>NC_057832.1:100980544-101283575 GCF_910594005.1 Cervus elaphus | reverse complement strand
TCTCCCCCTTTTCTTCATCTTGCTAACTTCTGCTTGTTTTCCAGATTATTTCATTCTGGAAAATCAGTCGTCATCACCTGTTTTGGGGTTAGGTGCCTTTTTTTTTTTTTTTTTACATTTCCCTTGTCACCTTGAGCTTCCTTCCTTATTGTATTTCCTCTTTATTTCTCATTGTCTCCTCCTAAACTATAACTCCCTTGAAGGTAGGATTCATGCATATTTTGTTCATAGATGTATCCTTAATCCTGTTAGTCTTATGTATAGTGGGTGTTCAATAAATATTTATTGAAGAATGAATTAATTATGCTAAAGGAGTACTTAGATTGCAAAGGAATAAGAATGCCAGGGACTTCTCAAACTACAAAAATGTATCCCTGAGGTATGATAGCCTCAGAGAATGTAAAGATCCAGGATAACACGGCTTTCCTGCACCACAGATTTTACAAATGGTAGAATAACTTAAAGCATTCACATGTTAACAAAAATACAGATAGAGATGTTATATTCTGAACCCCATATTCATATAAATGTTAAGATGAAATAGAAGACTAAAGAAATTTCAAAATCTACAGAAGTCAGCCATAGTTCAGATCTCCTAAGGGTACATATTTATCTCCTCTGCCTTTGGAGAACTGCCTTAGTTGATGGGTTTTATTTTAAGGATACTGGGGAAGGCCTGGAAACTGTAGGCAGCCATTCTAGTTCCCCACACTCAAAGATTAGTATATATTGATGACCTCATGGAAAACTGGACAATGGATAATCATTTTTCAGGGATCAACACAGCTCTAGTAATCCAGTTATCTTGTCATCTCCTAACAGAAATCATCCTTTACTCCCTGATAATGTCTCAACATGTTTCTCATAGCAAATACTGCTCAAAGAGAGTAACTGATTATATTTGGCTTATCACCATTCACTGTCTTTTCCTGCAAAAAAGAAAAAGATTTATTGAGAGGCCCTGTCCTAGAGGCTAGGGAGGCAGGGATAAACAGACAAACCAGATAAGGACCCTGCTTTCATGACGCTTACATCCTGACAGGCCAACATATAATAAATGTAGTAAACAAGTCAACTAGACTAATTTTATTCTGCACCTTTTCAGTGCTAATAAAAGACTACAATGGAGTAATATTTAGATCAGATGGGAAACTGTCTCTAAGAAGGTCATGTTTGTGCTAATACCTGTGCAGTGCAAAAATGCCACCCATGCAAAGGCTGATAAAAAACATTCTGGGAAGAGAGAATAAGCAAGTTCTTTGGGCCTGAGAGGGAAAGGTATTGTTGAAGAAGAAAGTGTGGTGGGAGCATAGTGATGGAGAGGGAGACTAGAATCAGAACACATGGGGCCCTAATAAGTCGTGGTAAGGAGTCATGACATGGAAATGTGAAGGGGAGACCTGTGTGAGGATATAAGCCAAGGAGGAGCGTGATCCACTCCACATTTTGTACTGATCACTCTGCAAAACAGAAAATGGGATGGAAAGAGGCAAGAGTTGGAGGAAGGAGACTTGACAAGAGGCTAAGCCAAGGCAAGAAGTGATGGTGGCTTGCACTAACAGAGGAAGTAGAGAGAAGTGGTTGAATTGGCCTGTATTTTGGGAGTAAAGCCAGCTAGACTTGCTGATGAGGGAGGGAAGGCAGGAAGAAATGAAAAGAACTGAGGATAATTCCTGGGTCTTATGTTTGTAGCACTGAATAACTAGTGATGCTTTGACTGAAAGAGGAAGCTTTAAGGTTAGAACAGTTTTGAGGTAGAAGCAATCAAGAATTCTGATTTCAATGCACTATATAATGGATGCCTAATGGATATCCAAGTAGAATTGCCAAGCATCCAATGTGGGGATCTATATTGGTCAGTCTTATATCAGACCACCTCAAATAAGCACTTGACCTTCATATCTCACCAATCAGTGCAAGCTTAGGCACTGATTCCTGGGTCAATCAATTTTTCTCTAAATAGCAGAGTCAGTATAGCTCTGGGTATAGCATCTCTGGAAAGAAGAAACCATCTGTGACAGCCTTCTGCAGAAGGGGATCAAGGGCTACAGAGTAGTGAGGGAAAGAAACCCAGAGTATACATCAAAAATCTTGTTTGCAGTCCCAGTTCAGCTGCTTTTCTAGCTATGAGACCTTGGGAAAGTCAACTTCTCTGCATCTCATTTTCCACTACTGCAAAGTGGCTGTAATAAAATCTGTCTACTTCACAGGGAGGCTTTGAAAATCAAGCAAAGGAAGAGGGCCTAGCTTGTTTGCTATAAGTTCTCATTTTAATTTTCACAAAAACTCTGAGAGAGAAATAATGTTATTCTCTTTTTCACAAATAAGAAAAATAAGACTCAGAAAGGTTAAATAATTGTTTGTTATCTTTAGTTTGCCCTTCCAGATGTGTAGGAGGGAGGATAGTAAGCTTGGGGTGTGCCTTCCCCTGACCTCTCTAACTGTAAGCACAGTGGGCCGATTGGTCCTTTCAACCAAAGGTCACAAGTCCTCCCAAGTGGCCTCTCTACACAGCTCTCTGGTACTGGGTTCCAGTAACCAACCCCTCCCTGTGCTCCCTGTGGTTTCCCAGTGCGTTCTCAGATCTTTATAAATAGTCCCTTTTATTAAACCTTTCCAATTGCCCAATTTGAGAATGCCATCTGTTTCCAGCTGGGACCCTAACTGTTACAGTAACTTATCCAAGGAAATATAGCTAGTCAGTAACAGAGCCAGAATCTCTGTTTCAAAAAGCCCATCTTGTTTGATAACATCCCCATTCCTTTCAGGTGGGAAGAGACTTAGCAAACTGTAAAGTGCTATTCAAAGATAGTGTTGCTAGTGTTGAAAGTGTCAGTTGCTCAGTCGTATCTGACTCTTTGTAACCCCATGGCCTGTTGCCTGCCAGAGTCCTCTGTCCATGGAATTCCCCAGGCCAGAATACTGGAGTGGGTAGCCATTCCCTTCTCCAGAGGATCTTCCCAACCCAGGGATCAAACCCAGGTCTCCAGCATTGCAGGCAAATTCTTTACCGTCTGAGCCACCAGGGAAGCCCAGTCAAAGAAAAGATATGGTCAAATAATAAAGAGTTTAAAAGCAAAACAAATCCAGCTGACTTTATTTCTAGGCAAAGGAACATAACCAATTGACTGAGGGGGGAAAGGTGTTTTTTAATTTTTAGGAAGGGCTGTCATAATGTGTTGTACTAATTAAAGATTCAAACAAATACTCTAAATAGGCTGGACTAAATCCACAGCTTTGTATATATAATTGGTTAAAACAAGCCCCATACTTCATTGGTCAGGAAAAAAAGTCTTCAGATAGGCCCTTTAAGGGTCTTGCTTTAGCTTACCAGGATCATTCAAAGTTCATGGTTTCTTTAACAATCTCCAGCTGGTTAGGAGAGTTGAAGCACAACACAATACTCAGTGTGCTTGCTATGTGGTAGGCAAGCCCTGCTGTAAAAAGAATTATTTCTCTTCACAATATTATGCAACAGATGAAGAAACTAATACCCAAGTATGTTCAGTGTGACATCTAAAGTCATTTTACAAGTGGGCTGTTTGCAGATCCGAATCTATTAGAATCCAAGCACCTAATTCTCAGTCTCTTTTTCCCTAATATAATTAATGGAAGGGCTTCCCTGGTAGCTCAGTCAATAAAGAATCTGCCTGCAATATAGGAGACCCCAGTCTGATTCCTGGGTTGGGAAGATCCACTCAAGAAGGGATATGCTACCCACTCCAGTATTCTTGGGCTTCCCTGGTGGCTCAACTGGTAAAGAATCCACCTGGAGACCTGGGTTCAATCCCTGGGTTGGGAAGATCCCCTGGAGAAGGGAAAGGCTACACATTCCAGTATTCTGACCTGGAGAATTCCATGAACTGTATAGTCCATGGGGTCACAAAGAGTCAGACATGACTGAGTGACTTTCACTTACTCACTAATGAATGGAAACTTTTTAGGTCTACACCTACATTATTCTTTAAATCCTCTGTAACTAGCACACAGTAGATAACCCAAAAATATTCCTGAATTAAATATCTTAGTTCCTCCTGAATTTCTACTCACTCATTGTCTTAGCCTAGGCTGCTATAACAAAAATACCATAGACTGGGTGGCTTCAACAACAAACATTTATTTTTCATGGTACTAGACACTGGGAAGTCCAAGATCAAGACACCAGTAGATTGGTCTCTGGAGAGGGCCTTCTTCCTGGTTTGTAGACAGCCAACTTCTTGTTTTCACTCCTGGCCCCCAAGATGTTTGTCCTCACAGACAAAATACATGCATTCCATCCCAACAGCCCCCCAAATCTTAACTTATTCCAGCATCAACTCTAAAGTCCAGGAACTCATCTAAATCAAATGTGAGTGAGACATTCTGAGGCAAAATTTCTCTCCAGCTATGAACTTGTGCAACCAAAAGGACCAGAACAGACATTCCCATTCCAAAAGGGAGAGAGAAGCAAGAAGGGAAGGGTAATGAGTCCCAAGGAAGTCCAAAACCTAGCAAAGCAAACTCCGTGATCTCTTAAATTTAGAGACCAATCCCTTGGGCTTAACACTGTACGTTCTGGACCCACCTGGAGTAGCCCTGCCCCAGGAGCTCTGCCAAGCCAGAAACACACCCACCCAGGACTCTATCAAGTGGTGGCCTTGTTCCCAAGACTTTTGTTGGAGACTGTATGGCCTGTTGAAACCAAGGTGATCCTGCCCCCTTCCCGACCCACATACCTTTTAAAAACTGTGATTTCTGAATTGCCTTCAGAGTCATTCTTGTCTTTTGTTGGGCGGGATGGGGGGTGGTGGGGGAGGAGACACTGTGTAGCTTGTTACAAGATCTTAGTTCCTCTATCAGGGACTGAACCCTGGCCCTTAGCTGTGAAAGTGCCATGTCCTAACCACTGGATCACCAGGAAAATCCTGAGTCTTCCCTTGTCTTAAAGAACAGCTTATGTTCCAACTAAATAGTACTATGGTCCCACTCCTGTAAAATCCAAGAAGTCCATCAGTCCTGCTTTCTTGTTTTTTTATGATATGAAAATGAGAAAGAACATGCTTCTCATTTTTTGTAACATGGACAGGCTGAGAATTTTCCAAGTCTTTAAGTTTTGGTTCCATTTTGCTTAAAAGTTCCATCATCAATTCATTTCTCTCTTCTTATATTTTGCTGTGCAAGTAATCAGGAGGAACCACGCAGCTCCTTCAACACTTTGCTTAGGAATTTTCTCAGCTAGATACCAAATTTCATAACCTGCCAATTCTTACCTTCCACAAAACACTAGAACCTGAACATAATTCAGCCAAGTATTGGGCACTTTGTAACAGGAATCCCCTTGCCTCTGGTTTCCAATAACATGTTCCCCCTTTACTATCTGAGACCAAAATGGTCTTTACTATTCATATTTCTACCAACATGCTGTTCATGGTTATTTATATTCCCTAAGAAGATGGAGGCATTCTCTCCAGCTCTTCTCTTCTCTTTCTGAGCTGTCACCAGAATTGCCTCTAGGCGGATAGCTCAAAAATCTTCCAGCCTACGCCCATTATCCAATTCCAGAGATGCTTCCATATTTTTAGGTATTTGTTACAGTGGCACCCCCACTTCTATTTACCACTTTTTCTCTTAGTCAACATAACAAAGGCTGCTATAACAAAATAACATTTACTGGGCATCTTAAACTACAGATGTTTATTTCTCACACTTGGAGGCTGGAAAGTCTAGGATCAATGTGCTAATAGATTCGGTGTCTGGTGAGAGCCCAGTTCCTAGCTTGCAGATGGTTGCCTCCTTGCTGTATCCTCACATGCCCAAAGGAGAAGAGCTCTCATGTCTTTATCCTCTTGTAAGGGCACTAATCCCATGAGGGGCTCTACCATCATGATGGTGTCTAAAGTTAGTTACTTCAAAGGTCTTGTCTTCACCTAACAGCACATTGGGATTAGGGCTTCAACATATGAATTGTGGATGGGGGGTGCCCACAAACATGCAGTCCATAGCAATAATTTATGACTATATTTTTTAAAAATAAAATGAGTTAGCCTAGGGACCATCTATAGATCAGAAGACTGAAAAGAATTAAAGGCATGGCAACTATCAATCAATTTCTGGTCAGTAAATGAAGAAAATCACCATGGACATCATAAATTTGCCTCAGTATAATTCCCATTGAACATTTCTTGCATACCAGGAACTTACATGTTATTCAGTCACTAAGTCATATCCAATTCTCTACGACCTCATGACTGCACCATGCCAGGCTTCCCTGTCCTTCACCATCTCCCAGAGTTTGCTCAAATTCATGTCCATTGAGTCAGTGATGCTATCTAACCATCTTATCCTCTGCCACCCTCTTCTCCTTTTGACTTCAATCTCTCCCGGCTTCAGGGTCTTTTGCAGTGAGTTGACCCTTTCCATCAGGTGGCCAAAGTATTGGAGCTTCAGATTCAGCATCAGTCTCTCCAGTGAATATTCAGGGTTGATTTCCTTTAGGATTGACTGGTTTGATCTCCTTTCAGCCCAAGGGACTCTCAAGAGAGTGTTCTCCAGCACCACAATTCAAAAGCATCAATTCTTTAGCACTCAGCCTTTGTTATAGTCCAACTCTCACATTTCGTACATGACTACTGGAAAAACCATAGCTTTGACTATATGGACCTTTGTCAGCAAAGTGATGTCTCTGCTTTTTAATATGCTGTCTAGATTTGTCACAGCTTTCCTTCTGGGGAGCAAGCATCTTTTAATTTCATGGCTGCAGTCACTGTCTGCAGTGATTTTGGAGCCCAAGAAAATAAAGGTTGTCACTGCCTCCACTTTTCCCCCTTCTGTTTGTTATGAAGTGATGGGACCTATATATTATCTCAATTAATCCTCAGAACAGCCCTGCAAGTGAACTCAGATTTTTGGTGTTAAAACTCCAGTGTGTCCTCGCTATTATACAATTCCCAGGTGTATGCATTCCTAACATCCCCCCCAGGATTTAGGATTCACAAAGCCAAGAGAACAAATCTGGTGTCTTCCTAAGGCTCTGCCTCAGCCTTACTTCTGTTTTCTCATGGTTTCCATATTAATTCATTGCAACTTTGTCATCTCTGTTTAAAATCATTTCTTTGAGCACAACGCTGCCAAAAGGAGTAGATTAAAAGCAAATACTAATATTTTCTAAGTAAAGGGATATCCCTTTTATTTTCTAGAACCAAGGAACTTCAGCCTAGCCCCAGTGTGGCCTTTGCCCAAGTGACAGGTGAACCCTGAGACTAGCTTCAGGTATGAAGCTCGGGTCTTTCTTTCCCCAGGAGGTGGCAGCAGTGGCAGCAGCCTCCACTTGCTAGAGAAGTCAGACAGAATTCATCCCTTCGCCTGTTGGCATCTAAACTGAGAAATTCCTCCTTCCAGGGACCACTTTATCCCTCCCTTGGTTTGCTGAGCTTGGTTGAAGCCAGGGCACAGTGAGTGCAGGGACTGGCAACGAATCCTTTCATAAGTGCCTAGTTTTTCTGTAAACACTTTGGTCTGAGCTGTGACCTTGAAGCATGTGTGAAGGAGGACCAGAAAGTCTCTAGTCAGGGAAAAGAGCTTCAAAAAGAAACAAATAGTAACTTGAACACTCATATCCACACAGGGGTAAATCCAAAGGACCCCAGCTCACAGTTTGGTGCCACAAAGAACATAGATTCTAATCCCAGCCTCCCAGCTACCAGCCAACTGACCTTGTCATTGAATCTGTCAGAGCTGCAATTTCCTCTTCCACCAAGTGTGGACGAGATGATCTTTACACACCTGTTAAATCTTAAATTATGAGTTAGTACACTTTTATTTTCTGGATTAAGTAGGATTGGGCCTTTACCCTTTCAGAATTTTAAAAATTCTAGACACAACAAAGCACTACTGATTCCAAGTTAATCCCAGGTACGCACAAATCCTGGCAAACACTGCCGAGGCAGTGGGCAGGAATCCCAGGAAATGTCTGAACACCATACAGCTATGGATGAACTGTCAACTGCTGGGGGTTGCTTTGCAAATTACCACATCTAAAAGAAGCCGACAAAATAATATTCCAAAAAGCAATTAACACTGATTCCTACTGTATTTGGAACCAAATGGTCTTTTGGGAAAAGTGAAGTGACTCAAAAAAATAAAGTATCCCAGCCCTCTGGGTAGAAATGTTTAAAGTTAAGGGGATTCATCAAGTCAGGATCTTACAGTGCAGTTGTCCATGATCACTGTCAGGATTAAACCTGGCCTTTGTGAAAGAGGAGATGGAACTAGCTCCTGTCTTTTCTCCCTTGTTTCATCCTGCTTGCTCTCACTTTTATTGCCTGGACTGCTTAAACTTTGATCCATCCATTCAGTAAACACCTACTATGTCCCAGGTGCTGGCAAACACCTAGCTATTAAAGAACTCACAATCAAGTAGTCAGATATTAAACAGGTTAATACACAGTCAGAAAGAATTACCATATATAATATAAAAGCATAATGGTAGTCATAGTGGTCAGCAGTAGCATTATCTCTGCAAGGCCACAGGCCAGATATCATATTTCCTTATTAAAGATACCTCCAGAACATAATAGAAACAATCCCATAGGTCTACTGACATTCCCTCCTTTGGGTCTTCAAAGCAACCTATTCTTCCTATTTCACATGAAAGCCAGCCTATCAGAATCCCTTCCTACACTAGGAAAGTTTGACTCCAGGCCACTATACATGGACATATGTCTATGTTACCTAGCATGAAAGGATGGGACTGATTGGGGGTTCCAACTTCCTCCTCTATCTTTTCTCATTAAGAATATTAGCATAGTTGAAATTGTGAAAGTGTTAGTCCCTCAGTCGTGTCTGACTCTGCAACCCCATGGACTGTAGCCCGCCAGACTTCTCTGTCCTTGGAATTCTCTAGGCAATAATATTGCAGTTGGTAGCCATTCTCTTCTCCAGGACATCTTCCGGACCCAGGGATCGAACCCAGGTCTCTCACATTGCAGGTGGATTCTTCACCATCTGAGTCACCAGGGAAACCCAAGAATACTGGAGTGGGTAGCCTACCCCTTCTCCAGAGTATCTTGCCATCCCAGGGATTGAACCCAGGTCTCCTGCATTACAGGCAAATTCTTCACCATGTGAGCCGCCAAGGAAGCATAGGTGATGGGAAGATTATTATAGTTCCAGTGTTACTGAAACAATGGGAACTGGATAGAGGGAACTGGGGAATGACAGAAATAGGAGCACATGGTGATAGCAATTCTGGGAGGCTCCACAAAGAGAATAGAATTTGAATAGGTCCAAAAGTAAGGGAACACAGAATTGCCCAGTGGGACAGGGGACTGAACTGAGCTATAGAATACAACAAACAAGCAGAAAAGAAGCCAACTATTTCTCCTGGTTCCCCATCTTAGATCCATCTAAGCACATCAACAGAAGCTTGTCTTCCAAGGGACACCAGATGTTGGAATCAGGTCAAATTATTTCTCAAATGTAGATTTTTATACAGACTTTCTTACCATGTTGATAGTTTTGATTTGTTTTCCTCCTGTATATTTCCAAATAAATTCAAAATTATCTTCTCCCCCCACTTCCAGGATCAGTTTTTAGCAATGCCACTTACTAAACATATAGTACCAAGTTAGAGAACCTCTGGCCTTTGGCCTAATTTTATCCAGTTTAATGTTGGAATCTCTGCTCTCATAGCCCCCCACAATAACCGGCCTTACTGTGGGATTCTCTGATGAGCACATTTCTCTGTGCTGCTACTAAGTCGCTTCAGTCGTGCCCGACTCTGTGCGACCCCACAGACGGCAGCCCACCAGGCTCCTCCATCCCTGGGATTCTCCAAGCAAGAACACTGGAGTGGGTTGCCCTTTCCTTCTCCAATGCATGAAAGTGAAAAGTGAAAGTGAAGTCGCTCAGTTGTGTCCAACTCTTAGCGACCCCATGGACTGCAGCCTAATGGGCTCCTCCGTCCATGGGATTTGCCAGGCAAGATTACTGGAGTGGGTTGCCATCACCTTCTCCCTTTCTTTGTGCAGTCAAGGTCAAAAACTTTTTCCCATTAAGCCTCAGGAGAGTGGCAGGCCAGAAGCTGCCTGTAACTGACAGCTGAGCTCTCCTTCTCCCTTTGGGGTTTCTCCTGAGAAGGCAGCCTCCAGCAACCAGACACTGCAATGGCACCTAGCTTGGACACACATTTTATAAGGTTTCCATGTCAACTTTCCCACCTTAGCCACCAGGTCTACAATTAAAGTGATTTTAGTGCTTAGAATTGTGAGCAGTCGCTGATCAGTATTTCAGAGAATTGGTAGCAGATGATGGTGGCATAAATGCCACGTTCTAGAGATCCCAAATTCATCTTAAAAACAAACTTAGATGCTTTTTTTTTAATCCCCCACATTACTCAGTCTGTTGTCTCCTCTTTCTTTATTCATGCTTCTCTTCCACTTCTTCTCTCTTCCTATCTACCTATCTCCTTCACCTGTTCTCCCACCCTATTACTGTCTTTCTTATTCCTCTTACCCCTTGTTTATCTATATGACCCTCTGCATCTTCCTGTCCTTCTGCATCTGACTCCATTTCTTTTACTCTATATTGTCTCCTGGTTATCAGCGACACACACCTCCCTCCTCTATTTCACCATCTTCCCCACTTGTGGCTCCTTCATTGACTGTGCTATAGAACAAAACCATTGTCAGATATTTATAATTATTAAATAAGAAATTTGTTCATTTTAAAAGCAGATACATTCTGAAAATACTATATTTTTCTCTCCAAGGAGAAAAAAATACTTGCTTGTAGTTTAGCACTCTTTAAATACTAACTATAATTATTATTTTTCTTAGAACTTCCTGTGTTGACCTTCGCTTACTTTTTTTTATGTAGTTTGGTGACCCTCAATAGAAAAATGGTTCTCTGTTCTTCAGTCATCCTGACAACAGCAGCTGACATCAATGTAGAAAGAGAAGCAAGCTAAAAACAGTAGTTGAGTGTTTGCACCCTGAATTACATATTCAGTTGCAAAATCATCATCATCATCATTATTATTGTAATTGCAGAGGGGAGGCATTTAAATAATTGTTCAAAGTGTCTTCTTGAGGAAATAACTAAATCAAGGCCAGCTGTCACAAACCAACCTACAATAATAATCCCGTATGGGCATCTTCAGGATTCATGGTAACTCTTCAATAACAAATTTAAGCATTCATCTAATGTCCTTAAACAACATAGAAAATAACAAACAAACCTTGATCAGATCCAGTGTCTTACTTACAGTGACCTGTGTTTCTAAGCAGTATCCTAGAACAACCTTCAAATCACAAGCCACGAAATAAAAATTTCACCATCAATTCAATGGGAAACCAGGGTGTGTGGTCCAGGATCCACCTCCTATGTTATGGCAATAAATCTAGGTACCCAAGTAGAGTGGCAACAAGGTAGGTACATCAGCAGAGAAATATCCACAAAGGCAGACATGTTTTACTGACTCAAAATTTGTAAACAAATGGGAACTGTGAGAAAAGAGGGACTGTCTTGTTTTTAGTTTACTTGTGAAATCACCCAAAAGTATTTGAGATTTTTTTCTTCCCAAGATACTGCTGTGAAATGACTAATAGGAATTAAGTGAGCCTGTACCAGGAACTGAATGTGCCACTTCACTGGGAACAGAAAATGTTCCCCTGATAGAGGCTGTCCTCTCAGATTATTACCTGGGGTGTCTTAAAGAGACTCAGCCAGACACGAATGTGGTGCTTTTATAAAAACCAAGAATCATCCGAACACCTTTGCAAATTCTCCCCATATCTCAGTACTTTTGAGTCATGTTTATATCTTAGTTTCCACGTTCCTGAAAAAACTCAGGAGAGAAGGAGAAAGAAAATATCCTGTTGCATTGTGTTGTTTTTTTTTTCCTTGCTGGCTACTGTGACTTTCCAACAGGAATCTTGCTAAAAGGCATTGCCTGTGCAGTTTTAGAAAGGTGAATGACCCAAGGCTGCTTAAGAAAGTTGCTAACTGCACTGATCCAGCTTAGCTAGATTCTAAAAATCATACGCCTAGTTGTGGTGGCTCGATAATACTGGCATGTTTGCATCCCCATGCATATTTATCTATCCACAGCCTCATCTTGCTTCAGTAATTTAAATATTTTCTGCAGAAGTATCAGAAGGGGCACTGATTGACATTTTAAAAGCTGATTCAAGGCACAATCTGTGTATATTTTTTAATTGTAAAACACCACTAATGAAAATAAAGTCAACTTCAAAAAGCCTTAAAATGGAAAGAAAAATCTTTCCACTTTTATCTAGAGCTGTTGTTGCTGTTGTTCAGTCACTCAGTCGTGTCCAGCTCTTTGTGACCCCGTGGACTGCAGCATGCCAAGCTTCCCTGTCCTTCACTGTCTCCCAGAGTTTGCTCAAATTCATGTCCATTGCTATCTAACCATCTCATCGTCTGCTGCCCCCTTCTCCTTTTGCCTTTAATCTTTACCAGCATTAGGGTCTTTTCCAATGAGCTGGGTCTTCACAGCAAGTGGCCAAAGTATTGAAGCTTCAGCATCAGTCCTTTCAACGAATATTCAGAGTTGACTTCCTTTAGTATTGATTGGTTTGATCTCCTTGTTGTCCAAGGGACTCTCAAGAGTCGCTTATCCCAATGTAAGCGCTGTTAACTAGTTCTTGTGTATTTTTTCCACATAAACATATTATATATGTGTGTGTGTATATATATACACACACACCATTTTCCCACAAAGCAGATCATGAAATATGCAAATATATAGTATCCTATTGCGAGATAATAGAAAATATATACATTGAACTGTGCTCCAGTTCCAGCACAAAGCTACTAAACCCTAAGTGATAAGAACACTAGGAGCATCTTTTGTTCTGATATTTGATCTTTGACCCTGCTTCCTGACACAGAGTTCCTAAATAGCTTTGAATTTCCTGAGGGTTTGTAGCCTCTTTTATTTTACTGAGGTGAGCTATTGGATGGCTCTTGGGTGAGGCCTGGTCCCCAGAAAGACCAAGCCAGGATTAGAAGCTTGGAATTTTCAGCCCCACCACCCATTCTCCAGAGAGGAGGGGAAAAGGAATAGAAATGGAATTAATTGATCATGCCTGTGTGATGAAGCCTCTATAAAAATCCCAATAGTATGGGGTTTGGAGAGCTTCCAGACAGGTGAACACATCCACCTAGTGGGAGGATGAATCACTCCTGCCCTCAGACCCCCCAAACCTTGCCCCATGTGTCTTGTCATCTAGCTGTTCATCTGGATCCTTTACATTATACTTTGTTATGTAATAAACTGATAAACATAACTGTTTCTCTTAATTCTTTGAGCTGTTCTAGCAAATAATGCAATCCAAGGGGTAGGAGATCATGGGAACCTCCAGTTTATAGCCAAATCAGACAGAAATCATGGATAACCTGGGAATCTGGTTAATCTGAAGTAGGGGGCAATCTCATAGGACTGAGCCTTTAACTTGTGGGATAGTGTCCAGGTAAATAGTGTCAGTGAAAGTGAAAGTCACTCAGTCGTGTCTGACTCTTTGTGACTGCATGGACTATATAGCCCATGGAATTCTCCAGGCCAGAATACTGGAGTGGGTAGCCTTTCCCTTCTCTAGGGGATCTTCCCAACCTGGGGGTCAAACCTAGGTCTCCCACATTGCAGGCAGATTCTTTACCAGCTGAGCCACAAGGGAAGCCCTGGTGTCAAGACTGTATTAAATTGTAGGACACCCAGCCCATGTCATAGAGAATTGCTTGATGTGGGGAAATTTCCCACTTATCTGGTGTCAGAAGTGTTGTAAATGTGATAGATAGTGAAGGAGACAGAGGAGAAAGTGAGCTTTTCCTAATCACCTATACCTTGTTTTATTCATTTAATAATATATCAGAAATATTTCCATGTCAGCACATACAGATCTTCTTAAGATCTTTTAATCATTGGATGTGCCATAATTTATTTAACCACTGCCCCATTGATGAACATTTAAATAATTCTGTTTCTATGAACATTTTCTATGTTCATTTCTGTTTCTATGAACATTTTTATACATGTGTCATTGGAAATTTGTATTGCTCTATCTTAGCATAAATTCCTCTAACTGAAATTGCTAGGTTAAAGAATATATATATTTAAAAATTGGGTTAGATGTTGCCAAATTGTAACCTCCAAACAGTTGTTCCATTTCCACCAACAGTAAAAGTTCACATATACCCTTGTCAAAATGAAGTTTTATCAAATTTTCAAGTTTTTGTCAACCTGGTAGATAAAAATGGTATCACATTGTTATGATTTCCATTTTTCTAAGCACTAATGAAATTGTATTTTTTTCCAAGTAGTTTTGCCATTCTTATTTTCCTTATGAAATACCTGTTCATATTCTTTGCCCTTTTTTCTGCTCATTTTTTCCTTGTTAAACTGTAAGATCTCTTTATAAAATAATGAAATAAACACTTTGTGTTGTGTTACAACTAATTATTTTCTTCTGTGCCATTTGTCTTTTGGCTCAATTTATGGTATTTTCTTGTTTTTGTCATATTTGTTTTTACCATTAAAAAATTTCAAGTATTTTTCACTAAAGCATTTATTAGCACTTTCCTTTTTGGTTTCTGAGTTTTGTCTATGTTTTCAATATTAGCTTTCTTACAAGATGGGTCTCTTTTCAGTTGCCTAAGCTTTAGTGTACCAAGGCATGATATGAATTTTACTACATCATAGGTATAGGTTAAAAAAAAACTGGATTTGGAGGACTTTTCTAGTGGTCCAGTGGTTAAAACTTCAACTTCCAATGCAGGGGACATGGGTTCAATTCCTGTGGGGGAACTAAGGTCTCACATACTGTGAAAGTGAACATGTTAGTCTCTCTGTTGTGTCTGACTCTTTGGGACCCCATAGACTGGAGCTCCAGGCTCTTCTGTCCATGGAATTCTCCAGGCAAGAATATTTCTCCAGGGGATCTTCCCAACCCAGGGATCAAACCCGGATTTCCCACACTGCAGGCAGATTCCTTACTATCTGAGCCAAAATTTTTTTTAAATAATAATAAATAAATAAAATGAAAAATAATTAGATTTTACTTTGAAAAGAGAAAATTCACAGTATCTTTAACAAAAGGGAGGGCCAAGAGACCCCATTCTCTTAGTGTGCCTGGCTGACCTGCTGACCTCAGAATGGTTTTCCAGAGAAGGGAATTCTGCCCCTCTTTTTGTCTCCTTCTGGTATACAGCAAGTTTGAGAGTAGCCTTATCAGTGAAAGGAATATCCAGACTGTTTTGGCACCAGGCAACCTGGATTTTGGTGCGAGCTGTTTACCAGAGTTGTCTGGGAAACACACACAAGCTGCCCAGCCATTGACTTTTGGTCCTGTAGGGTGTTATACAAGGGAAAGGAAGCTAGTAGTCACATGAGAAGCTGGGCTTGTATATAGTTCCTTAGGCTGGGAGAAGCCCCCTTCCTCAGCTCCAGCCCCTCATACCTGGGATGAGCTAGCTCTTTATCCAGGCAACACAGAATGATTTAGAACACAACACAAGATTTATTTAGAACAAGCTGCTCTTTGTATCATATTAAGTCAGTAAAGAGTCAGTCAGTGGAGGTGAGACTAACACTTTTTACCCCCAACATTTCATTTTTAATATTTTCAAACCCGTGTAGCTCAAAAGAATGATACAATGAATGACCCTATACTCTTCACCCAGATTCACCAATTGTTAATGCTTTGTCACCTTTCCTTTATCTCTTTTTATAAACATACACTTTTATCCACTGAAGCATTTGAAAGTAAGTTGAATACTTTATAAGGTTTCACTCAAAATAATTCAGCATACATCTCCTAAGAATAAAGGCATTCTCCTACATAACTGCAATACTATTTTTAGACCTAGGAAAATTAATGATTCAATATCTTTAATTCCACATTCAAATTCTTCTAATCATAAAAATATATTTTATAACCATCTTTTTTTTTTTTATCCAAGATCTTAATAAAGTCCATACATTGCATTGATTCTGTCTCTCGAGTCCAGTGCTCTGAGGTAGACATTTAGCAATGCCTGGAGATACTTTTGATTGTCAAGACTGGGAGTGCTACTGGCATCAAGTGGATGGAGGCCAGGGATGCTGCTGAACATCCTAAAATACACAGGAAAACCCCCCACAACAAAGAAGTATTTGGCCCAAAATATCCATTGGGTAACAAGGTAACAAAGCCAGCCTAGACTCAAGTGGTTGAGAAATCAACTATCTCTTGATTGGAGTTGCTGCAAAGTCACATTACAAGACATGTGCCTATTGCACTCAGTCTATCAAACTGGTATTGTTTACCTCTTATTGCCTAATATCAGGAGGTATACATGTCAGATTGTCCCACTGTTAGTGATGTTAAGTTTGTTACCTGATTAAGTGGTAACTGACAGGGTTCTCCTTTGGAAAGCTTTCTCTCTCAATTAAACAAGGTGATAGTTTGGTGTACTTTGTCTATCCTGCTTGCCATTGTATTAATTTCCTAGGGCTGCTCTAACAAAGTACCCACAGATTGGCTGGCTTAAAACAACAGGAATTTATTGTCTCACAGTCTGCAGACAAGAAGTATGCAAACAATGTGTTGGTAGGCTCCCTCTGAAACCCTAGAGGAGAATCCTTTCTTGACTCTTCCAACTTCTTTTAGCTCCAGATATTCCTTGGCTTGTAGCTGCAGCACTTCAATTCAGCCTCCATCATCCTGTGGCATTCTCCATGTGTCTCCATATCGTCACATGACTCTCTTCTTACAAGGATACCAGTCATTGGATTAGGATCCCACCCTTCTACAGTATGACCTCATCTTAACTAATTACATCTCAACAAAACTATTTCCAAATAAGATCACATTCGGAGGGCTGGGGGTAGGATTTCAACATACCTTTTTTGGGAAACGTAATTCAGCCCATGACACCCATCTACCTTTTACCCAAAGGTTTTATCATCCACTGATAGTCCTTGATTGAATAAATTATTATACTGAGAATTGTACAACAGTGTACTTCTTAACCCTCATCAATTATTCAACATTTATGAGCTGGCATTCTTCTGTAAAGAAGGTTTGGTTTTTCCCATTTCTCCCCTATCTCTTCTTTCCTTTCCCTCCCAACTTTTCAAATCACTTTGAATATGTGACTTTTTCTTCTGATACAACCATACAAACAATATTTTGGTGATTGAATTGTCTCAAATTTGGTTAATTAGAGTCCATAAAGTCAACTATAGGGAAACTGGTGGCTCAGTGGTAGAGAAGCTACCTGCCGATGCAGGAGTGCAGGAAAAACAGGTTTGATCCCTGGGTCAGGAAGATCCTCTGGAGGAGGAAATGGCAACCCACTCCAGTATTCCTGCTTGGAGAATCCCATGGACAGAGGAGCCTAGTGGGCTACAGTCCATGGGGAAGCAGAGTCAGACATGACTGAGTGACTGAGCAAAGTCAACTTAGCAAGTAAAAGTACAATAAGTATTTAAATTTGCATTAAATTGAAAATTCTTCTTAAAATGTTACTTCTCCACCAATCTATCCCATAAGACCTACTTTGCTTGTCCAGGTAAATTGGGGCTCACATATTTCTCCCTGCAGAGGCTCTGATAAGTCTCCTCATCATTCCCAAAGTATAACCATTAAAAACCCCATCATTTATTGAGTGCTTCACTTTACACATATTATTTTCATTGTCATAACTGTGCCTTAGTAACGTCACTGTGCTGTGCTGTGCTTAGTCGCTCAGCCATGTCCGACTCTTTGCGACCCCATGGACTGCAGCCCGCCAGGCTCCTCTGTCCATGGGATTCTCCAGGCAAGAATGCTGGAGTGGGTTGCCATGCCCTCCTCCAGGGGCTCTTCCCAATCCAGGGATTGAACCCAGGTCTCTTTATGTCTCCCGTGTTGCAGGCAGATTCTTTACCATCTGCGTAAAGAATCTGGAGTGGGAATTCCAAGAATACTGGAGTGGGTAGCCTATCCCTTCTCCAGGGGATCTTCCAGGAATCAACCAGGTCTCCTGCATTGCAGGTGGATTCTTTACCAGCTGAGCTACCAGGGAAGTCCAGTAATATTACTACATGTGAAATGTGAAATCTGAGGCTCAAAGTGAGACACTAGAAGGAGCATGGATTTTGTAAGCCAATACTTTGTATATGGGCTCTATCTCCTATTAGGTATGTGATTTGGGGCCTCTGTGGCCTTGCTTTGTTTATCTATACTATGGGGATGATAATATTTTCCTCATAGATTTGACCCAGCAGCTTATCTAACCTACAGCAAGTGTTTACTAGTTTTCTTCTTTCCGTATCCTGATGACAGGCCATGACTTCTAGGTCATGTTGGATAAATGACTGCGCCACAGAGTCCACCAGCAATTAATCAGGAGTTGATCGATTTTATTAATTCAGAATATGCTCATTACTAATTAAGGTAGCTTTGCCTAAGTTTCAGCTAAAATTTACCTTTACTGTATTTAAGGGGAAAAAAAAGGTTTGCTAATTAACTTCTTAAAAAATATTATGGGAAGGAGATCTTAGCTACTCAACCTAAGAGAACAACTTTGGAGGAGATCTTTTGCATTTGCATAGGAATCTCATTTACAAATCAATCTTCAAAATATGTGGACTCTTGACCTGAAAACAGTGCATTCATTCATTCCAAAAATAGTATCGAGCATCTAGCACATGAAATGGTCTAGGCGCTTGAGATACATCAAAGGATAAAATAAATATTTCTGCCCTTGTTTACCTTTCAGTTGGAGGAGACAGATGAAAAACAAGTAAATATGAAAACTGTATAGAGTATTAAAGTAGATAAGTGCTAATGAGAAAAACAAACAAAGCAGGGGTGTACAGGAGGAGATTGCTATTTTAAATAGGGTTGTCATCCTTTAAAAGGTGATAGTTGAGCAAAGACTTGAAGGAGGAGAGGAAGTTGGGCATGTGGCCATCTTGGAGAACAACAAATACAAAGGTCTTTGGGCAGGAGTGTGCTTGGCCTAGTGGAGGCGTGGAAGGGAGGCCATTGTGGCTGGAGTATAATGAATAAGAGGAAGTATGTTATTTATCTAACACTTAGATAGGCAACCCACTCCAGTATTCTTGCCTGAAAAATCCCATCAAGGGAGGAGCCCGGCGGGCTACAGCCAGAGGGGTCATCAAGAGTCGGACACGACTGAGTGACTAACACACTTACTAGTAGCACTATTTTAAGCACTTAAAAATATTAACTAATCTTCCCAACAACTTGTGACATGGGTGCTGTTTTTTTCTCTTTTCCAGATGAGGAAACTGAGGCACAGGAAGGTTAAATAACTGTCTCCAAATCACATAACTCTCAAATGATAGAGATGGAACTGGTACTCAGGTAGTTAGTCTCTAGAGACATTTGGTGCTCTTAAGTACCCGAGTATGCTCTCCTGCCTCCCAGTTATTAAAAGATGAGGTCCAATAACTGAAGACTAGAGCTCATAGGTCATTAAAGGCCATTGGTAAATATTCAAATTTTTATTCTTAGTGATACGGGGTTTTGAACAAAAGAGTGATACGTCTGTTTTTGTTGTTGTCCTGCAAACTTTAGATATGTGTTCCTCTTGGCATTTAATATGCTTATGAAAAGTCAAAAGGATTTCAATTGATGGGAACAAAGAAATTTTGATATATATAATTTAGAGATGATGTCCCATCAAATGCCACTTGTGTAAGAGTGATCTCTTCCGTTTTCAAAGTCTAATAGAAACCTCTTTATTGTGTAGATCTAGCAATTATTATGTATTTGACTGTGCTGTCTTGGGGCACCAAGGCAACATTATTTTTCTATTTTGAAGGGAAAAAAATGTTTAAAAGCAAATGGTTATGTAAAATATGTCCTATCTACACACCAAAGGTGATGGGTTATTGGTGCCACTTTCTTAGGGCTTAATGTGTCAGCACCTTAGGGAGCCACTTCAATGGGGCTTCATGACCCTAAGTGTGGAATGATGTAGAACCAGCTGCCCCCGAGAGTAACAAAGGACTCAAGCTCAAGCCACCCAACCTGCTCAAGACAGATTTAGGAGCAGCACATGGCAGAGTCAGCAGGAGAAAAGAAAGCATTGGGAAGATTACGCAGTCATCCAAGAATGATATTAATGACTGTAATTGCCATAATTTACTTAGCATTTACCGTATGCCTAGAATCATGCCAAATACTTTACAAGCATGAGCTATATAGTATCATCATCCCCATATTGTGAGTAAAGAAACTGGCTTAAAGAGATTAAGTAAATTGCCTAAGATCATATACAGCTGTGACTTAAGCACAGCTCTGCCTGTCTCCAGAGCCCATATTGAGACTCATTTATTCTATGCTGTCTAGGAATGTACTTGTCTCTGATTATTCCTTCTGTAACCCTCAGAACGCTATCTTCCTGGAGGTGGTTCCAGTTCTGTCTCAGCCACGACTGCAGCTAGCTTGCTTTGTTTGGGTACACGGAATCCTGCTACCTGGGGCTGGAGCTTATCTGCCACTCTCCCAGCCTGGCCCTCCCCCTTGGTTGCCAATGAGCAACTAGGCTCATCAGCTACACACCGTGAATTTCTGGCTTCTCTCTCTACTCCCCAACTAGGACTAAAGGCCATGCCATAGAGCATTGGCTGTGGCTTGCTAAGAGACTATTAATAGGAATATATGACATAACTTAGAAGAATGAGGAGAGAAACTCTTGATGTGGTCCATTTTGATCACTGGGAAGTAGGAGATGGAAGAGAACCATGAAGATGGGTTACTTTTACTTTCTCCATCCCAAGAACTTACCTGAGCGTGTTTTTGCCATGCAGGATGTCTAGAGATATTCTGTATGCACAGGCAGGTGTACCCACTGCCTCTGTAGATTATTCAAACATCACCTTGCATCTCTTCCTCTCTTTCTCAGTCTCTCTTCCCTTTATCTCTCTCACTTACTGCCCTAGGATTACATCTCCTAAATAAAATATTAGCGTTAATTCTTGCTTTGAGGTCTGTTTTTCTAGAAAATATAGGCTAAGACATTCAGACTCAATTTCTCTCAGTGGAACCACCAGGTCCTACCCTCCCTTGGCTCAGCGCCAAGCTTCCAAAAATGTATTATAAAAGATAATACCTGGTAAAAATATTGTTAGTCTTATTAGTATGTCTGATAGAATTCATGTATTCCTCCAAATACATACCGCCACCCTAGATAGTAAAGATATTCTGAACCAGTGACTCAAAACTAGCCTCAATCTTAAAACTACTCTTGCTCTGAAGTTCTTACAAGAACTTTCTCTTTCTTTCCAGTCTTGTTCTGGCTTGGTTCCCCATTATTCTAACTTACGCTATTATAACACCTTCCTAATTTGTCTTTCTGTTTCCACATTTTCCTACTTCTGATCCAATCTGAATACCACTGCCATCAGATAAATAGCCCTAAAAACTGATTTTATCTTGCCCTCCCACTTTCAAAAAACCTTCGGTAACTTTTCACTGCACATAAAATAATGTTTAAAGTTCCTTCTAAAACAAATCTTCACTCAAGGCCCTCCACAAACTGTTGTGACCTACATTTCCAGCTTTAATGCCTATGATAATGTTTCTCTATTTTAATTACACCATTAGCTATTCTGGGCTGTTTGCTTTTTCCAAACATGTGTTGTGCTTTTCAGAGACCACCATGCCTCTGCTATTGAACAAGGCAACAGAAGGACTTGTGAGTTTTGATAACCAACCTGGGAAGTGTCAGAATGCTTACCACACCCATAACCACTTCTCAGGGATATCTAATTGACAGAACACTGAATTACTTATCAGTTGATTCTGCCATTTCAAGCAAAACCATTTAGTCCAAGAGCAGGCACCTACCCTAGAGCAGTACGCTTATGCTCATATAACAACTTGTCAGAGGAAGATCTTCCTAACTGCCTATACTTAATGGTGAGCAGCCAAACCAGTCAAGCCCTTTGGAGGGCTGAATATGAAATACACAGAAGGAGTCAGCAGTGGGGAGAAACAAAAAGATTCACAGAGGGAAGAAAGCTGACATCACGTAGCAGCAGAAACCATGAGCAATAGAAACTGTGAGACAGAGAAAAGAATAGAAAGTACTTGGTAGCAAGGGCAACAGAATAGTCACAATAATAGCAGATAATTAGAGTACAAGGCAACAGATATTTACTGCCAAAGAGCCCGCAAGATAACCCAGCTGCTGTGGCTGTCTTGTGTGCTGAATCACCTTCCAGTCCCCACTGGTCATTACTTAAACTTAGATGGAGGCAACTTGAGTCTATCTTTGTTCTGAAAATTAAATTTTTGCCTCCTGGTGTCTGTATCAGTCAAGATCATGGCAGGAAACTCACACTCCACTGGGTTTTTGCCAAAATAATTTGATGAAGACACTATTTACGAAGATGTAGGCAGGGTTTCTGGAGCGTAGGAAGTATTGAGGCACCCAAGGACTAGTGAGGGTAGAAGCCCAGGGCTGAAGAGACAAGGGATGGAAAAGGTGTTATGAGAGTCCTGAAGGAGCTTGAGCTTCGAACGGGCATAGCTGCTGCCAGAACCTGGTGCTAAAGCAGAAGAAGGAAGAAGAAATACCTCACCCTCTTTTTTCCTCCTACCCTTTGATGCATGCTGATGCCTCCCACTGGCTAAACCCAACAGGAAGCAAGAGGGCAATGGAGCCCAGGCGAGTCATCTGTAGATAACAGCCTCACGGGGCACAGAGCAGGGAATAGGAGGATAGGAGGCTGTCATGGGCTACCTAGTGCACCTCAAAATAATATATCCACATGCTACTGCCTGGGACCTGAGAAAATTATAGTACATGCAAAAGATGTGATTGAGTTCAGGATCCTGAGTGGAAGAGCGTATCCTAGTTTACATGGGTGGGCCTTAAGTACAATCACATGTATCCTAATAAAAGAGAAGCAGGCAGAGTTCTGAAAGAGGAGGAAGCAGCATGTCCACAGAATCAGAACTAGAGTGAAGTGGCCACAAGCCAGGGAATCCTGGAGCTATCAGAAGCTGAAAGAGACAAGGAACAGATTCATCCTTAGAACCTTCGGAGGGAGCCTGGCCCTGCCAAAGCCTTGATCTCAGGCCTCTGGCCTCTAGAACTTTGAGAAAATAAAATTATGTTTTTGTTAGCCACCCAGTTTGGTAATTTGTTACAGCAGTCACAGGAAACTAATACAGGGGCCAAACGGAGAATAAGGAGCGCAAAATCTATTCATCTCAAATGCTGTGTTGACTAACATGACATCCCCAGTCACCTTGACTGGAAATTCTTTTGCCTACCTTTGGTATTCCTTTTGGTACTTCTTTTTGGACCACTCATGTGATTCAGATAAAATGCTCCCTAGTTATAGTTACTTTTGCATACAAATATTTTTTCCTCCTAACTAGATTATAAATTCTCCTTTAGAACAAGAATCTTGTCTTGCCCATCTTTGTATCCCATGAAAATCCTAGCATAGTACTTTGCACAGAGTGCACATTCTGTAATTGGTAAATGAGAAAGCAAGCTTCCATTTTGTCCATCCATAAATGGAAAAAAACAATTTCCACTGACTTGCCTTTCAGAGATAATAATGGCAGTGTTTCCTGGAAACAATTTCTGTACCTGTAATAGAATGATAGAACTGAAACACCCATTCCTGCTGGAGCAGTTCCTTTAAAAAAAAAACACCATTTGGTTTTAGCGTGTCATCTATCCCATGTGGAGCTAAACCTGCTTGCAGTTTCACCCCAAGGAGGAAAAGGCAAGATAATTAAGAAAATATTAGAGCTGAATATTGTTGTTTTTTTTTTTCAGGAATTCTGATTCATCAAATAAATATTTATCAAAAGACTATTATGTTAAAGTACAGTCCATAAATACTGGGGGAATACACATACATGTACACACACATAGAATAAGCTGTAATTCCAAGTAAGTAGTTGCCATACAACCTGATGAATGCTTTTTATAAAAACAAGATGCTACAGGACCAGAAGGAACTCTATCGATGGAAGGTTTCACCAAAATAGAAAGGTCACATTCAAGTTTTTAGGACTTTATCAGGCAGAGCAAAGTCAAGAACATTTGGGGACCAAGAGAAATAACTTTGCTTGAGCTGTTGCCAAGCAAACCACACCCTCCGTTCAGCCCTGTTGTATCCACAAAGACCTATTTTTATTCATTATCGTGATAGTTTCTTTTCAAGAGAGGAAGAGGATGCTGGGTACTTCCCTGTTTTGCACCTAGGTTATTTTCTACGTCACTGACAGATTATCAGGAGGGAAAGCAGACGTTGACTTCTGACAAGTCAAATAATGATGAGTCCAAGTAGCCATCCTATCATGAGTTAATGAAAACTCTTGCCTTTCCTGAGCTTCTCCCTCATTTCTGAAAACTGAGGCAGGCTATGCTGTGAGAGTGTGTGATACTAGGGCATAAATAGCTCTGAGGAAAGCAGGCAAGGAATGAAACCTCTCCCTGGTCTCACCGCCCCAAATCAGGAGGCCCTTCTTCGTGGCAAAGCCCCCTTGAACAAGGATTATGGCTGAAGCCCTCTGTCCTCCCCTAGACTGACCTTCAGATGGCTCCTTGAGGAATAGCTCTGTCCCGGGCACCGCCCAGTGTTTCTCCCAGCCCAGCCCTGCTGGGCCTCTGGGACCAGAACTGTGCTGCGTATGAGTGGGAGGAGAAAACTCGGGAAAGCAGCCAGCAGACAGGGAAAGAGCAGCCTAAACCCACCAAGGGGCAGAGGGTTCCCCATCCTCACCCTGCAGCTTCCACTGGAAAACAGGGAAGCCGGGCAATCAGATTCCAGCCTGAAAGTACACATCGCTTGTCCTTGTTTTCTCAAGAAGCCTCTACCTTCCAGACCTTGCCAGGAAGCCGGCGGCATTTTCATGAAGCAGTAATAACAAGGACAGAGCGTTCTAGCCTGCTGGAGCCTGCTGGCTGGTCACTCTTTCCACTGCCTTTTGTTTTCATGCAGCATTCCCTCACTTGCTTCTCAGATTCCTTGGGGCTTTGAAAAAGCCACAAATGCTCCACACAGTGACACCACCCAGCAGGCTGGCAGACATCGCTGACACGCACCCTGCCCTAAGAGATGGCATGTATGCAAGTCCTGAAAACTGGCACCCAGCCACACACCTAGTAAGAGGCAAGACAGCTCCCAGAAAGCTAACATAGTCCCCAATCAACCCAGCTGTCAAAGGTGGGACTTTAAGTCCCCAGTCAGTGGGCTGGTCAATCATACACCCAACATCTACAACGTATGTTGGACAGTGGTATTTCTCTACCCATCTTCAAGGATATAAGTGCAGATAAATCTATCTATCCAATATAGATGTTACCAACAATGTACTAGGGCCCTTTCACCACACCAACTCACGTACTGATATATTAGACTGTGCATACATGCATAGAGCTGGTGCTCTCAATGATACGAATTCATTCATAATCACTGGGTTTCAGTATCACCTGTGGCCTGTTTCAAACCACACTCCAGAGTTACCCTAACAGAATCTATGGAAATAGGACCCAGATATGTGTAGTTTAAAAAAAAAAAAAAAACTTGACACTGTTGGTTAGAATGTAAAATGAGAGAAATTCTCATATCTCATGGATGAGAGTAAGAAGTAGTTCAGCCTCTGTGGAGAATAATCTAGAGAGCAATCTAGTGAAGTTGAGAATGCATAGTCTATTCCTTAATAACTTCTAGATATATTCCCTAGAAGAACTCTTATACAGGAGCCTAAGGAGGTATATGCCAGAACATTAATTATATAACAATTTGAAATAGCAAAAAACTAGACATAACAAATATCTACCTATAGATCATCCTTTCTAGAATATTTATACAATGAGACTATATTGCAGTACTATATAGTGTGTTATTACTATGTTATAAAGTATCACATGGATAAATCTTAAAAGCATGATGTTGAAAAAAGCTCTAGAAAAATATGTACACCTTTTATGTACATGTTTAAACACCCACAATATATATATTTGTAGCAAAAATGTAAAAACATATGTGGGAAGGATTCTCACTATCTTTAAGAGACTGACTATCTCTGAGGAGAGATGGAATGAAAGGGCCTTTTTTTGTAACTAAAATATTTTATTTATAGTTTAAAAATCTTAAGCAAATATGGCAAATTGATATAATTTATTAAATCTGGATAATACATGTATGTTGCACAGGTAATTGTGAGGGTCATCCATAGCAGAAGGATCTCTTGAAATTTTTAGGGTTCTCAAATATTGAAATTCAAAGTTTGTTTATAGGGATGGCTCCTATCAGTAAGCCTTCAGATCCTTTCTATTCTGTTTTTTCCAGACTCTCCAACTTTTAATTGTCTCTCCATCCCCTGAACTTTTCTAGAGCTCTAATTATCTGCAGTGTTCATTTGGCAATTCTGTACTTTCCTGCACGTTGCTGAAATGGGCAATTATTCACTCAATAGGTTTATGTCTTATTTCTTGAATTAAGCTATCAGCTTCTTCAGAATAGAGATCATATCTTGTTCATTTTTCTATTTTTTATAATATTTAACACAGATTAAGGAGTAAAGCATATGATTAAGAATATAAGATTAAAAGTTCAGGAATGTGGCAGGATATAAGAACAATATACAAAAATCAATTGTATTTCTATACAATAGCAATGAATAGTCAGAAAATGAAATTCAATGCAATCCTCTCCATATCTTACTGCTTTTTCTTTTTTCCTTTATTCTCTTCTTTTTAATATTTTTTTTTTTCAGAAATCATCAAACTGATGCTGCATTTCATATGGAAATGTAACCCAGAATAACCAAAACACTTTGGAAAAGGAAGAACAAATTTGGAAGATACATATTTCCTGATTTCAGAACTTACAAAAAACCTACAGAAATCAAGGTATAAGGCATAAGAACTCACGTTTAGATGAAAAGAATAGAACTGAATGTCCAGAAATAAACCCTCATGAACATGGTCAATTTATTTTTTTTGACAGGGGACCCAAGACAATTCAATAGGCAAAAAGTAGTTTTCTCAATAAATGCTGCTGGAACAACTGGGTATCCACGTGTAAAAGAATGAAGTTGGGCTATACCTTACACCATACAAATAAATTAACTAAAAATGGATCATAGACCTAAATGTAAGAGCTAAAACTACAAAACTCCTAGAAGAAAACAGTAAATGTTTATGACCTTGGATACGGCAAGGTTTCTTAGATATGCTGCCAAAAGCAGACATGACAAAAAATAAATAAATAAATCAGACTTCAAAATTTAAAACTTTTGTGCTTCACAGAACACCATCAAGAAGGTAACAGGACAACAACAGAGTGAGAGAAAATCTTTGCAAATTGTATATTGACAAGGAACTTATATCTAGAATATATACAAATGTATTATGACTCAGTAATAAGAAGACAACCCAGTTAAATCATGGGCAAGGAATTTGAATGAAATTCCTCCAAAGAATCTATACAAATTGCCAATACGCACAAGAAGAAACACTAAACATCACTAGTCATTAGGGAAATGCAAGTCAAAACCTCACAAGGGATAGCTCTTCACACCCACAAGGATGGCTATAATAAGAACAGACAATAACAAGTGTTTGTAAGGATATAGAGAAATTGGAACCCTCATACACTGTGGGTGGGCATGTAAAATGATGCAGCCACTTTGGAAAACAGTTTGGTAGTTTCTCAAAATGCTAAGCATGGAGTTACTATAATACTCATCAATTCCCCTCCCAGGCACATACCCAAGAGAAATGAAAACGTAGCTCCACACAAAAGCTTATACATGAATGTTCATAGCAGGGTTATTTACAGTGGTTAAAAAGTGGAGACAACCTATGTCCATAAACTGATGAATGGGTAAACAAAATGCTTTACATGCATACAATGGAACATTTTCTGCATGAAGTACTGATGTATATGACAACATGGATAAACTTTGAAAACATTATGCTAAGCAAAAGAAGCTATTCACCAAAGACTATAGATTGTATTGATAGATAAGGTCTTTAATGAGGTCAAGTTAAAATGAAGTCTTTAAGGTGGGCCTTAATTCAATATGCTCAACTGGAATTCCATCACCTCCACTAGCTTTGTTTGTACTGTTGCTTTCTAAGGCCCACTTGACTTCACATTCCAGGATGTCTGGCTCTAGGTGAGTGCTCACACCATCGTGATTATCTGGATCATGAAGATCTTTTTTGTACAGTTCTTCTGTGTATTCTTGCCACCTCTTCTTAATATCTTCTGCTTCTGTTAGGTCCATACCATTTCTGTCCTTTATTGAACCCATCTTTGCATGAAATGTCCCCTTGGTATCTCTAATTTTCTTGAAGAGATCTCTAGCCTTTCCCATTCTGTTGCTTTCCTCTACTTCTTTGCATTGATCGCTGAGAAAGGCTTTCTTATCTCTCCTTGCTATTCTTTGGAACTGTGCATTCAAATGGGAATATCTTTCCTTTTCTCCTTTGCTTTTCACTTCTCTTCTTTTCACAGCTATTTGTAAGGCCTCTTCAGACAACCATTTTCCTTTTTTGCATTTCTTTTCCATGGGGATGGTCTTGATCCCTGTCTCCTGTACAATGTCACAAACCTCCGTCCATAGTTCATCAGGCACTCTGTCTATCAGATCTAGTCCCTTAAATCTATTTCTCACTTCCACTGTATATAAGGGATTTGATTTAGGTCATACCTGAATGGTCTAGTGGTTTTCCCTACTTTCTTCAGTTTAAGTCTGAATTTGGCAATAAGGAGTTCATGATCTGAGCCACAGTCAGCTCCCGGTCTTGTTTTTGCTGACCGTATAGAGCTTCTCCATCTTTGGCTGCAAAGAATATAAATCAATCTGATTTCGGTGTTGACCATCTGGTGATGTCCATGTGTAGAGTCTTCTCTTGTGTTGCTGAAAGAGGGTGTTTGCTATGACCAGTGTGTTCTCTTGGCAAAACTCTATTAGCCTTTGCCCTGCTTCATTCCGTACTTCAAGGCCAAATTTGCCTGTTACTCCAGGTGTTTCTTGACTTCCTACTTTTGCATTCCAGTCCCCTATAATGAAAAGGACATCTTTTTTGGGTATTAGTTCTAAAAAGTCTTGTAGGTCTTGATAGAACTGTTCAACTTCAGCTTCTTCAGCATTACTGGTTGGGGCATAGGCTTGGATTACCATGATACTGAATGGTTTGCACAGGACTGGAAAAGGTCAGTTTTCATTCCAATCCCAAAGAAAGGTAATGCCAAAGAATGCTGAAACTACCGCACAATTGCACTCATCTCACACACTAGTCAAGTAATGCTCAAAATTCTCCAAGCCAGGCTTCAGCAATACATGAACCGTGAACTTACAGATGTTCAAGCTGGTTTTAGAAAAGGCAGAGGAACCAGAGATCAAATTGTCAACATTCGCTGGATCGTCGAAAAAGCAAGAGAGTTCCAGAAAACCGTATACTTCTGCTTTATTGACTATGCCAAAGCCTTTGACTGTGTGGCTCACAATAAACTGTGGAAAATTCTGAAAGAGATGGGCATACCAGACCATCTGACCTGCCTCTTGAGAAACCTGTGTGCAGGTCAGGAAGCAACAGTTAGAACTGGACATGGAACAATGGACTGGTTCCAAATAGGAAAAGGAGTACGTCAAGGCTGTATATTGTCACCCTGCTTATTTAACTTATATGCAGAGTACATCATGAGAAACGCTGGGCTGGAAGAAGCACAAACTGGAATCAAGATTGCTGGGAGAAATATCAATAACCTCAGATATGCAGATGACACCACCCTTATGGCAGAAAGTGAAGAGGAACTAAAAAGCCTCTTGAGGAAAGTGAAAGAGGAGAGTGAAAAAGTTTTCTTAAAGCTCAACATTCAGAAAACTAAGATCATGGCATCTGGTCCCATCACTTCATGGGAAATAGATGGGGAAACAATGGAAACAGTGTCAGACTTTATTTTTTTGGGCTCCAAAATCACTGCAGATGGCAATTACAGCCATGAAATTAAAAGATGCTTACTCTTTGGAAGGAAAGTTATGACCAACCTAGACAGCATATTAAAAAGCAGAGACATTACTTTGCCAACAGAAGTCCGTCTAGTCAAGGCTATGGTTTTTCCAGTGGTTATGTGTGGATGTGAGAGTTGGACTGTGAAGAAAGCTGAGCGTCGAAGAATTGATGCTTTTGAACTGTGGTGTTGGAGAAGACTCTTGGACTGCAAGGAGATCCAACCAGTCCATCCTAAAGCAGATCAGTCCTGGGTGCTCACTGGAAGGACTGATGCTGAAGCTGAAACTCCAATACTTTGTCCACCTCATGCAAAGAGTTGACTCATTGGAAAAGACCCTGATGCTGGGAGGGATTGGGGGCAGGAGGAGAAGGGGACGACAGAGGATGAGATGGCTGGATGGCATCGCCAACTCGATGGACATGTATTTGAGTAAATTCCGGGAGTTTGTGATGGACAGGGAAGCCTGGCATGCTGTGATTCATGGGGTTGCAAAGAGTCGGACATGACTGAGTGACTGAACTGAACTGAACCAAATTCAATGTGCACAGCAAGACACCAGGACTGCCCATGCCCAGAGAAAACAACATCTGAGGACACAGCAAGAAGGCAGACATGTGCGAGCCAAGGAGTGAGGTTTCAGGAGCAATGAGACCTGCTGACCTCTTGGACTTTTAGCCTTTAGCACTGTGAGAAAATAAACTGCTGCTGTTTAAACCACCCTTTCTAAGGTGTTTTGTCGTGGCAGCTATAGCAAACTCATACAGTGGTCTTTTTGAGTGTGTAACAACGCTGTGGTGTATAAGAAAGGCCTATGCTTTGAATTATTGTATTTTGCAGAGTGGCATCTTTTGATCACTTATATAATCAATTGCTAGAAATGTGAGAACGCTCTAGAAGCTCAAGTTTAGTGCAATAGTTACCATGAGCAGGCCCATAAAGCCCTGGCCTTTGAAAATGCCCTATTCACCTATTCAAGAAGGTAAACACTTAGAAGATCTCTCTACACCCATGGGATTTTCATAAATTGGTAGAGATTGATCCAGATGTGCTTATAACCAGGGAAAATGTCATTTAAAATGATGTTAATTACTGAGAACTTTTAATAACGTGGGGAAATGATTAAATTATAATAGTAAGTAAAAATTCAGCATGCAAAATTTAACATGTATAGATAGAATCACCTTATCTATATAATGATATGCATAGAAGAAAGACTTAATAGAAATATAGTCTGAGTTAATATTAGTTCTTCTTTGTGGTGAAACTATGGATTATTTTTGATTTATTCTTTATACCTCTCTGTATTTCTGAGTTTTCCAAAGTAAGAATATATTAGTTTATAATCACAAAATATGCTTACATTTTAAAAACTAAAAACTGAGGCAGAGGGTACATAACCCAATGCTGGGACTGAGAATCATCTGCAGGAGATGTGGTTCCGGGACGCAGAGGTCAGATCTGTCAGAGATCCTCCCTTCAGACCTCTAACTCCCAATTCTAAATTTAGGCTACTCTTTCTGGGTTTATGTGGCCACTTCTCTTTCTCTCCCAATGACTCAACCCAATACCCCCCTTCTCTCCCCCACCTTTCTCCCAGCATTTGTGCTCTGAGGCTACCCACAGTGATGCACTGAGAGCTGTGTGCTTCATGAGCAGTGTGCCTAAGAAGTAGCGCAAAATGAGAGGAGGGGGTCAAGAGAAGGGAGATACTGAGGGAGACGCTTCTGAGGCTTCCGTCCTTGTGGGCCTTTGACACTCCTGGCCTCTGCTACTCCTCTCTTATTCCTCCTCCTTAGGGGAAGGGCTTAACCTGCTTTGTGAATTGCAAAGTACACATGGCAGGTTCAGCTTAGCTCCTCCTTTCTTTCAGAAGGTTATGTATCTACCTGCCCACAGTGAGGATATCACCTTAGTTTACTCCTCTGGGGGCAGGGTCCCCTTCCTGCTCCCACTGCTACTCCCAGCGTGAGAGGTCCTACCCTGGTCAAATTTTACTTGTGACTGGGTAAACAAGTTGACCTAACTCATCTAGTATTTATCAATCAATCTCTTACAATAAACAGCCTTTATCAACAATCAAAGTGGCATTTTGGTCTCCATCTGCTCACTCTTTTGTTTCATTTTACCAGTTGACCAGAACCCAGGATAGGGATTGGGGGAAAGAATAGGAACGTCTCAGAAACCTGAAAAAGGAAATAATACTTGTTAAGAGCCAGCCTAACTTAGTGCCCAGCACTAAGACATGTTTTATGTATGTTCACTTATTTAATCCCTACAACCACCCTCATATTTTACATTATTTCCCCATCTCACAGAAAAAGAAACTGAGTCTCAGAGAGCTTAAGAACTTGCCCAAAGTCTCACAGCTAAAGAGTGGCTGATGTCTCTTTGACTTCAAAGCCCAAGCACTTTCCACTGCATAAGACATTGTCTTCAGGTGCCACCAAGGCACGCCTCAGGAACTGAAGCAGCAATCTTATCTTTCTTAATACTTCATCCTAACCTGGATCTATCAATGCAAGGGAGGAAACCAGGATACAAACAAAGGACAAGGAGCGAGGAAATTACCAAAAAATGCTAGGCCAAAAAACTTTAAGGCATGTATTTTCCCCCCAGTTTTCTTGGGGACTTTTGGACAAATGGCCTTCCCTGCCCCCCAACTTGTGCTCTGGATTCCCCCAGTTGTAAAATAATTAAATAATACCTAGTCCTCCTTAGGTCAGACCACATGTCATGTTTCCCTGAGACTGGCCTCATCACGGTTGTCCTTTTGCCCCCATTTGCTATTAAAAAAACAAACAAATGTATGTCATATTGCTCTGGGTAGCACATGGAGTAAGAATAATTATAATGAATAATGAATCAGCTTAGCAGTATATGAAAACCAGAAGTACTGAACTGATGAACAGAAAATGATATTAAAATGCCAGTCATAGGGGTTGACCCTTTATTTTTTGTTTGTTTGTTTTTTTGGGTGGGGGGGCTGACCCTTTAAAAAGACAAGCTGAAGAAGATGTTTTGATGTGACCCCTGGAGGACAGTCAGCTGGCAGGCTAAACCATAGCCAACTGAGAGGGCCAACTACTCCCCAGATGCCTAGGGACCAGGAGCATTTCCAGGAGCTCAAACCACTGCTACTTTCTTCTCAACCTCCCAGCAAAAGCTCAGAAAGTGCAAGGGCACCCCACAGGCCACTGAGCACATTCCCAATTGTCCTCTAGGGAAATCTGATGCTGAAAAATGGACCTTTTCCAAAATAGTGGTTCAAACCAGATGAGGAATTACAGAGAAGACAGCCTTCCATGGTAAATACCCAGCCTCCAAATCCCCAATGTCTTCATTAAGGGACTGAAAACACAGGCACACCAGCTGGTCTCCACTGCTTTGAAGCACTGTGGCACAGTGGAAAGAGCAGTGCTGTAGGGCTGGAAATAAGAGACTAGCCCTTTAGTCCCCAGCTCTGCCAAGTTTTAGCTGGGTGACCTTGACAAAGGTACTTAAATTCTCTGGGTCTCATTTTCCTCGTTTGTTAAATGAGGTTTGATTAAATCATGGTGTCTTCTGGTTCTGAAATCCTATCTTTCATCTTAGGATTCCCACCTTACATTTAAAGAAAATCACAGCAGGGCCTTGGGTGTTGTGTTTCTTGGAGATCTTGCCTCTCACATTTTCAATATTCTTTGCTGGCTTTCCTTCCACAAAATTAAACCTAAATTCTTCAGCATGACATTCAAGGTTCTTTGAGATCAGTCCATGCCTAGCTATTCAGCTGCCTTCCTCTTGCTCTCACCAATCATGTATTCTGTTCTGGCTATACTGGTCTATTTGCATGCCCCCTGCAATTTCAAATACTTACTGAGCATGTACTCTGTGCTAGACACATCAGTAAGTCTTTTCACATATTGTATTACTTTATATTAATTAAAATAGAGCTCACTGCTATACAAACAAGCTATGTAGGGTCAATAAGTAAGTAAGTAAGGTCGCTCAGTCATGTCCGACTCTTTGCAACCCCATGGACTGTAGCCTACCAGGCTTCTCCCATGGGATTTTCCAGGCAAGAGTACTGGAGTGGGTTGCCATTTCCTTCTCCAGAGGATCTTCCCCACCCAGGGATCGAACGTGGGTCTCCCGCAGATGCTTTACCATCTGAGCCACCAGGGAAGTCTAGGTAGGGTCAATAGATTAATGCAATAGAAGGTTATTTCTTAGTCATGGAACAGTTCAGCGTGACATGCCACCTTCCACCCAGGGTCCTTCATTTTGCAGCTCCTTCATCCTCTAAGTTTCAGAGTCCTTTACTTTCAAAGCTAATAGCTAGGAAACAGAAGGGAGAAAAGGCACACCTACTCTTAATCTGGTCGAGAAATGATGTACATCACATCTGCTCACATCCAGTTAATGAGAACCAATCGTTTGATTCCCCCAGAAATATAAGGCATTAGAAACTGGTCGGGCCAACTCCCAGAACACTTGATGCTATGGAAGAAGAGCATGAGTCTTTGATGGTCAGCTAGGCATTTCATGCCCTTCTTTGATCCATCTGCTTAGTAATGTCTTGTTCACCCTTCAAACCTCAGTCCAAGTGCTACCTTAGTTGTGAAGTCTTCTCTGACCTATATAGGCAGTTCTGTTGTTCATTCACCAAGTTGTGTCCGACTCTTCGCAACTCCATGGACTGCAGCATGCCAGGCATCCCTGTCCCTCACCATCTCCCAGAGTTTGCCCAAGTTCATTTCCATTGCAGTTCTAGGTCTTCCTTTTTCTATGCCTCATGCACTTTTCACATTTCCCCATTATGACAATTATCATAATGTACGGTGTGGTTTGCTTGCCAGTCTACTCAACTGGACTATGAGCCTTAAGGGCAAAAATACTGTCTTTTTATTTTTGTACTTGAAAATCTTAGCATGCATGTGTGTGTGCTAAGTTGCTTCAGTCATGTCCAGCTCTTTGCGAACTCCTGGACTGTAGCCCACGAGGCTCCTCTGTCCATGGAACTTTCCAGGGAAGAATACTGGAGTGGGTTGCCATTTCCTTCTCCAGGAGATTTTCCTAACTCAAGGATCAAACCCACATCTCTTGTGTCTTATGCATTGGCAGGTGGGTTCTTTACCACTGCGCCACTGCAGAGTGCTTGGTAATAGTAGTTTTACAATGAGATTTAATGAATTAATGTTAATGAGTATTATCAGTGAGTGTATGAATGAATGCTCTAAGGAAAAGAAGTTGGTTTCTACAGAGGAACAGAACCTCAGTTTAAAAAATATATTGATGATTCAATCTTATCCATAATGCTAAAAGGAAAATAAGCTTTCCATACAAATGTTACAATTATAATCAATACTTTATATTATTATCAATATTCCTTTAGTGTCTCCCTGAGGGTAGGGACCATATACATTTTGTTCTTTGCTCTGACTCCACCATCTAGCACACTATCTGGCACATAGTAGGAACGCAGTAAATATTTCAGGAAGAATGAATGGATATCGAAATGAATGAAGACCGCACCCTTAATCCCATGAGCCATACAATAAACACATGGCTTACATTACAAGAGAAAAGTGTTGATGGGGAGGTGAAAACTTACACCACAACTAGAAAAACAGAACAGAGTGCACATTGGGATTCTGTCATTACCTTGTACAATCTATGTCATCATCCTCTTTATATAAGAAGATGAACAAACATAATTGGAGGAAACTAGAATCTCAGTGGCAATAGTTGCCTGTGAGTAAAATTAGGACAAATGGATGGCTCTAAAATGGCTGTACTATGAAATAGCCTTTATAAATTGGTTAATGAGAGAAGCAGGAAGCAAGAGTGCAGACAATTACGGAGTCGTGACAACTGTGAAAAATATATTGAGAAAAGACGAAAACATGTTTTTCATAGTTTCTGAAGAGGTGAAGGGGATAACAGAGGATGAAATGGTTGGATGGCATCACTGACTCAATGGACATGAGTTTGAGCAAGCTCTGGGAGTTGGTGATAGACAGAGAAGCCTGGTGTGCTGTAGTCCATGAGGTCGCAAAGAGTTGGACATGACTGAGCAACTGAACTGAACTGAAATGGGAGACAATTCTACAATGTTTATAATACATTTATTCTCATAGGTCCCACATGAAAAAGTTTGGATTAGATATTGCAGATGACTTCAAGTGTATTACTTGCTAGGCTTTGTCATGAGAAGCATTTGACGAGAAGGACAAAGTGCAAATGCATAAGCAACTTCCAATCAGAACCTCTGCACGGGCTTGGCCAGGTATCCTGAAACTCTGGGAAGTCCTAACCATAAACAAGTAAGTTTGCAGTATGAACTGATTTGTGATGGTAACAAAGTTGGTGCTGATACTGACGGATTTTTTCTATGAACTGACCAAGGTGTTAATGGTAGGTCTAGGCATCAAGTAACCTGAAAAATAGGACAGTACACTTTCGCAAACTTTTTTTTTTTCCATTTATTTTTATCAGTTGGAGGCTAATTACTTTACGATATTGTAGTGGTTTTTGCCATACATTGACATGAATCAGCCATGGATTTACATGTATTCCCCATCCCGATCCCCCCTCCCACCTCCCTATCCACTCAATCCCTCTGGGTCTTCCCAGTGAATTTAGAAAGATGGTAACGATAACCCTATATGCAAAACAGAAAAAGAGACACAGATGTACAGAACAGACATTTGGACTCTGTGGGAGAAGGCAAGGTTGGGATGTTTAGAGAGAACAGCATCGAAACATGTACATTTTTGCAAACTTTTGATGATACATGAGCTTGAAACCACTGGCCTGCCCTAAGGAGCTATCTGTCCCCCCCTGCGGCAGGAACTGCTATGAGCTCAGCACACAGCTGGACTAAGCTCCCTAGCCTCTTTTGAAATTGGGCAGAGCCATGTGCCAGAGTTCTGGCAAACAAAAAGTGGGTGGAAGGACTGGATGCCAGTTCCAGGTCTGGCCCATGGAGATCATTCTGTGTAATACACAGCAGCAGGCTCTCTCCCTACCCACTGGCTGAATGAAGAGGATTCTGAGAACCTAGAGGAAGCTAGAGCCAGGTGTTGGAAGAAGTCTGTGAATTACTGCATAGGATTTACCACTGCATCCCACACATCCCCACCCCTACTAATTTTTATTATACTATATAGTCAAGAACAGTAGCTTTTCATTGGGCCAACCATTATTTTGAAGTCCTTTGTTATAACCGTTGGCTTATCTTGACTAGGGCTTCCCTAGGGGCGCAGAGGGTAAAGCATCTGCCTGCCATGCGGGAGACAGCTTCAGAGGATCAAGACAAAAGAAGATATCACAGACAAAGCTCAACATCAGGGAATATCATATTTAGTGGAATTCTAGAGTTACTTTTAAAGCTTAGACATTCCCATAGAGCTAAAGCCATGCATGTGAGTCTCTGCTTATCTAACTAGTCCCCTCTAGGGGTTTTCATACTCTTGAGAGTACAGTGAATAAAGTGAATAACCATCTCCCAAACATAGTTATCATATGAACCCTCAGTATAGTCCATTTAATTTTATGTGCTTAGGGTCTAGTCAGATAATATGTGTGTGCTTATTTACTTAGTCATGTTCAACTCTTTGTGATCCCATGGACTGTAGCCCGCTAGGCTCCTCTGTTCATAGAATTTCCCAGCCAAAAGAATATTGGAGTGGGTTGCCATTTCCTCCTCCAAGGGATCTTCCCAACCCAGAGATCAAATCCGAGTCTCTTGCATTGGCAAGTGGATTCTTTACCACTGTGCCACCTGTGACGCCCCTAGTAAGATAATACAACATTTAAAACCTGTTTTGCTTTTTACTAAACATGGTAATTATGAAGAAGAAAAAAATCAACTAGTAAGTAACTTTGTGTTTGAAGGTATATTTTTAAAGTGATTACGCAAGGTTTGGTTGAATAAAATACTAATGAAATTACGGGAGAGCCAACCAACCACTGTGGCAAAAAAAAAAAAAAAAAAAAAAAAAAATGAGGCCTTTTAGTGCTTGCCTGAAGATGTTATTGGGAAACTTTTGTTTACTTGCCAGACTTTGAAAATTAAATCCTTCTTCAAGTAGCCTCGGGTGTTAAGGACAATAAATAAGATGTGCTGATTGAAAACATTTTAAAAAACAACTTGTTATAGCTTTTAAAATAACAAGGGATAAATTCAGCTTGAAACAGGATATACCAAATTCACGTGGCCTGCTCGATAGAAACACCAAGCTTTAAAGCTGGATTCTACAGGTCATCATTGTACTGATGCTCTACCAAATGAAATTTTGCAGGGGTTTGAGACAACAGCCCTAGGAAATGCTAGGTAGCTTCTACCTGTAAACCTGATCCCATTAACGGAAGGGGCAATTGATCTCCCTATCTTGAAAGTGCATAGATAAAGGGATAAACTGGAAGTTGGTCATGATTCAGGGGGAAGAAAAGGTAAGAGATTTAGGAGAAAGTCTCATTTTTTTTGGAAGAGTCCCTGAGGGCTTAGATGAAAGAATCAGTCTTGAAATACTACTTTTCAAGAAATAAATTCTCTTGCCCTATTTTCAAGAGGTACAAACTAAGCTATAATGATCCTCTAAATTTTCTAAAACTTCATCTCTTCTATCCCTTTTTCCAAGGCACTCCATTCCTTTGTCTTCCCACCTAAAATCTCCGGCTACAGTTAGATCCTGGAGAAGGAAATGGCTACCCACTCCAGTATTCTGGCCTGGAGAATTCTATGGACTGTATAGACTGTGGGGTTGCAGAGTTAGACACAACTGAGCAACTTTCACACACAGTTAGATAGACAGTACAGACCTGGTACTTCCTGAAGCTCATCACCACAGCTATGCCTAAAATCACATAGGAATCCAGCGGAAAAATAAGGCTTCCCAGGTGGTGTTAGTGGTAAAACCCACCTGCTAATGCAGGAGACTCAAAAGATGCAGATTCTATCCCTGGGTTGGAAAGATTCTCTGGAGAAAGAAATGGTAACCTGCTCCATTATTCTTGCCTGGAAAATTCCATTGAAAAAGGAACTGGGCTACAGTCCATGGGGCCATAAAGAGTCAGACACGACTGAGCACACGACCACAGACAAACAGGCGGACTTAAGGAAATGTTGAGAAGGTATGGTTAGGGAACTGACCTAAGGCTATCTCCCTCAAGATAGGATCTTTGATTAACACAAAGGATGTGTGGACTCCTTGTGCAGACTTGGCAGGAGTTCTTCAGGGGGAATCTGTGTGACCATGTAAGCTGTTACATGAGTGCTTCCCAACCTCTTGTCTCAATGATCAGATTCATTTTCCCCCCAAAGCTATATGCTTTGAAAGAGTTTCATCTACTAAAGAAAATATACTAAGAATTTATTAGGTACCAGGTATTGCATTAGTGAGTGCTTTACACACATTATCTAAAATCCTCAAATAGTCTGAAAAATAAAAATGATTACCCCATCTTACAGATGAGTAAACTGAAGTTCAGAGGTGTTAAATAAATAGCCCAAGTCTTACTGGGCTAAATTCTGATTGGCCTTACCTCCACACCTACATTCTTTCCAATAGACTCTCTCTTCCCTACAGATAACACACACAACTAACCAGAAATTCATATTGTGAAGACACAATCTTTATAATGAGTCAGTGTGGCATAATCCCCCATATTCCAGACCTCTGCCTCCCCACAAAAGAGAAAAGCTTTGCATTACTTAGTCAATATGTTCAGGCTTTATTGTGAGTAAATATACAATGTCTTCTAGGCTTTTTTAAAGTATTGGACATGGTTCAAGTAAGTCCAACACTATCTGACTCTGAGATCCCAGAAAAAGTACCTTTACCACCTCCCCTACCTAACTGGTAACTTGCAAGCCAAAATCTTTAAAAAATTACAGAATAAATGGAGAAAAAGGATATTACTATTTCCAGTAGTAAAATGAAAATTGTTAGGCCAGTATCCTAAGATTAAGTTCTCTCCTGCTATGCAGAAAATTTCCAACAACTCCCTTGTTTTTGTGCTAGCTGAAAAGCAGAATAACAAAAACAAACATAAAAAGAAAACAAGCAATAGTAACCTAAAAGCCCTTCTGGTCATCCAGAAACACAGGACAACCCTGAGCAAAGTTTAACTGGCTGGGTATTTAACTATTGTAAAATGAAATTGTTCATTTGGAGATTTTAAAATAACTCATCTTCCTTCAAAACCCAAATTCTTACTTTTAATAATGAACTCCTTTAACCTAGTTGCTTATATTTTCAATGGATTACTTATTTATAGCAACTCAAAGATAAGAAGTAAACATCAACCAAAGAGAACAGATGCATAGTTTTTCCTCACTCTTGAATTTAAACAGTACTCAAGAAACATCTAAAGATCTGGCTATTCTGCATCCAAAGAAAATGCTCTTCCTTAATTGTTTATTCTAGAGTCTAAAGTGGTTTTGGTTGGGGGGAGGAATGGAAGGCAAAGGGAGAGTTATTTTAAAATGCCATAAAAGAGTCTTCTGTATCTGAACTCCCCAAAGTGTTCTGTCTTAAATACGTGTTAGCAAAAAGATTTGTTTATTCATAGCTAAATTCTGGCTAATGACTGATTTCAGAGTACCTTTTTCTGAACTCAGAGAAAAAGTAGTCTCTGCTAGACTTCATATTCCAGAAAGTTCTGCCCTGACTGACCAACCTCAGAGATAAACTTGAGCTCCTGCATCAACTCCATAAAGAGGATAAAACCTCAGTCTTAATCTTCTTATCCTTTACACAGGATAAAGGCTGTCTCCTAGGTGTCAGGCAACAACTCAGAGCCCTTTTATCTGAACATTCAAAGTAGGGATGATCATTTTAAAACAATGCAAGTAGACAAGTTCTCTTTTTAAAAACCCGTTTTTTAAACTGGCTATCATCACCTTCACCAGTGATCAGTATTAGCTTCATTAGTAGTGGGACATTCAGATATAATGTAGGCCTAATATGAGGCAGTACGAAGTATACAGCATTACCCAATGGAGATTTCTTACCAAAATGTTTAACCTGATTCTTCTCAAGTTTTTAGATCTAGCTTTGAGTTTACAAGAAATACAGAGGACAGAAGAACAAGTTTAACAACACCAAGAGAAAACAATCAGACAAATCCAGCAAGTGGGACATTCTGTGGAACAATTTGCCCAGAATGGTTGAGAAATCAATGTCATGAAAAGAAAATGCATGTGGGTGTGGTGCTATGAGACAGGTCTAGATTGAAAGCCTTAGGAAGCATCAGAACTAAATGAGATATGTGGACCTTGTTGGAGTTAGCCATCTTTAAAAGATATTTGCGGGGGGAGGGGAAAAAGGGGAGACATTCTTAAAGGGTATACAGTTTGTTTGGCATAATGAAAAAGTTTTGGAAATAGTGGTGGTGATTACACATTGTGAATTTACTTAATGCCACTGAATTGAATACTTAAAAATGGTAAATTTTACATTATGTATACTTTACCACGTATTTTTAAAAAGATATTTTGGGAACAAATAGTGAATATTTGAATGTGGGTGGGTATTTAAATGCTACTGAGAAGTTATATGAATTGTGTGAAATGTGATAATGGAACTGTGTACTTAACAAAGATGTGTATATTATTTAGAGATGAATGTTGAAATATTTAGGGGGGAATATATATATATATATTTATATATATATGCTTCTATGAGTGAAAAGTGAAAGTATCAGTTGCTCAGTCATATCTGACTCTTTGCAGCCTCATGGACTATAGCCTTCCAGGCTCCTCTGTCCATGGAATTCTCTAGGCAAGAAACTGGAGTGGGTTGCCATTCCCTTCTTCAGGGGATCTTCCCAACCCAGGGATCAAACTCAGATCTCTTGCATTGCAGACAGGTTCTTTACCATCTGAGCCACCAGGAAAGCCCCATACGCTTCTATAATTTGCTTTAAATAACTTCAGCAAAAAAGAAGAAAAAGGAAAACTTGAGAACATATGGCAAAATTTTAGCAATTGTTTGATCTAGGTGATGAATATTGGATGTTCATTATACTATTCTGATTCCTTCTCTCTATCAGAATTTTGCAAAGGAATCACAGACAAATCACCCTTCTGTAAAACAGCACAAACAATGATTGGAATTCTGAACTGGAGATATAAGTTACTTTGAGGTGATACTCTCTGGAAGGCCAGAGTTTCCAGGGTAAGAAGGGCGGTGGCACAGGATGAGTGCTGGTGGTTAGAGTCATGTAACCCTAACAGAGGTGTTACATATAAAAAAGCAGCTGAAAAGAAAGTTCAACAGGGAGAAGCAAAAGTTTCAACCCAAAACCAGAGTGCCGGAAATCTGCACAGAGAATCATTGCTCTCAGCTATAACTGGCTCCTCTGCTACCCCTACATCCTCCCTTGGGGTTTGGGCTGCTTAATTGCACTGAAAGGTCAAGAATTGTTGCAGCTCTGGGAGCTAAACAGAGAGGAAAAGGACTATTTTCACCCAAGGCACTGTAGGTCACTTCCTTTTTACAAAACAATGCACCATAATGCAGGAGAAGGCAACGGCACCCCACTCCAGTACTCTTCTTGCCTGGAGAATCCCATGGATGGAGGAAGCTGGTAGGCTGCAGTCCATGGGGTCACTAAGTGTCGGACACGACTGAGCGACTTCACTTTCAGTTTTCACTTTCATGCATTGGAGAAGGAAATGGCAACCCACTCCAGTGTTCTTGCCTGGAGAATCCCAGGGACAGGGGAGCCTGGTGGGCTGCCGTCTATGGTGTCGCACAGAGTCGGACACGACTGAAGTGACTTAGCAACAGCAGCACCATAATGCAAGTCACTGGACTGTGTTTCTCCTGTACAGTTTTGAAGTTCATCTCCATCCTCATACTTCGAAGAAGACAACTTTAGTAAACCCTGACTAGAAGTGCACCCAGAAAAGAAAGGAAGAAAACTTAAAAAAAAAAAACCACCCAGAACCCTAATATAGTCAATTCATGGCTTCCCCTGCCCAAAATACACTGATAACATCTACAAAGTGCTTCATTTATACCAACAATTGTAACCTTGCTATAAAACAAAAATTGCTTTAATAATTCTTCAATTTCCCTATGGGTTAAAACCTTACTTGGAAATCTTAAAATGAGCAGCTTCTTCTCATGGATCTTTGATTTTAATGGCACTGTGAAGCATTCTTACTCACCAAGGTATTCTGCTCAGGTGTGGTTTGACCTGTCTTCTCTGCTACCTGTATCTCTACATCTCTGTCAGGAACCTTCCTCTGACTACAAGCATCAAGGAGAGGAACATCAGTCTTCTGTCCATCCTCTCCTTCCTACTCTGCGAGAGGGGACAGTACCTTGATTGTGGGCTGAGATTTACATTTACAGTGAGTAGGGTCACTAGTCCTTCCTCATCCTCCTTCTTCTCTCTCCACCCTCTTCCTTCCCTCTCTTTCCTCCTTCCAGGCAGCATCATCAATTTAGGAGGGCAACTCTCCCTCAGACTACAAAGTTCAACTATTTTGTTCTCCTCCATTCTCTCCAATGTTCTTGATCGCTGTCTTATCAACACACCCAGTGGAGAGTGATAACTCTGCAAGATTCAAGTTTGGACTTAGGGCAAAGGAAAAAATGTCCCCTAAATCTTCTAACTTGGTTGTAAGATCTAGACCAGCTTAACAGAGAGTTCTGTATTAATATTTTAGGTGCAGCCTGATTAACAAAATATTATATTACTATTGACTCTACTATCTGGGCAAAATCTGAATTTAGGTTTTCTTTTATCCTTCATCCTAATAATACTTTATCTATCCATCTATTCATCCAACCACCCGTTTGTTCACTTATCTACCTTTCATCCATCTTTCTATATATATCTAACAGCTTTTTTGAGATATATATCACATAATATACAATTCACCCATTTAAAGTATACAGCTCAATATTTTTATTATATTTACAGAGTTGTGTAAACATAACCACAATCGATTTTAGAATATTTTATCACCCCCCAAAAGAAACTTTGTACCCATTAGCAGTCACTCCGCATTTCCTCCTAACCTCCTCCATCAAACCTCAGCAATTAAGCAATTGCTACTCTATTTTTTTGTCTCTATAAAGTAGCTTTTCTGGATATTTCATATAAATGGAATCAAGCTTTTTTCACATAGCATGGTGTGTTCAAAGTTTATCCATGTTGCAGTAATTCATTCCTTGTCATTGCCAAATAACATCCACTGTATGAATATACCATATTTTATTTAACCATTCATCAGCTGATAAGACATTTGGATTGTTTTCTTCCTTCCTTTTTTCCTTTCTTCCTTCCTCCCTCCCTCCTTTTCTTTCTTTCTTTTTTTGTAGACTGGAATAGCATAACCATTTTCAATAGCCAAAGAATGGAGAAGCAGGACCCTAGTTCAGGAATCAACTTCTCTGGATTGTTTCTAATTTTAGACCATTATGAGTACTGCTGCTATGATCATGCATGTACAGTTTCTGTGTTGACATATATTTTCATTTCTTTTGGTTGTATATGTAGGAGAGAAGTTGCTGGGTTATATAGTATCTCTCTGTTGTAGTCTTTTGAGGAGCTGCCAGACAGATTTCCAAAGTGGCGTACCATTTTACATTTCCACCAGAATGTATAGAGATTGCAATTTCTCCACATCTTCACCAACCCTTAAGATTATCTGTCTTTTTGATTATAGCCATCCTAGAGTGTGCGAAGAGGTATCTCAGTTTAGATTTTTAAAAATTTTTTTAAATTTATTTTATTCATTTAGTTTTTATTTTATTTTTGGGTGCTCTGGGTCTTCGTTGCTGCATGCAGGCTTTCTCTAGTTGTGGAGAGCAAGAGCTACTTTCTAGTTGCAGTGTGTGGGTTTCTCATTGCAGTGGTTCTTCTTCTGGAGCACTGGCTCTAAAGCCCATGGGCTTCAGCAGTTGTGGCGCACAGGCTTAGTTGCTCCGCGGCATGTGGGATCTTCTCGGACCAGGGATCAAACCAGTGTCCTCTGAGTTGCAAGGCAGATTCTTAACCACTGGACCACCAGGGAAGCCCTCATTTTAGTTTTGATTTGTGTTTCCCTGATGGCTAGTGATGTTGAGCATCTTTTTCATGTGCTTGTTGATTGGCCTTTTTTGTATATCTTCCTTCAAGGAATGTTTATTCAAATTCTTTGTTGATCTTATTTTTTTAGGGTATCAAATGTGATTATTTTTATTGTTTTCATAAGCAATTTAGGGTCTTCTGGGTATATCCATTTTGGGAGAAAACCAGGTTGCTTTTGTAGGGCATGCCTGATGTGGTCTTAAGATTGGTTCACATGGTTTTATTTATTTTAAAAAAGATTTTTTGGAGTATAGTTGATTTACAGTGTTGTGTTATTTTCAGGTGTACATCAAAGTGAATCATATATATATATATATATATATATATAAAACTAGTTAGTTTATATAAAAATCCTTTTTATTTTGTGGAGTTGATAGTAATATCCTCTTTTATTTCTGATTTTAGTAATTGGAATCTTATCTCTTTGTTTCTTGGTCAGTCTAGCTAAAGGTTTGTCATTTTGTTGATCTTTCCAAAGAACCAGCTTTGGGTTTTGTTCATTTTCTCTATTGTTTTTCCTATCTTTTGTTTTTATTAATTTCTGCTCTAAGCTACTACTTCCTTCCATCTGCTTAATTTGGATTTAGTTTGCTCTTCTTTTTCTAGTTTTTAAAAATGGAAGAATAGGTTATTGATCTGAGATCCTTTTCTTTTTTTCTCTTCAACATAAGCATCCACAGCTGTACATTTCCTTCTAGGAATTGCTTCGGTACATTCCATAAGTTTTGTTATGTTTTGTTTTTATTTTCATTCATCTCAAAGTATTTTCAAATTTATTTAGCAGGTTTTTTTTTTGGGGGGGGGACCTATTTGTTATTTAGGAGTAAATTGTTTACCATCCAGACATTTGTGTATTTATCAAATTTCCTTGTCTTATTGATTCTACTTTATTTCCATTGTGGTCAGAAATCACACTTTATATAACTTCAAACCTTTTAAATATATCAGGGTTGTTTTATAACCTAGAGTATAGTCTATCCTGGAGAATAGTCCATATTCATATGTGAAGAATGTACTTTGCTGTTGGTTGTTGGAGCATTTTATAGATGTCTGTTAGATCTAATTGGTTTATAGTTTTGTTACAAACCCAATAATACATATTATAATTATTAATTAATATAATTTTATGTCATTTTTTTAAAGAACAGAAAGGAAAGCAGGTTACATGTAGGGTTTGTTTTATCACCATCTTATTTAACAGTTCTGGTTCTCTTCTTTTGTTCCTGTGGATTCGAGTTACCATCTTGTTGCATTTCTTACTCTACATAGCTTTTTTTTCCCACCCACCTCCATTGTGAAATGTGTTCTTTTATACAATTGCTTTCTAGATCATTAAAGAGAAAAAAGGAGAAAAAATATGCATTGATATACTGTCTTTTATTCTTACATAATTGTATTTACTAGTGCTCTTTGGTTTTTTGTGTGGATTTGAATTACTGACTGGGATTACTTGTGTTCAGCTTGAAGAACTTCCTTGTTTCATATAACTCTAGCTACAAATTAATTCTCTCAGATTTTGCTTATTGGGAATGTCTCTATTTCACTTTCATTTTTGAGAAATAGTTTCCTGGATAAAAGATTCTGATTTGAGAAGATTTTTCCCTCAGCAATATATATATATATATTTGGCTGTGCTGGGTCTTTGTTGCAGCCTTTCTTTAGTTGCAGTGTCTGGGCTTCTCATTGGGGTGGTTTCTCTTTTTGTAGAGCTCTGGCTTCAAGGAGCATGGGCTTAGTTGCTCTGGGGCATGTGGAATCTTCTCAGACTAGGGATCAAACCCATGTCCCCTGCATTTGCAGATGTATTCCCAACCACTGAAACACCAGGGAAATCCTCCCCTCAGCACTTTATTTATTTATTTATTTTTTTCCCTCAGCACTTTAAATATGCTACTTCACTGCTTTCTAACTGCTTTCTAGCCCCCATTGTCTCTGGTGAAAAGTCAGCTATTAGTCTTATTTGGATTCCCTTGTTTGTGATGAATTTTTCCTTGCTGTTTTCCAAATATTCTCCTTCATCATTTTTACTATGATGTGTCTGAATGTGGATCTAGGTTTATTCTACTTGGGATTAGTTGAGAAGTTTTCAGCCATTCGTTTTAAAGTATTTTTTCTGCTCCTTTCTTTCTTCTGTACTCCCATTATACATATGTTGATGTACTTAATGCTTCTCACATTTCTCTGAAGTTCTGTTCATTATTTCTTCATCCTCCTTTCTCTGTGTTCTTGAGATCAAATAATAGCTATCTATCTTGTTTGCTGATTCTTTCTTCTACCAGTTCAATTATATTATTGAGCTCCTCTAGTGAATTTTTTTTCTAATTATCACAATTTTCAAGCTCAGGACATCCATTAGGTTCTTTCAAAAATAATAATAATTTCCATCTCTTTACTGATTATCTTATGGGAGATTTTTATCCTACCTTCTTTTGCTTCTTTAAGTATGGTTTTCTTCAGTTCTTTGAATATATTTATAATAGCTGCTTTGAAGTCTTTGTCTGCTAAGCTGGATCTGAGCCCTCTCACAGGGTATTTCTATTGACTGCTTCTTTCCTCCTGTTTGGGTCACATTACACTTTCCTGTTTCTTTGCATGTCTCATAAGTTTTTTGTTGAAAACTGAACATTTTAGATAATATATTGTAGCAAGGCTAGATACTGATCCTCTCAACCTGATTGTTTATTTTTGAACTTATGAGCTTATTGTTGTAATTTGCTTTTTTATTTCTTCCATGACTGAGCTAAACTATCTTAGTAAATTCTATTTCCCTGCAGTTTGAAACCTCTGATGTTGCTCCTCAGAAGATGCATATTTGGTCTTGTGCACAGTCATCCTGGGATGATGTTGATTTTAGCATAGTTCTCTTTGACTGTCTCTATCCCCAGTCTCCCTAAATTGTCTGTCTCTGTTGTTATGATCCCTAAATACTAGGCTCTATTAGTTGCTAGCAAATCACTCTATTGTTTTCAACAATGCTTGTTGCATACATTGCTACACAGTCTGATCCAGTTAATTTTAAGACCCTCTGCAGAGGTAGTTTTTGAGGCCAGTCTTTGAGATTTGTTCTGACCCTGGGAGGGCTCTTCTTAGCTGTCTTTTTCTCTGGTCCTTTCTAGTAAAATTAGCTGGCCTATAATCAGGCTTGTTGTTCTCAAAGAGATACCAACTCCCCCTTAATTGCTTATCACCAAAATCTCCATTGTTTTCCAAGACTCTCCTCAGCTTGAATTTCCCCACATTCTTTTCCAAATAAAGTCTGTTCCCTTGTTGAGAGCTTCTGAGGGAGCAGTGACCCACTTCTCATGGAGTGATACCCTTTTTTTTACAAGTGAGGCACGGGGTTGGGGTGGTAGCCTTTGATCTTCTCGGCTTCCATCTCCCTTTATGGAACAACAATGTTAAATGGTAAATAATTTTCACTAGGTATGGTTGTTTTGTTGAGGAGTGAGTGTGAAGCTCTCCGTACCACCATTTTGGAAATCATCCCCTAATGCAATCTTAAGAGTATTAAATCTCTTCTAGACTGCTAATAACATTTTTCTGAACTATGCAGAATTTGGGTTCTGAACCAATTATGATATGAAAACTAAACTGGAGGTGAATTTGGAGGTGAAGCTACCAATAGATCACCCCTGACCAAATGAAAACTTCATAGAGGAGCTCTAGGAACTATCTCCCTCGTGCCTTCCAAGCATAGAGTACCAGCAGATCCTGATCAAAATAAACCACTAAAACAAGTTTCAGGAAACAAAGGTACTAAATCTTAGCTCTCTTCCTGGTTTTCTAGGTGACCCTGAGTAAGCCAGTTATCCTCCTCTGAGTTCTAGTTCCCAGGAATAGCATAGTGTTTTAAACTATTTGTCTTACCACTGGCCCTCAAATAGGACATGTGGTTTAGATTTTATTTATGATGGAGTGATTTTCACTAAATCTTCCCTATTCTTTTTCCCTCCTGCTGTTTCTTGTGACTGACATTATGCATCTGGGAAATATCTGCCTGGGCTTTGAGAGCTATTGCTACTTTGGGTTTGTGAACTCCAGATTGAGTCCTGTCTGATGAGCATCATGTTCTAAACACCTCAAACTTGTTGGATGAAGAAAGGAAATCACAAAGGCTTATCCCTACCCACACTAAATGTTTTAATTTGTGAAAGAAAAGGCAGTAGGAAACTTGGAATTTCCAGCTCTGATCTTTCAGTCATAATCTACTGTTCCAAGTCAGAATCGTGTCTTATCCTCCTTGGGCACTATCATTTTTGGTCACTTAAAATGAAGTTGTTCCTAGACAATTCATCTCCCAGCTATTTTTAGAACAAAGTTTGCCTTTATAGAACCTTTATAAGATCCTGTGGTCCTGACAGTTTTTACTGACTTCTTAATAAGCACTGCCACAAGCCATTTGAATACCTTGGAGATCAAGATTAACAAGTCCCATCAGTCATTAAGGTGGTTAAAAAATCAGGCTCCCTCCCCAGAGATTAGGTTTAACAGGCTCACCCACAGGATTAAAGGAGTTTTGAACCAAAAAACCCCAGATATAAATTGAAAGCTACTGACCAAACCAAGATCGAGCTAGTTTTCTTATTAGCAGCAGCCACACTGTTCTCCTGACTTGGAGGCAGAGTTTTCACAGCGTAATAAAGTTGTTAAAAACATTTGGAGCCCAGAAGGGCATCATTGCTTAACAGTTACAGAGTTTTGTTTTGGATGATGGTAGACTTTTGAAAGAGATAGTGGTAATGGTTACACAAGATTATTAATATACTTAATGCCACCGAACAGCATATTTTAAAATGGTCAAAATAGTTGACTTCATGTTATGTATATTCTATCCTCCCCCCAACACAAAACATGTGGGTCCCCACTGCTGCTGGCTCTCTGTCCAGAATGTTCCTCAAATTGTTTAATAATAACATTTAATCTGAGGCTTTGCCAGCACCCGAGTTTCCCGAAGACCTCCAAAGATTTCCTGAGTTATTACTGCCAACAACATGGCAAATGGAAAAAAAAAAAAATTAACTTCCCATATCCCTGCCTGTTTCCCCAGAAATTTGGAAATAATATGTAGCTACTTAGAGTCCAGGGGTGCAGAAAGGCTTAAGATGGGTGTATGTACATTTGGAGTTAGCCTCAGCTGGCGACCACTTCCTCATGCCCTCATTAAGTGGTACCTGAAATAACTAGCAGGATCATAAAGTGGCTTACTTACCCTAATCCTTCAAATTGTTAGACTTAATCAAGAATTATGACACTGTATCTCCAATTAACTGCCAATAGTTTTGAACATCCCTTTCTGATTGACTATGCCTTTTTCCTGTTTATCTGTTAGCCCACTGCAGCCTTGTGACCCAAGGCTCTGGAGTGGATCAGCCCTCCTACTCACTCCCTCCTGCGCACACGGCATCTCCATGGAAACAGCTTGTCAGGCCTTGTTTGGCTGCAGGTTCTGAAGACCTCTCATCTGCAGCCTCAGTCCTGCACAGATTCAGTCTTAACAAGCCAGGCTTCTAAGTAGGAACTTTTATTAGGAGGCCCGCCCTCTCTTGCTGGTGGGGTCTGGAATTGTCTTTAAGACTCCTTCGGGGTACACCTGAGGAATCCCCAGTGCTGGCTAAGTTGCCCTGACCCTCCACCACTGATATTCAGGTCAATGGCAGGGTTTCTATCTTGAGCTCCTGCTTCAACCTGAACTAATCATCTCCTTCCAGCAAGCCTTCAGTTCCCATCGTCTCTCCCCACCCACCAAAGGTGAGAGTCTTTCCGAACTCTGCAGGCCCCACCTGTGGCTAATCACCAAGGTCACTTGGGAACTGCTTTTCTATCTTTCAGTCTCATCTTTTGTGCATTCCTATTGCCTCTGCTATGGTTCAGGCCCACATTATTTCCTTCTTCAGTTACTGCAAGTTCCTCCAACCTGGTCCGCCTGTAACAAAGCACAGCCAAATGCAGTCCTTAGCAGGTGGCTGCTGCTGTTTGCCATTACTCCAGTACCCTGTTACCAAGCAATGGGTCCTGCTCAGCCACTGGTTGGCACCACAGTGGGCCCTGCCCACAATCAACCAAGTGTCAAGCAGCAACCTGATGTTGTTCAGTCACTAAGTCGTGTCCAACTCTGTGACCTCATGGACTGCAGCACCAGGCTTCCCTGTCCTTCACCATCTCCCAGAGCTTGCTCAAACTCATGTCTATTGAGTTGGTGATGCCATCCAACCATCTCATCCTCTGTCATCCCCTTCTCCTCCTGCCCTCAATCTTTCCCAGCATCAGGGTCTTTTCTAATTAGTTGGCTCTTCACATTGGGTGGCCAAAGTATTGGAGCTTCGGCTTCAGCATCATTCCTTCCAATGAATATTCAGGGTTGATTTCCTTAAGGACTGACTGGTTTGATGGTTTTATCTCCTTGCAGTCCAAGGGACTCTTCTCCAACACCACAATTCGAATGCATCAATTATTTGGCACTCAGCCTTCCTTATGGTCCAACTCTCACAGCCATACACGACTAATGGAAAAACCATAGCTTTGACTATGTCACCTTTGTCAGTAAAGTGATGTCTCTGTTTTTTAATACGGTGTCTAGGTTTGTCATAGCTTTTCTTTCAAGGAGTAAGCATCTTTTAATATCATGGCTGCAGTTACCATCTGCAGTGATTTTGGAGCCCAAGAAAATAAAATCTGCCACTGTTTCCATTTTTTCCCCCATCAACTTGCCATGAATTGATGGGACCCAATGCCATGATCTGGCGCTTTCTTGTCAGAACAGAGAATAACATTCATTTGGTAGAGGTTTACAGAAACATCATTACCTGACTATGATGTGACCTCAAGAACAGAGGCTCCTACACCAAGAAGTCTGCAACAACTCACCACACCCCTCCCTCCCCTTTCCTAGAAAAGGGCTTTGCTGAGAGCTTTTGGGGAGTTTGGGGGTTTTGCAGGCATGAGCTACCCATCTCCTTGCAGGGTCCTGCAATAATAATAAATCTCTCTCTGTTCCAGACTCCAGTGTTTTGGTATTGTTTGGCATCATTGTGAGTCAGGCACACAGACTTGCATTTTGGTAACACTGCTTGCATCCTTGCATCCAATCTCCAGATTACAACCAGTGAGAAAACTTCCTTTAAAAACATATTTGATACATCATTCCCCCACAGAAGGTCAGTTAGTCATTCCCATTGGCCTCAGGATAGAATTCGGACCCTCTTACATACACACACAGGATTACACCTTTACAATCTGACCCCTGCTCACCTCTCCAGGGTCAATTCTTGCCCATTCCCCTGCTTATTCTGATCTAGGCCACACTAAACCACTTTACTTCTCCAGTGAACCACCTGTTCTCTCTCGCCTCTATGACTTTGAACTGCTGCATCCTCCACGTGGAGGGTCCCAACTCCATGTTCCTCTCCAACACCCCACCCCGCCTACCCCCTGCTCCATAAGCCTTTCACATTCTTGGGGAAGCTTCTCCAACTGTCAAATCTTAAGTCCCTCTTCTATGTTCTCTTAGAGATCCTATGTTTACTCCCTTTCTGCTTAACTATCAACTCCCTGAGAGCAAGGAAGATGCCAACCTCTAGTTCAGTGCCTAGTATGTTTGTTCAATGTCTGTTGTATATGTGAAAGAATAAAATTCTGGAATAAAGATGCCACCACATGCTAATTACACCTTTTCCAGAGTCTTCTGTTGTCAGGCATCATTCATCCACCAGATTGGACCAGGCATTGCTATATCACCAGAACACTGACACTTGGACTGCTGACCACTGTCCTTGAGGGGCCATCCAAAAAATGGGTCAATTGTCCCAGTTCACTCTGGCTAGTCCTGGTTGCCTCTTTTTTGCTAGTCACTGGGGAGGTCCCTGCTGGCCTCATGGCTGAACCCGTGTGGCCTCAGTCAGCAGCTGGAGAGCCATTCCTGAGGGCTGAGATAGTGACTCAGCCCTTCTCTCTCACTGCCCAGGCAAGATTCCTTCCTCCCTGGTTATGCAAGGTCACACAGACTATGTTTTCCTTAGTGGAGTCCAAAATTTGGAATCATGGTAAGAGGAGAAAATGGCAGTTAGTCTCAGGAATAGATAAGATCCATCATGTTTCTCCAGGAGAGGTTTCCTTTTTTTCTCTCTTTGTTTTTTGGTGGGTTGTGGGTGGGTGAAAGAAGTGGTAAGGAACCTGTGTTCATATATAAAGAAATAAATCAAAGGAGAATTTGCATGTATATGGATGCTTTTTGCTGGAAAGTTCAATGTATTATTTGGGAAAGAAGCCAGAAAAAGAGAGACTTCTCACCAGAGGTAGTTGGCCACCCATGTGTGTAAAAGAGCATTTAGCCCTCAGCCCTGTTCTGTTCACTTTTCCCTGAATGAACACATCTCTCATTTTCCAGAATGAGAAACCAACCAGTTTTTTTGCTGTGGACCTGAATTACATGGAAAAGAAAAGGGATTTTGCAAAAATTAGGTTCCTTTGCTTGCAGTATAAGGCTGACACAGACAGGGAGGTGTAAGGACTCTAGGAAGAGGAAATAGCAAAGTAAAGGCACAAGCTCACCGTCTTCCCTACAGTAAGAAAGTAAAAGATCCATTAGATGAGAAAGTGTACCTGAAAGCACTTAGCACAGTGCTTGGCAAATGGATGAGATTCAATAATATTGACTCTTTTTGTTTTTCTCTATGCTCTGTGTAGGGACTCATAAGGCAGATTTTGTGTAGAAAGAATATAGGGGGAAACAGTGGGAGTGAGGGAGCATTCTCTATCTGGATGATAGTTAAAATTTTGTTGTTAGAGTTTCTTTCCTTTGTATCAAAAAACAAACACCAACTAGAGGCAAAGCACATTGTTTTCAGACATTTCTATTTCTATTTTAGTATTAATGGTTCATTATATTCTTTTTCTTTCAGGCAGTAATGGTATGAACTTATAGGCATTAAACATCACAGATGAGGGAGGAAGTACACATTTTCTATTATTCTAAGCTAGACAAAAACCTATCAGTCTAAACTGGAATACTACCACTCATAACATCTACTATATAAATAAATTTTTAACAAGTATAAGGTTCTAGTAGAGATGAGACAGCTAAGAAAGAGACTAAGGAACAACTGGGTCATTAGTACTGAGATAGTTTCTTAACTGGATATGTCAGGAGACAAGATCTTGTCTGTTGACAACTTAGAAAGTTGCAGTTGTGGAAGCAAAGGGAAAACAGAAAGCATAAGCACTTTCACACATATGAAGTTCAACGTATGTACTACCAAAACCAGATAAGCACACTCAGAGTACTTGACAGTAGTGATCAATAACTGTTTGTTAAAAAAAAAAAAAAAACTAACTAAAAGCAAAACAAAATGAAACAAACAAAATTGGTACTTGTTAACATCAGTCTGTCCCACTTTAGGTTCAATAATGAAAAATGAAAGTGAAAGTCACTCAGTCATGTCTAACTCTTTGCGAGGCCATGGACTGTATAGTCCATGGAATTCTCCAGGCCAGAATACTAGAGTGGGTAGCTTTTCCCTTCTCCAGGACGTCTTCCCAACTCAGGGATCGAACCCAGGTCTCCTGCATTGCAGGTGGATTCTTTACCAGCTGAGCCACAAGGGAAGCCCAAGGACACTGGAGGGGGTAGTCTATCCCTTCTCCAGGGGATCTTCCTGACCCAGGAATTGAACGGGGATCTCCTGCATTGCAGGTGGATTCTTTACCAACTGAGCTATTAGGGAAGGCAGGTTCAATTATACTATCAGATTAATGTAAGCTCTGAAACCAAGTACCCATTTTCTATGATTATATAGCATCATCCCACATGTACTTTCTTTTTATACCCAACAGTTTTATACTCAACATATACTCAATATAGTCTTTACTGCCTCCATTTACAAGTAAAGGAATCATGTCATAATAGGTAAATTGGCTTGCTCAGATTAGCAAGAAAATTAGTTACCCTAGAATCTAAGATTCCTAGCTCCAATATGAATAGATGAAACATTGAAACATCCTTTATTAGGGGCAAAGAGATCCTCCTTAATATTTTAATAGAAAACTACTACAACTCATTAATTAAAAGACAAAGACCCTAATAGAAAAACTGGCAAGGGATACAAACTAACGAATCATAAAAGGAGATCTCTAGCAATCAGAGAAATACTTTTTTGTTAATCAGGCTCTGCTTAAAATGTGAGTTCAGAGATTGCTGGTTAAATGGCCTAAACTAGCTCTCAGAACAAAGGTTAAAGATAAATGGGCCTTTTCCTTGCCCTAATCCCAATTTGAGCCTTGCAATTTTAATACCCTCCACTGGGAATAAAGACATGAGAAAGCCAAAAGCACTGAGAAGAACAAATCAGCATTGTCTGGGCCTCACAGATAATTATCAGCAGCTGAGGAGAAGGAACGCACAGGGTAGCATCCCAGAGGCTGTGGGTCCCCAGTGTTTCTCAGGGACAGAGTCAAGCCTTGTCTGGCTCTGTGTGGAACCCCTGTGGTCTTGGTCCTCAAAGTGTGGTTCCTGGGCAGCAGCAAGGACATCTCCAGGGCACTTATGGAAATGCAGAACCTGCCTCCAGGTCTTTTGAATCAGAATCTGCATTTTAGTAAGGTAACATCACACACAGTGAAGCTTGAAAAGCACTGCCCTAGGGGGCCTGGCTCAGGGTCTGTTCATCACAGGTGCTCAATAAGTGCATGCCGATTGAATGAATGACAGGACAGGGGGATATCTGCATTCCCTTTCAAGAGTAAATCATCTGACTTACTAAAAATTAGTCACTATCCAGTTGGGTAAAGTATCAGCTATTTTACAAAGGGCTTTAAGTAAGATTAATAATTCATTAATAATGAACTGATAATTCATTATTAATTTAACAATGGTGTTTGCTGTTGAAATTTTCTACAGTGAATTCAGAGTTTATTATCAGTGTCATTTCACTAGGTTTCTTTATATGCTCAGGAGGCAGCAACAGGCATAAATCCTTCTGATTTGTCCTCTCTGTTCTACTTTCACAAAAAGGAAAGAATTGGGAATGTAAAACTGAATGAGTAAAAGGAGAGTAAATATGAAAATCCTGGAGAAAAGAGTGCCCACCAACATAAGGACATTGCTCTTTTACCTGCCTTTCCAGAGAGTGGAGTCTCTAACCTTTCACTTTGTGCCATATGGGCATGTGTGTGGAGGAAGTGATGGTGAAGAGGGAAAGAAGACACAAGGAAGAGACCAAGAATTAAGGACCCCTGTGCTGTCCTATGAGCTGACACAGGCAAAGGTACCAAATCTGGCCATTAAAATGCATCTGAAGCAACTGTGTGCACCATTATCATTATTGTTATCATCATTGTCATCATTATCATCATCAGTTTTAGTTCTCCTTGCGGTCTGCCAACCTCTTCATAGAGCAGATCATCTTAATAGTGACCCAGCCCCTAGCTTCAAGGTTGTCCACAGATCTGACGCTGCCAGAAAACCAGTTACAAGAAGGGAGACGAAAGGGATCTGGAGGATGGAGAAGCATTCTGAGTTCCACTAATGAGTGAGGTGACTCATGGCTGACTCAGACAAATGAAGGCAAGCCTGGGAGAGGGGACGCAGTGGGGGGCAGATCTCAAAGGAGCCCTACCGAAACATTCAAATGGGAGCTAGGAGGCCAGAGACACAGTGTTATTTAGAGAGCAGCCTGCAGCTCTGGCGACGAGGGAGGAGCGGATCTGAAAACAGAGGGAGAAGATTACATTTGAGGCCTAAACTGAGTTGTGAATCTGTAGTTTTGACAAATGTGTAACATTCTCTGGTGACATTGAGCTGCTCCTTGGCAAATCTCAGAATACTAAGTCAATAGGAATTAATTGTCATCAGTTTCCTGGGGAGTAGAAGTAAACCAGGTACCACCCTCTATATTTCTAATGATCTCAATGAGAAAAATAAGCCTTTTTCTTTAGTATTTTACATTTGGAGAACTCTGTGACCTGACCTATGCTTATAGACAGATTTTTTTAAGTTAATTTATTTTTTAGTTGAAGGATAATTGTTTTACAGAACTTTACTGTTTTCTGTAAAATCAACATACCACTGAAGGGTCTTCTCTCTTATTAATGGTTAATTGAGGTTTCAAGTTTGCAAATTCCAAAGTCAAATACTGTTATGAAGGTTTATAATTGCATTTTCCTATATGGACTGTACTGAAATGATACGTCCCACCATACGCTATGTCAGGTCCCCTAAAGATCATGCTTTTGTGTGATGGCTAGATGTAGGTACAGACTACTTGGGTGACACGGTTTTTCTCTGTGTACTAAATATCCCATACAGAGATCAAACCCATGACCTCAGTCTCATTAAGGCAATGCAAATGAACTGAGCTATCTAAAAATAATTTTGGTTGATTACATATTTATATATGATTTGATGACTATTGTCACAAATGCACTTTACCAGAATGGCACGACGGTGGAAGAGACAAGGGATTCTTTGCCAGCTTGGCCCCCTGTGAATTTTCACTAAGATGAAAAACAATTTGCTCCAAAAGCAAAATTTTTTCTGCTTTGTCTACCCCCAACAGACGGCAATGGCAGTTGGATGCAGTTGTTTTAGTCTTGGCCAACTAGTTTTTTATTACCAGCAGGTTTACTGTATTTAATTTGGGGTGTTTTGCAACATTATTAAGCCCAGTATGTCTGACAATTGCAAAAGCAATGAGAATGTTGACTGTGCTATTAAGAAGAGGCTTATGATTATGATGAAAATAAAAATGAAAATGAAAGAGATTAACAAAAATGAATGTTAGGAATGGTAAGAAAAATCACCAGTGTTGCATGTGGCTAAAAGCTGGATCATTATTCAATAGGGGTGATTCTGAAAGACAAAGAGAGATCCAAAACAGGTGAAAAATGTTGGCTGGATCTATGCAAGGAACATCAGTCATCAAGAAATGAGGAAAAGTAATCCAAGAAATGGAAACAATTTGGAGTGTGTGAATGCCTATAGTCCAAATATTAATTTGGATAAGGGCTAAAAAAGGACTTCCCAGGTGGCACAGTGGTAAAGAATCTGCCTGCCAATGCAGGAGATGCAAGAGATGCAGGTTCTATCCCTGGGTCAAGAAGATCCTCTGGAGCAGAAAATGGCAACCCACTCCAGTACTCTTGCCTGGAAATCCCATGGACAGAGGAGCCTGGCAGCCTACCGTTCGTGGGGTCACAGAGTCAGACACCACTGAACATGCACACATAAGGGCTAAAAAAATATGTTCAAACATTTAAAAGCCAGGTGTGGTAAAAATTCTCATTCTGAAACCTTTACTGAAAGACGGTGATGGTTTCATAGTTTCAAGATCTGTTAGATCTATTTGACAATAAGTTCTATATGGAAGATGAAAAAGAGTTGATTATGACACTTGGCAAAGGCGGTCTTGCTCTTCTTTAGTCGCTAAGTAGTTCCAACTCTTTGTGACCCCATAGACTGCAGCATGCCAGGCTCTTCATCCTTCACTAACTCTGAGAGTTTTGCTCAAATTTAAGTCCACTGAATTGGCGATGCTATCTAACCATCTCATTCTCTGCTGCCCCCTTTTCCTTTTGCCTTCAATCTTTCACTGTCTTGACCACCTTTCAGTTTACACGGACTGGTCTATTTTGGATAAAGGAGCCCAGTAGAATGGATATCAGCAAGGAGATTAGAATGCTATCTAGTTTTAAAGCTTTGAAAGGACCATCAAACCCCTTTTTGGTAAAGATATGTCTTCCTAAATCACTAGTAGCTAGTTTTGTCTTATTAACAGTTTTACAGAATTCACCTGTTTATAAGATATATAAATTTGTGGCATATGGCAGGCACTCAATAAATGTGTTTGGATGGATGAACGAATATTTGAACACCTCTGGAAATGGAGAACTAATTCACTGTCCCCTCAGCCAGTTTAGTACATCTCAATCAGCTCGAATGACTAGAAAATTACTTGTATGGAGCTAAAAACCTATCACCATCTTTACCCTCCTCTGGGAACATTTGGTTTTGTGACTGTTTCCTATTCAATGGGTACTCGGGACAGAATGTTGTTTTCTTGGCAATGCTGACCAGCCTGTAAGGGTACCAATTGCCCCTCTTAGTAAGGATTCCATACTTCAATTAATGCAGTTCAATATTATAACAGTCTCTTTGGTGGCCATATCACCTATTGACTCATTCTGAGCTTGTAGTTGAGCTTCCAACCTGTCTTCTCTCCTCTTCCTGACCCCCAGTGGACACACTAATTCCCTAGATGACCTTAAACAAATTATGTGTCTGGGACTCATTTCTCATGTGAAAAATGAGGGTGTTGGGCCCAATGATTTCTGAGTTATTTTTCTTTCCCATTTTAATATTCTTTGAGCCTAAAACAGGAAGTTCTGGTAGAACTCACGTTGTACTTTTCCGTGGGCTCTTTCATCCATAGCAGTATGAGAGTATAAAATGTACCTGGAGACATTAAGCTTGTCAAACAACTTGAAACTCCACAGGTAATTTTTCTCAGCTATATTAAGCTTATCTTTGCAGATATGTGGACAGTGTGTGGTAGATTGTTTATGTGCACTAAGGCAATAGGCAGTGCTGAACTCTAATAGTCAAGGAGGGAGAAATCGAGGCACAAGCAGAAAAAAACAGTGACAGCATGAGGGGAATCAGGGTGTGGTTTTTCTCTGATGGAACTCTCCATCACTATTTTAAGAGAGAGACAATGACAATGGGGGATATATATTTCACTCAATAGAAAGCCTGGTTTGACATCATGTCAATTTTCTCATCTTACTTCACACACTGTTGTAACAACAACAACAAAAAATTAGTCTCAGCCAATGAGCAACTAAATGCATTTGCTGTCTGGGGGAATCAAACCATATCTCCGTACCCCTTGCCCTTGGCCAATTTCTTATAAAGCAGACATCCTTCATGATTTTAGCTGACTAATTCCTCCTAGTATTTCTGCCTGACTGTCCTTGATCCATGCCTGAGAGGCTGGATCCACTTTCTACCCTAGACTAAAATTCTACACATTATTATTTGACCTCTTTTGAAAAACTCATTGCCAGCTTTATAACCCGATCTGGGCACTCTCCCCATTGGGGCCTGCATTTCCTGTGGATGATGCATTGGTTTCCTAGGTGACGGCGGGAAGGAATAGACCTGTTAGCTTGTGGCTTCTGACTCACTCACTGCAATGGACGTCAGAGAATCGTGGCTGAACAAGTGGATGCTGATAAAAGCATGTGCTTAAGCAGTGCACTGGTGGATAAAACCATCCCATTTGTACCAGCTCTCCCTCCCACTAAGCAAGCAGACAGACTGACATAAATCCCAGATGTGAAAAAACAAACAACAGATCTGAAACCTCTCTGAACTCCCAGTCCTATAGAAGTGCACAGTAGAGTCCTATTTACAATCCCATTATTTTCCTTTCCCTGTTTAGAATTTCCTCTTTTTTTCTTCCTGGAACATGTAAGCAACAGAATTTTCTAACGTCTGATGGAGGCTGAAGAGAAGGAGATGGAGACAAGCCAAAAACTCACCAGAAGCCTATTTACTAAGATGACATTTCCTTTTAATCTTTCACTTTTGTTCCCTGAGAGGGGAAAGTAAACTCACAATGGACTAGCAAATTATCAGAGTCCAGAATAAAAAATACATTCTGTTGGGCAAATTTCATGAAGCCTAGAGACAAGGAGAGACATGCATGTGTGTGCATACACACACAGAGACACACATGCACATACACACACAGAGATTAACTTTCTAGTTCCCTCTTTCACCATCAACTGATCCCAGCAACGGACAGGTCAGAGAAGATTGCTTGGGATTAAAAAACACGAAGAGCTCCTTTGTCCTCCACATCTGAACTACTAAAGACTGAATGGATTCTTTCAATTCTTGAATTCCTTAAATGACCAACAAACCTGAAGGTTCCCAACTGAAGATAATGCATCATGTTTTCCACGGAGCCTTGAGGGATCCTTTAAATAGCATCAGCAAGCATCCGAATGAATTAGACAGCAAATGTAGGTTAGCTTTATTTAGACAGATAAAGACAAGCAGAGAAAGTTGTCTGGTTCAAGGGCAGTGCAGCCTGACATGAAAGCATTTCTCAGAGGAGGGGAAATTGCTTTGGAGGAGAGCTGTATTTTGGACAAAGAGCAAAGTTCCTTGGATCAGCATGAGAAGTGATGTTAAATTCTTCCATACAGAGGAGCAGAAATTGAGAATGGCCTGCCACTCATTAAAAGGAAAGATCTGTGGATTTAAAATGTAAAACAGAACTTGGCATCCTCTCTCTCTCTCCCATTCCCTGGGCACCCTATCGGGAAGGACTTGCTTCCTAGAACATAAGCTGGGGCAGGGAGTTTGTGGGACTCCTTCGGACTGGGATTTGAGAGTCTCAGCAAGTTCTGAGTCAGAAAATGCATCCAGATGGAGAGTCCCTAGAGATGTGGAAGCTCAGAAAGCAGGGAAACTGGCAAATTTGGGGGCAATCACTCACTAAACAAAAATGTAGATGCTTGGGAAAAAGTTGCAGTCAATAGCCACGATCTTACAATAACTTTTAAAGGAGCATAATCTGTACATCCGAAACCAATGTAGTATAAATCAACTGTACTTCAGTTTAAAAAGTTGCAGTCAATGAATTTTATTTTCCCTTCCCCCACAATCCTTAGATTATTTCCTGAAAATAAACTCCTTAAGGAATGCATTGGGTCTAGAAAAAAATACAAGTTTCTGTGATATTTATTGTTTTTCCACTGTTTAAATTTTTTCCTGTTTCTTCTCATTGAAAAAGTCAAATGATATTTGATATCAACTTGCAACCATCAGTAAATTCATTTTTAAAAATTTTAATTAGTAAATGTTATGTGAATGAATTATATTTATCAAAAAACATGTAATGGTTTTATGAATAAACCATACATAATACATTATCATGTTTTTAAAGTAACATTGAATTTAAATTTGTAAAATAATTTGGAAAATCTAAAAATTTAAATTTTCATTGATTTCTATTTCCCCCAAATCTAATTTTTAGATGTTTTTTCTTTCAGGGGTCTCATAACTTCTGAAAATTATACATCTTTAAATATCACCAAATCAACTATCATAAAGAAAATATGCTATAACCCTATCACAAAACAAAGTTTAAATTTCATTTTGAATTAGGTGTTTATTGCCACTTTCTTCATACTCACCACTCATTCACTCATTTCATCCCTTTCTTCCTTCAACAATTATTTACTGAGTACCTACCATGTGCAAACAGAGTGAACATTAGACTTACTTGCTTTGCTTGCTCTTTACCAGGTACTTTTCTCTCCCTAGTCAATTTGTCACAATTCTGTTCACCCCAAGTCTATTCACTAGTTACCTGGTAAATTAGCGTATGGACCAACTGTTCATCCAGTTGGGAAGCACTGTTTTGCGCTGTGACCAAAGCACACAAAATTTCCCTAGTTCACTGCCCAAAATTCCATATGCTTTTTTTTTTTGAGGTATAGTTGATGTTTGATATTATCTAAGTTTCAGGTGTATAACATAGTGATTCCCAATTTTTAAAGATTATAGTCCATTTATAGTTATTATAAAATATTAGCTATATTCCCTGTGTTGTATGATATATCCACATAGCTTATTTATTTCATATATAGTAGTTTGTTCCTCTCCATATGCTTTTAACTATTTGTGAGATTGGCAAATCAATTAATCATTTGAAGTCATTATAATTCTAAGAAGGCAATGGAAAGTCAATTCCTATTCTCTAAAGTAATAAATTCAAAAGACTCATACGAGATCTGACGCCAAGCTTATTTCACTATTATATTAACTTTTTATAATCCTTCCTCACCTGAAGTCAATTCTATAAATTTTTCACTTGTATGGTTACAAGAATCTAATCAAAATAAAACCTACTCTTACACTTCTTTTTGGTAGAGATGAACATTTCTACATGTATGGAAAAGAAAAAATTAATAACATCCCTGGGATCTATATTTCTTGCTCTGACCCCCTTAATCACTTCACTATTATTAGATTATCTTTATCAAAATTTTGTAATTTGTACTAATAATGAGACTTTTTAAATGTTCAGTAAGTCAGCCTCAGAACTTGTTTTCTATATTTTTTAAGTGCTGAAGGAAAAACCCCAACTCATATATGCAGGTAGAAAGCAAAGTTATAATCAATCACTGATCCAAATAAATACAACTTTAAAAAATTATAGCGATTTCCTGGTTTTCCTCTGTTCTCTGTGTTCACTGCACTAAATATTATTTCACTAATCTTAATAATGCTATAAAGAAGAAAATATATAATATTATAATAGCATTTGACTAAGTAAAATAAGAATCCCCCATTTTATTTTTATTTTGTGACATTTGTGGCTCTTCAGCATGACACTGGCATTCTTCCTCTTCTGATGTAACTTCCTTCTCTGTTCCATTCTGTTTTGGTAGAGGTTATTTCAACCTCTCCCTTCTCTGAGTAGTCCTTCAGCTGTCTGTGAGATCCCAAGCTATCATTTTGTTTCCTGAATATCCACTTCTGTTTTCTGTAGCAGCACCTGCAGATAAACATCGAGCCAGCCAGCCAGATGGACACAGACCCTACGCTCTTGGACCCACATGTACACAGACACAGGTACACACACGCATGCTCAACTCCCTCACCCTCCCTCAGGGAGCTCAAACCACTCCAGCTGTTTGTGGTCTTGGCAACAAAAGCAGCAGCAGAGTGTCTACTGTCAGTCCTCTGATTGGAACCAGCACTAATAATGTTGTGGCTGCCAAGGAAGAATTTAAGTCCCCTAGACCGAGGAGAAGACAGCTGTACATCCGGCTGCACAGAGTGATCAGAGGAAGAGGAACAAGCGTTGGGGTCCTCCACCTGAAGTGCTCTGCCCTGTCTGTTGACAGCCACGTACTGATTTTTCAAGACTCAGCTGAGGCATCACTTCTTTCTGAAGCTTTTCCTGACAAGCTGATTGTTACATCTTCCTCCAAAAAACACCAATGGATTGAAACTCTTAAAGGCACGGACCCTGACTGATTCATCTCATATCACAGTACCTAGCACAGAGCAGGCATTGCATAAATGTTGGATGGATGAATGGAATTCACTGCTCCTCTTCCATGGGTGAAAGTAGCAACTGATTTTTGGTGGGGGGTGGGGGGAAGAGAATAGTGTCGTAATGGTGTCTATTCTCCTCCTTAAAGTTAACTTTGGAAGGAAAGAGGCCAGTGTCATGCTGTGACGTTGACCCTGCACATGTGGAAATAACTCAGCAATGAGTTGCCTCATCATTGTCCCCATCACCGCTATTTTTCAGGTGACAACAGATAAGTCCAATCCTACTTACAAGATAAGCCTTTGAAAAACTTGCAAGTGCAAGTAAGAAGAAGGTGTTGTATCAAGGAAGGTTATGCCAGCAATGAGAAAATGGCTCACATGTATTAGACTGATGAATATGATTCATATTCCAGAGTAAAATGTTTCAACATCTTAAATATTTTAACATCAAAAGAGGGTAAGGATAAGACAGAACTGTGTTGGGTACTCTATTTGCCTGATCTCATTTTAATCCTCACAGAGAGATCTTACTGTCTTCATTTTAGAAGTGAAGAAAGTCAGGCTTGGAACAGATAAAAATTGGGAAGTCATCTTGGTATTAATACTCATCACAGCTTAGATTAGAACTCAAATTTGTCTGACTCCAAAATCCTTCCTACTGTTGGTTTCTCTCAAGAGCTATTTTTAAAATACTGACTTTACCTTTTCAGAGAGATTGAAACATAAAGATTGAATATGTATTAAGCACTGATGGTGGGCCACACTTGAGGCAGGACAGTGTGGGGGCTGCAATAAACCATCCTCCACTCAAGGAGCTGAGGACCTAGTGGAGGAAGCTGACACACACACACATGGGCTGAACAGTAGAACATGAAATCACTTCATGGCAAAGGGGTGGGGAAAAAATGGAAACAGTAACAGACTTTATTTTCTTGGGCTCCAAAATCACTGCAGACGGTGACTGTAGCCACGAAATTAAAAGATGCTTGCTCCTTGGAGAAAAGCTATGACAAGCCTAGACAGTGTACTAAAAACGCAGAGATATTGCTTTGCCGACAAAAGTCTATCTAATCAAATGATTCTTCCACTAGTCATGTATGGATGTGAGAGCTGGACCCTAAAGAAGGCTGAGTGCCGAAGAATTGATGCTTTTGAACTGTGGTGCTGGAGAAGACTCTTGAGAGTCCCTTGGACAGCAAGATCAAACCAGTTAATCCTAAAGGAAATCAACCCTGAATATTCATTGAAAGGACCAATGCTGAAGTTGCAGCTTCAATACTTTGGCCACCTGATGTGAAAAGCCAACTCATTGGAAAAGACCCTGATGCTGGGAAAGATTGAGGGCAGGAGAAGGGGGCAAAAGAGGATGAGATGGTTGGATGGCATCATCGACACAATGGACATGAGTTTAAGCAAACTCCTCGAGATACTGAAGGACAGACAAGCCTGGCGTTCTGCTGTCCTTGCGCTCACAAAGAGTTGGACACAACTGAGTGACTGAACAACACCAATGAAGGGAAGTGTCATGTGTCACTTGAGAACAGCAGAGAGGAGTGGTTGGTTCTGTTCATGCATGAAGGGTGAGGAACGTCCCATAGAACACGGGAAGATAGCATTTTGAAGAGGCCAGAGAGGACGCAGCCAGCATTGGGATACTACAGAATAAGGAAGGGAACATATAAAGGAGCTGGGTGGCAAGTTCACTGAGGTTGGTGTATAGGGTGGTACGGTTTGGATGGTGGAGGGTGAAAGTGGGTTGCAGCCAGACCACAGAAGGCTTTGAATAGGAATCTGAACTTGAAATGAGGAATTATTGAAGGTTTTTGATTAGGGAAGCCAAAGATCCAACCAAATCCTTGCTAAAATATCCAAAAGTATTGCTGAATCCATTCTGACACCAGATCACAAGTACACAAAGCAGAAAGATATAGAAAATCAATATTCTTAGTCAAGATTCAACAAAATGGCTTGCTTACTTCTCAGAAAACAGCAAATAAAAGCATATGTACCTGAATTACCAGCTCAAACCCCATCTGCCCTCTTTCTTCTGCATTGGCCAAAGGTGGTCCCATTCCCTTGATTCCTAAGACTTGTCAACAAGAAGGCCCAGGGCAACAAATATAATCCCTTCCTCCCCCTCAAAGGAAAAATTCCCTTCACTTCCTTTCTTTCATCAGAAGCCAGCCCATGAAGATTGCTTAACTGTCCTGTCACCTCAGTATACCAGACAAACATCCTAGAATGGGAACTGGATCCTGATGGCTTAATTGAGTTAAAAGGAAAAGGTCAGATCATCTAAAAGCCTCTCAATGGTTTCAGAGTGCCTCTCATGTCTCTGAAAGCCCAGTGGCGGTTCTCAGTTCCTCAGTGAGGGAGGAGCTGAATGAATTTCCTAGCAGAGAATTCAAAAGCACTGGAAGTCAGCAGTTCTGAAAGACTGCAGAAAGCTCTTGTTTACATTTTCCTCTTGGGCTGAAACCCATCTATTTAAACTTTAACCAGAGGCAATTATAAAACCTTGGTGAGCCAGAGATGGCAGTCTGCACAAGATGGGGAGACGGATGCCAACGGTCTGGCATTGAAAGAGAATATTTTGAGAAAAGAGTCAAGGAAGAACTGCAAAGAAGGTTTTGGAAACAAAAGGTGTCACCTAGGCAGCTGCTCTTCAGAAGAATAGGAAGAGAAGCGATGGGGGAGGGGAGTGAAGTTGACAGAAGGGAGAGCAGAGAAGACAGCGGCCTCCCTGGGGTAGGCAGGTAGGGTTAGGGCTACCATCATCCCACTAGCTCACAAGTGCCACCCTCTAAGAGCTGACTGCGGTAGCTCCTACTCTTTTTACCTTTTTTTCCCTTTTGAGTCAAAAGTGGTTTAACCCAGGGAGTTAGCAGCTCTGAGAGGCCTGCCTGGAGCAGACACACCCCACTGCCAGGACACAGGCTCCCTTCCCCGAAGGCCAAGCCTCCTCTTCAATTCAGGTTTTCCTGGCAAAGTCCCTCCTTGGAGCTGATGAGCAGTCCAGTGACGTCAGAGGAAATACCCCACTTGACAAAGGACCCTGCTCCAGCTGCCAGTAAACTGGACTCACGAGCGTACCCTGATCGGGGCCTGAGGACTTGGTGAGGCCTCAGAACAAAATCAGAGAAAAATATTGCTGCTCCAAAGTGAATGTTTTTATTCTGGATTTGAAGACGTCAGTGGACCTGGCATTGACATTAGGGCCAGTTTTAGATATATATACAAAAAAAGTGGGCAGACCTACAAGACACAAGCACTCCCACCCCCACCAATCTGCGTAAAGGAGCCTGACAATCAATCCCCAGATATTCACTTCTTTGAGTTCTGTAACTCTCTGGTTTTGAATATCTTTATTAAGATGCAAACCCAGTACATAGAAGAGAGCCCTTGCCTAAGATGTAATCAGCTAATATTTTTAGCAGGAATTCTCTATCAGTTCCATTCAGATTAGAACTATGGCCCTGTGGGATGAAGATCCAGGACAAAGATTGTGGAGACAGAGAATGGGCCTCGGAAATTATGAGCAGGGAAGCTGGCAGGAGTCATGGAAGAGGCCAGAAGACAACTGAGAATCGCATCTCAATGTAAGTCAGCAGCTGAAAGCCAAGCTCATCCTAATCTTTTGTGAAATTTTCTTCTCTGCTAACCCAGGTCTTAGCAGGGAAAGACATTTGGGGAACAGCCAGAGGACAATAGGGAAGGTCAGAGGATTTGCAGATATTCAGGCCATGGCCATAGTCTCCCAGGGCAAAGAGGCCAAGGTTGTGGGCTTCTCTCCAGACCAGTTTGCTACTCTCTCCGGAAGCTATGTCCTACAGCTCTGAGCTGCACTCCCAAGTCCAGCCAATCATCTAAAAAATTCATGATCCTGTTTGTAAGGGCCTTGGTGGAGAAGGTGTGGATGGCTCCCTGCAAACTCTACCTGACTGAGGACAGACAGATCCTGGGGTGAGAGTCTCGCTTATGTTTGTGTGGGTAAGGTGGTGGGGGCACTTCACAAGAAGCCTATAACATAGTGTGACATTTTATTTTTGTTAAACATACGCTGAATTTTTATTTCTTAAAATCTGTATGAGCAGAAATTGCTTTCTTGCACCCTTATCCCTAGAGAGAGAGAAGGTCTGATTCTGATGTCTTCTGCAGGAGGTAATCTCTGAATCCACGGCTGCAAGCAGATATCCCAAGAGCTCCACAGAAATTTCAAAGGGATACATATATTGCACAGCACCTACCAGAGGGTGTTATAGTTTGGAGAAGGTATTTTGTAAAACCTCACATGAGATTTCTAAAGGAAATCCTGTGGGACTATAAATAAACCAGACAGGAAACATAGGATAGTGGCTAAAAGTGCAGATTCAGGAGCCGAGCTTTCTGGGTTCAGACTCTAATGCGATCACCTATTAGCTGTGCGACCTTGGACAACTCACTTAACCTCTCTGGGCCTTAGTTTCCTCATCCATAAAACTTCAGCTAATAGTAGTTCTCAGTTTACAGGGTTGTTGTAAGGACTAAATGAGTTGATATTTAAAGGGTTAAATGAGTAAATACTTAAAAGCACTTAGAACAGTGTTTGTTGCAGCAAGAACTGTTTAAGTGTTACATGTAAAAAGTAACCTCATCAGATCCTCCAGGACTGCAAACCTCTTCTGGTTCTATGATTGACACTGTCTTCAAGAAGGCCTTTGGCTGGCTCTGGTCTGCACTTTCCTTCCCACCATATCAGTCGGAGGAGACAGAAGAAAGATACCCTGGAACTTTCACCTCCAGCTTCCCCTCCAGCACTAGGCAGAGGCACTTCTCATCTTGTGCATGCCCAGGGCCGAGACCAAGCCAGAGCCACCAATGGGGAGCTCTGTCTGCTGCCTGGGCCAGAAATAGGAATTCCTCAGCGCAAACCCCTCAAGCCCTTGGCAGGCTTCACGCTTGTGCTGTCACTAAATGCTGCCCCAAGCCAAGGTGACAGAACTCAAGGAAAAGCCCTAGTTGAGAAAAGTAAGAAAAGCAGAGAAACGACAAGCAGGAGGAAGGATCATGGAGAGGGGAAACCCACCACACACGGGAAAAAGTAGAAAAGCAGTAGTTAAGTGCAAGGAAACTTTTTTGTCTATTTTTGACCAAGTGAAAAACAACAAACCCCAGAGAATACACTGAGCAAACTAGAGTCAGAGGGAGCCAGTGAAGGGAGGGAAGAGGCAGCAGAACTGCAAATACATGCTAATTACCTCACCCTTCCTCTGTGACTGGCAGGCACGCCCCCACAGTGTACCATGGCCTAATAGTGGTTTGAGCTCACAGACTTCCTTCCACTTTTTTTTCTTAACAAAGTCTACCACAACTCTGTTTTGTGAAGCCGAAACAGTATCTATCTTTAGGAAATTTAACTGCCAGAAAAGTTCAGATAAGCATAATTGAGAAGTAAAGAATAGTTGGTATGACTACAACAAATACCAAATCACAAATAGTTGAAATTCTTTCCCTTCCGTGCCCAAAGTAGAGAGGTGCCTTTGTTTGCTGAGTTGGCTCACAGATGACTTGGTTTTTGTGGGTTGTGTAGGATGTTGAATGGGGAGGAGAAACTAGAGGAAGGTCAAATATCTGTCAAGTGCCTACTATGTATCAGGCATCCTGCTAGATGCTAGAAATTCGAGAGTGAACAAAACATGCCCCTGTCCTCTTGAAGTTAACACTTTTTTTTTTAACTTTTTAAAAAGTCATAGTAAATTACACATAACATGAAATTGACCATCTTAGCTCTTTTAAAGTGTATAGTTCAATAGTGACACTGTGGTGCAAATACCCTCTGAAATTTTTCTATCTTGCAAAAACTAAAACTCTATGCCCATCAAAAAATTCCCATTTCTCTTTCCCCCTAGGCTGGGGCAACCAACATTCTATTATACTTTCTGTTTTTATGAATTTGATTACTCTAGATTCCTCATATAAGTGGAATCATATAGCATTTTCCTGTTTGTGACTGGCTTATTTCACTTAGCGTAATATCACCAGTGTTTATCCACGTTTAACATGTGTTGAAATTTTAAATAATATTCCATTGTATGTGTAGACCACATTTTGTTTATTCATTCTTCTGTTGATGAATATTTGTGTTGCTTCCACCTCTTGGCTATTATGAATAATGCTGCTATGAATATGACTGTAAAATATCTCTTTGAATTAACACTCTTTTAAGGAGCTTATTCCATCATATTTGGATTATTTATTTGCCCATTAGTTCGCCCAACTAGATGGATAGCTGCACAAGGACCTGTGTTGCTTATCTTTGTACTCCAACTTCCTATATAGTGCTGGCACATAGTAGGAACTCAGTGAATATTTGTTGAACAAAATAATGTATTTTTACACTTCTTGTCACTACTGCTGCAGCTGGCTGTTTTACATATCTTAATAAATAAGTTTTGCAATTTTAATGACTGCTATTTTGATTATATTTACATACTAAGCTAGCTTATAGGAGGGGGTTAGTATTAAAAAATATAAAGCTCAATCAAAATTCACTTTCTAGATGAAATGCTACTGACAATTCCTTCTCAGTCACTTTGTTTGAAATCAGCTCTTGCTGCTCTAATTTTTCACCTTCCTTTTCTTTCTTTTCCTCAAGTCCTGGCACTGCATGGATCTTGAGGAGCTCACTATGGATATCCTTAATTCAGGGGAAAGTGAAAGTGACAGACAGTCACACAGTCGTGTCTGATTCTTTGCAACCCCATGGACTATACAGTCCATGGAATTCTCCAGGCCAGAATACTGGAGTGGGTAGCCTTTCCCTTCTCCAGGGGATCTTTCCAACACAGGGATCGAACCCAGGTCTCCCGTATTGCAGGTGGAGTCTTTACCAGCTGAGCCACAAGGGAAGCCCAAGAATACTGGAGTGGGTAACCTATCCCTTCTCCAGGGGATCTTCCTGACCCAGGAATCAAACAGGGGTCTCCTGCATTGGAGGTGGATTCTTTACCAACTGAGCTACAGGGAAGCCCAATTCAGGGGACGTCCTGCTGAATAGAGCTGGGCATAGGCCTAGAGTTTGGTATTCTCAGTTCAAAACCTTGCATCGAGGGTCATTGTGTACAAGACACAGATGAAGAAAGCACAGTCCTGCCTCTGGGGGAACTCTCCCTTGTGGTTATGTGTGGTTATCCTTGGCCATGATTAAGCAAAAGGCCCAGTTTTCTCAGGTGTAGAAAATAGTATTTACCTCAATTCCCCATAACCCACATGACAAACACAGACACAACTCTAACATTTACAAAACATGAGGAGCTAAAAGATACTGTGAACATTCTGAGTAGCATTGTATTTGCTGATAATTACTATATGCAGTATCAGCAGATTTAGAAGCTAGTTCTGTAATCTTTTTCAAAATAGACATTTAGAATTATGATTTCTGGTCAAAGTAGCATTGTTGTACACAAATCTTTGAGGTACTTGCTCAGTTCCAAAAATAAAGCAGTAGTTTTTAAAATGTAAAAGAGAAAAATTAAAGACGCAGTTGGCCCCAAGTGTAAACTTTTTCTATGGACCAGACATGCAAAGTAATGAATGAGACTAAAGATGTGCCTGTTGGGCTCCAGGTATTAAAGGATGCAGATGCTCGAAGATGCTCTAAAGGGGCATCTTCTACTGGGAAAGGGAGACTGAAGGTGACATGCGTGGGGTGACGGAAGAGGGTGAGAACCAGACCAGAATCACTGCTTGAAGCTATGCTCTACACTGAGAACCCCACCCCCATACTCACAAATTAGTTTATGAAAGAGGCTTAGAAAAACGCTGACCACTGCCTAGTTGCAGGCCTTTCACGAAAGAATAATGGGGCAGGAATACAGGACACATGATAGGAAGTTGGATCAAGCAACCACAGATCTCCAAGACTAACCTATGACATCTCTATCAACACAGTAAGGGAAAAGAATAAACTCTCTTTATTTAGATAATATGATTTTCTACAAAGAAAATCAAAGAGACTATCTATACTGAAAAAATATTAGAGCTAAAAAGACAGTTCAACAAGGTTGCTGAGTATAAGATCAACATACAAAATTCAATTGCAGTCTTATATCTCAATATTTCAGAGAAGGCAATGGCACCCCACTCCAGTACTCTTGCCTGGAAAATCCCATGGACTGAGGAGCCTGGTAGGCTGCAGTCCATGGGGTCGCTAAGAGTCAGACACGACTGAGCGACTTCTCTTTCACTTTTCACTTTCATGCATTAGAGAAGGAAATGGCAACCCACTCCAGTGTTCTTGCCTGGAAAATCCCAGGGATGGGGGAGCCTGGTGGGCTGCCGTCTACAGGGTCGCACAGAGTCGGAAACGACTGAAGTGACTTAGCAGCAGCAGCAGCAGCAGCATCTCAATATTTATCCAATACAATATTCAATATTAAATATTGAATGAAAGACTCCATTCTTAAAACTAATAAAGTGCTTAGGGATAACTATAACAAAATATGGATTTATGTATGGAAGACTTGTGGGAAAAGTTAAGATTTAAATAAGTGGAGACATACAATATTCATGAATTCAAATATTCATTATAATGAAGATGTCAGTTCTCCTAAAGTTAACTTTTAATTTCAGTGCAAACCCAATTTAAAAAATCCCAACCTGCTTACATAACACAGAACAATGATCACAAAATTCATGTGTTAGAGTTAGGGGTCAAAGTTATTATAGTAGTTGGGGATTCCTTTGGCTGCAAGGAAAAGATTATAAAACAAAGTGGCTTACAAACTAAGAGGTTTATTATTTCACATCACAGGACGTCTACTGGTAAGTGTTTTCAGTATTGGATAATTCAGCAGCACAGTGACATCGTGGGAAGCTGGAAACTTTTCATCTGTCTACTTAGCCATTCTCAATGTGCAGGATTATACTCATCCCTTCAGAGTGGCAAGACAGCTGCCATAGTAATGGACATTACATTTTCCTCCAAATCTATATACAGATAGGAAGGGCAAATCTTTTTCTTATGTACCTTTTTAAGCAAGAAAAAAACTTACCTACCCCATCCCATCTCCACTGTAGGACAATTTCACATAGGTCTCATTGGCTAGAGATGCATATGCTTATGGTCAAACCAATTCCAATGGAATGAAATTACTTTATTGGACATAAACTGAGTACTATAAGATAAAGATAAGGTTCAGGGACACCTGAAAACAATTTAGGTTCAAGTTAGAAAGGAGAAAGAAACAATATTCTTTGGTCAGATAACCAACCAAAACACCCAAGGCAATTTTGAAAAAGAATGTCAGGGGGATTGTCTTACTAAATACCAGAATTTAAAATCAGAGGTGGTATAATAAACCAACAGTGAAAAGATGAACTATTTAAGAAATATGTGTTGGAATAATTATATGCATATTTTCTATTTCATATCATAAGAAGTTTAAGTTGGTTTAAAGACCTAAATGTGAATTGTCAATTTTTAAACTTCTACAGAAAAATAAAAGAGATTATCTTTACACCCTTGGGTTAGAAAATTTATTAAAGCATAAAATATAAAGGAAAAGGTTGGTACATTTTACTGAATTAAAATAATAAGAATTCATTAGCAAAGGGAAAAGAGTCTTAGACTGGGAAAAGATATTTTCCCAGACATAAAACAATCAGGGTATTAGTATTCAAAAGTTATAAAGAACTCCTACAAAGCAAAAAGAAAAAGAAGCACCTAGAGAGAAAATTTGGCAAAGGAGTTAAATAGGCTAATTAACAGAAGAAAAACTAATGGACAATAGACATATAAGAAGATGTGAAGTCTCACTAGAAACTAAGGGAAAATGAAATAAAATAATAAAAAGTGACTATTTAGTACCTGTAAGTAGGCAAAAATTTTAATTCTGAAAATACCAAAAGTTAGCATGATGGGGAAACAAGACTCTTAGAAACCAAAATGATGGTTAGTAGAAATCCTAAGACCCAACAATTCCTCTTAGGTACGTTGCCTAGATTAATGTTCTCAACTAGGATTGATTTTCCAGTGTTTGAGGATATTTCTGGTTGTCACACCTGAGTGTGCTACTAATAACTAGTGGTTAGAGGGAGGTTGGGGCTTACCAAGTGGCGCTAGTGGTAAAAAACCCATCTGCCAATGCAGGAGACACAGGTTCGATCCCTGGGTCAGGAAGATCCCCTGAAGGAGGGCACGGCAACCCACTCTAGTATTGTTGCCCAGAGAGTCCCATGGACAGAGGAGCCTGATGGGCTATAGTTCATAGGGTCACAAAGAGTCGGACATGACTAAAGTGACTGAGCATGCATGCAGAAAAGGGAAGCTGCTTAATGTCCTACTCCACAACATAGAATTATTCAGTCCAAAATGTCAATAACGTCAAGGTTGAAAAATCCTGGCCTAGAAAAACTTTCACTTGGTGTCTGTACACCAGGAGGCTGGCATTTGAACATCAATTGCAGCATTGTTTGTTATAGCAAACAACAATAATAACAAACAAAATAACCTACATGTCAGTAATGCAGAAGGATGGATAAGTAACTTGTGTATATTCAAACAAAGGAATAATGTATAACAGTTATAATTAATGAGTTAGTTCCTCAGGTGGCAACATGAATAAATCTAAAAAATAATGATAACTAAAAAAGCATTGCAGAAGGTTATGTACAGAGTGATATTAGTATTCCTTGACATTTTACAAATACAAAGCAATACTGTATTTGTTTATGAATACATACATATAACAGAAAATTATAAAACATGCATAGGAGTGACTCAGTAAACTTCACGATAGTGATACTTTGGAGAAAAGAGGAAAGGAGAAAAATAGAGAAATGAATGGGATCTGGCTTAAAGTTGTACTTATAAAACTTTTTATAAAAAACAAAAAACCCTAAAGCAAATAAGCCAAATTTTGATTTGTTGAGTGGTTTTTTTTAACATTTATTTTTATTTATTTGGCTGCATAGAATCTCAGTTGTGGCATGTGGGATCTAGTTCCCTGACCAGGGATTGAACCCAGCCCCCCTGTATCAGGAGTGCAGAGTCTTAGCCACTAGACCACCAGGGAATTCCCTGTTGAGTGTTTTACACATAGCTGTTTGTTCAACCATGTTCACTGTTTTTCTGTTGGTTTGAAATATTTTATAATGATAACATTTTGAAATATGTTATGAGATGTGTTTGCAAGAATGAGTGAGTATTCTATATGTCTCAGAAGCATGGAGATGGTGGAGAGAGCCAGTGTTTCCAGAACAAACTATGTTACTCCAAAGGAAAATGATAGAAGGGGAAAGTGAACCCTGAATAAAGAAGAATCTATTCATTTAAAGACCCTTTCCCAGGGACACTTGGCAGGAAGAGAGCTGGCTTTCCTGCTGCGCCAGTAATTGGAAGGCTAACCTCTGTCCATGGTCCTATTTCTCTCCCTCAAACAACTGTAGAAGCACTCAGAGGTAAGTTCAAATATGCCTTGTTAGGAAGACATTGAAGTGTTTGAGATAAAACTAAGAAGCTGAGAGAAGAGGAAATACCATGGGTACAAGCAGGTGTTGAGTATTTGGAAGGAGGTTCTGACAGTCTGCAGGAGAGGCTACCAGCAGAGGGAATCTTGCTGGACAGCCATTCTTTGTAACAACGATGAAAAGCATCTATCAAAGGAATGAGCTCCACTTGCGCTGAGGTCTGCTTAGTATGAATGATACTGTCATCTCCCTAACATTTCATATTTTTAACGAAGATTTCTTATTCCTAACGCTTTTTGTAATCTCTTTCCAACAATCCTGTAAAGACCGGTTGATATCCGCCTCTTGCTTTTACAGAGATGAGGAGAGATTAGAAAACCTTCTCCAAAGACTTGGGTTCTTTCTATTAACCAATATTTTTACCTAAGCCGCCAGGGATAAATAAACAGTGAGAGCAACTCAACTGAGAAAGATATTTTATGGGCATCTCAGAATAATCACCTATCTTTTAAAAAGAAACAGCATTTCTTGAGATCCCAGGAGGTGTCTGGCACTACACAAAGTGATATGGGTGTGAGAGTGCAGAACATAATGTTTGGGAACATAATGTTCCTCCAGGGACTCAAAAATTAATGCAGATCCAAAACTTGAAAAAAATACAAGGGTTGGTTGTAATAAATTATGGAAAAACAAAATGAAAGGTGTAGAGGTAAAAATCCCAAGCCCGGTGATAAAGGAGGGAACACAAAAGCAGAATATCATGAGCCAATTAGCCTCAAGAGAACACAGACTCACAATATGGGCAGAATATATGATACCCTGTGAAGTCAATTTTGCAGATTTAGTTGCTTGTCCACACACACACAAAATCGATAGCTATTTTTTGATGGGCCACTGGCAAACAAATAAAAAATTTACTTTTCTTTTCTCTAGATAGAGTCCAAACCATCCAGCATGCGGTAAAATGTTTAGGGAAAAAATATGTGTGTTGGTAAACTTTTAATCTAAAAGACTAGACATCTAGTCTGGATGATAGCTGTAATGGAAATACATGCAATTGGGTGTGTAGATGCTGGTTTGTATCAGCAACCAGAAATTGTGCTAAAAGCTCCATTTGGCCTACTTTTCTTTACTTGGCTAAGTGACTCGGGACATTTTTGTGAGGCTATTTGTTATATTCAGAAGAGAGAATAAAGATATACATGAAAACTGTGATGGAGAAGTAAGAAAGTATCTTAATAGTAACATGTGATCTAATCTAGGGCAACGTTTCTCCACCAGTGTGACAGAAAGTACCGGGAAATGCAGGAACCTCATTGCTCCTCAAACAGTTTTCTCCATCATCCCAGCTTTCCTGATTTAGCAGCTTCTACCTTGCTAACCATCAGTGCTAAAAGAGGCTATTTTCTATATTGATGGTCAGTGTTTCTAAAAATTTGTTTTATTGTGGTAAAAGTCACAAATAAAACATACTATTTTAATCATATTTAACTGTACAGTTCAGTGGCACTAAGAACATTCACATTGTTGTGCAACTCTCACCATCATCCATCTCCCAAATTTTTCACTTTCCTAAGCTGAAACTCTGTCCCCCTTAAACACTAAATCCCCATTCCCCCTCCCCACCACACCCTACCCCGGCCCCTGGCATCTACCAATGTACTTTCTGACTTTATGAATTTCACTAGTCTCGGTACCTCGGATAAGTGGAATCAGTATTTGTCTTCACCAACCGTATACTGGAATGCACTTAAAAAAAAATTTTTTTTTGGCCGCACTGCAGGGCATGTGGGATCTTATTTCTGTGGCCAGAGATCAAACCCATGCCCCCTGCACTGCAAGCATGGAGTCTTAACCACTGGACCACCAGAGAAGTATCTGGGATGTATTTTTGAGGTTAACTTAATATATGTCCTACTAACAGATCGTACCTTCTTTCTACCCCGCCCCCATGCTATACAGTAGGTTCTCATTAGTTACCTATTTTATACATAGTAGTGTATACATATCAATCCCAATCTCCAAATTTACTGATGGTCAGCTTTTGATTTGACCTCCCACATGGTCACTGCAACTTCATTCACTTTCATATTTATCCTCTCCTGTATTCTAGTGTTATAGTAATATGAAAAGATAAAAATGTCTAGAAAACTTTACTCCTTGTGTAAGGCAAGAAATTGCAGTTATATTCATATAGATATCTAACAGACATCTCAAACTCAACTGCTCAATTCTACCACCAAGGACCCAGTATTTTTTCCTGCTTCACCATCCTTAACATCAAGTCTTTTGTCTTGTACTCACTAGAAGTCTGCTGTGACTCCAGGCATTGTGATGGTGTTCAAGATAGCCACATCTATTCCCAGAAGACTTTCACTTTGGTCTCATTAGCCAGAAGTGAATCACCCCTAGCTGCAAAGAAGATGTGGGAATTGAATATCTAGCAAAAGAAAATGGGATTATTACGATTGAATTACACCACTCATGATTCATCACTTGAAGCTGGACATCTTGTCATTCTCAACAAAGTCAGGGCTCTGTTAGCAAGGAGGAAGAGAGGAATGGCTATTGGGGAGGAAATCAACACAGTCTGCCACACGTCTCATTCCTAGCTGACCTATCTCACTAAACAGCATCACCATCCATCTAGTGCCCAAGCCAATAATAGGAGAGAACCGATTCCTTTCTTTCTTTCATATCCACTATGCAAACAATCAGAAAGCTCTGTTGACTCTGCTTCCCATATATACCTTTTTTTTTTTTAATTTTTTTATTAGTTGGAGGCTAATTACTTCACATTTCAGTGGGTTTTGTCATACATTGATATGAATCAGCCATAGATTTACACTTATTCCCCATCCCGATCCCCCCTCCCACCTCCCTCTCCACCCGATTCCTCTGGGTCTTCCCAGTGCACCAGGCCCGAGCACTTGTCTCATGCATCCCACCTGGGCTGGTGATCTGTTTCACCATAGATAGTATACATGCTGTTCTTTTGAAACATCCCACCCTCACCTTCTCCCACAGAGTTCAAAAGTCTGTTCTGTATTTCTGTGTCTCTTTTTCTGTTTTGCATATAGGGTTATCGTTACCATCTTTCTAAATTCCATATATATGTGTTAGTATGCTGTAATGTTCTTTATCTTTCTGGCTTACTTCACTCTGTATAAGGGGCTCCAGTTTCATCCATCTCATGGTTCAAATGAATTCTTTTTGATGGCTGAGTAATATTCCATGGTGTATATGTACCACAGCTTCCTTATCCATTCATCTGCTGATGGGCATCTAGGTTGCTTCCATGTCCTGGCTATTATAAACAGTGCTGTGATGAACATTGGGGTGCACGTGTCTCTTTCAGATCTGGTTTCCTCAGTGTGTATGCCCAGAAGTGGGATTGCTGGGTCATATGGCAGTTCTATTTCCAGTTTTTTAAGGAATCTCCACACTGTTTTCCATAGTGGCTGTACTAGTTTGCATTCCCACCAACAGTGTAAGAGGGTTCCCTTTTCTCCACACCCTCTCCAGCATTTATTGCTTGTAGACTTTTGGATAGCAGCCATCCTGACTGGCGTGTAATGGTACCTCATTGTGGTTTTGATTTGCATTTCTCTAATAATGAGTGATGTTGAGCATCTTTTCATGTGTTTGTTAGCCATCTGTATGTCTTCTTTGGAGAAATGTCTGTTTAGTTCTCTGGCCCATTTTTTGATTGGGTCATTTATTTTTCTGGAATTGAGCTGCAGGAGTTGCTTGTATATTTTTGAGATTAATCCTTTGTCTGTTTCTTCATTTGCTATTATTTTCTCCCAATCTGACGGCTGTCTTTTCACCTTACTTATAGTTTCTTTTGTAGTGCAAAAGCTTTTAAGTTTCATTAGATCCCATTTGTTTAGTTTTGCTTTTATTTCCAATATTCTGGGAGGTGGGTCATAGAGGATCTTGCTGTGATTTATGTCGGAGAGTGTTTTGCCTATGTTCTCCTCTAGGAGTTTTATAGTTTCTGGTCTTACATTTAGATCTTTAATCCATTTTGAGTTTATTTTTGTGTATGGTGTTAGAAAGTGTTCTAGTTTCATTCTTTTGCAAGTGGTTGACCAGTTTTCCCAGCACCACTTGTTAAAGAGGTTGTCTTTTTTCCATTGTATATCCTTGCCTCCTTTGTCAAAGATAAGGTGTCCATAGGTTCGTGGATTTATCTCTGGGCTTTCTATTCTGTTCCATTGGTCTATATTTCTGTCTTTGTGCCAGTACCACACTGTCTTGATGACTGTGGCTTTGTAGTAGAGTCTGAAGTCAGGCAGGTTGATTCCTCCAGTTCCATTCTTCTTTCTCAAGATTACTTTGGCTATTCGAGGTTTTTTGTATTTCCATACAAATTGTGAAATTCTTTGGTCTAGTTCTGTGAAAAATACCGTTGGTAGCTTGATAGGGATTGCATTGAATCTATAGATTGCTTTGGGTAGAATAGCCATTTTGACAATATTGATTCTTCCAATCCATGAACACGGTATGTTTCTCCATCTGTTTGTGTCCTCTTTGATTTCTTTCATCAGTGTTTTATAGTTTTCTATGTATAGGTCTTTTGTTTCTTTAGGTAGATATACTCCTAAGTATTTTATTCTTTTTGTTGCAATGGTGAATGGTATTGTTTCCTTAATTTCTCTTTCTGTTTTTTCATTGTTAGTATATAGGAATGCAAGGGATTTCTGTGTGTTAATTTTATATCCTGCAACTTTACTATATTCATTGATTAGTTCTAGTAATTTTCTGGTAGAGTCTTTAGGGTTTTCTATGTAGAGGATCATGTCATCTGCAAACAGTGAGAGTTTCACTTCTTCTTTTCCTATCTGGATTCCTTTTACTTCTTTTTCTGCTCTGATTGCTGTGGCCAAAACTTCCAACACTATGTTGAACAGTAGTGGTGAGAGTGGGCACCCTTGTCTTGTTCCTGATTTCAGGGGAAATGCTTTCAATTTTTCACCATTGAGGGTGATGCTCCATATATACCTTTAATCCTCTGTATTCTCCCCTTCTTCATTGCTTCCATCCTGTTCCTAGCACCACTGTTCACCTGAATTACTTCAGCTGCCTCCTAAAGATCTCTGAGCTTTCATTTTTGCCCTCTACAATTCATTGCCCACACAGAAAATCTCTGCCTTGCATGAAACTTCCTATTGGCTTCCCATTTCACCTAAAATCCAAATTCCTTCCTTTGATCTCCCGTGCCTATAAGATCCAGGCTCCATCTACCTATCCACCTGCATCTTGTAACCACTTTTCTGTTTGCCACTGAGTTCCAGTCATTTAAGCTTTCTTTTTTAAAATTTATTTATTTTTTAATTGAATGGTAATTGCTTTACAGAATTTTGTTGTTTTCTGTCAAACCTCCAACATGAATCAGCCACATCTCTTCCTCAAACTCAAATTCTTTACCATCTTGGGGACTTTTGAACAATCTGTTCTCTCCATCTAGGATGCTCTTCATTCTGATCTTTTCACCATCAGCTTCTCCTTATAATTTTTTAAAAATTTATTAATAATTTTTTTGATCAAACCCATGTCCCCTGCATCAGAGTCTTAATCACTGGGCCACCAGGGAAGTCCTCCTCCTTGTCATTTTAGATCACTGCTCAAATGTCATATTTTCAGAGAGGTCTTCACTGGGCATACATATCTCTCACTTCATCCTATCTTGTTTCTCTGTAATGCACCTGTCACTATCTAACATTATTTTGTTTGTCTCTTTATGTATCATGTCATGAAATACAACTATTTATTCATTTTCCAACTCCTCCACAACTAGAATATCAGCTTCATGAGAGCAGAAACCTTGCTGTTGTGTTCACTGCTACAGTCCTAGCATGTAGTTCAAGGTACATGGTAGACTCTCACTGACTATTTCTGAATGAATGAATAAATGAGGGGGAAGATTTATATGTGGAAACTTCAGCAATAAAAATAAAATCTGTAACATATTATTAGCATCCTTAGAGTTATCCTTTATAGAGCAAAATCACTTTGTTAGTTAAGGAATATAAAATGTGCTATGATTTAAAGACAGCATAATTAATAAGAAACACTAATTTCTTCCATCCAGTCTCTTTCCTCCTGTGTCTTCCTTTCCAAAGTTAAACACACCACATATACTCTTAATCATAGCACTCTATCAATGCAATTATTGAGTACATTCTCCCCTGACGTCTCTCCTTTGCCTAATCATATGATTACATTTTCTCACCATTTTCTGAATGTCTGGGACAATTTAAAAGGAACACTTGGAGAACATCCTTCTCTCCTTTAATTTTGGTCAGAACTTTAAGAAGGGAAAAACCCAAATGTTCTTGGAAAAAGAGAAATACTTAGCATCTGAAAATTTCTGCCTTCTTCTGATGTTTTTACATTCCTATATGTGTTCTTTCTAAAGGCTAAAACCATTTCTACTCCCTTTACCTGAAAGCCAGATTTTTTATCAGGCTGTGTTCCAGGTAAAATGCTAAAACCAGAGAAATGAATATGTAATCATCCTTCATCTCCCTTTCTGTGATCCACACAGCTCTTTCCATACCATCTCATCCTAAGGTGACCCTCTGCAGGCACAGGCTTTTGGATCAGCAGCTGACTGGGCCCAAGGCTCAGCCTGCATTCTAGGTCTCCCATGCACCTGGTAGGCCATGGCACATTGAAATTGTGCAACAAAAACTTTGGAACATTCACATTTACATTAGGGGTAGAGCATCCTAGTGATGCTAATCCAGTATATTCCAAAATACCCTTGCATTTAGAAACATCTTCAAATGCTGCTCATAAATTACACACAAAGAATCCTGGGCTTCTGAACTTCCAGACTTGCCAACAGAAAATAACAAAAGGATTCTCATCTTCAAAGGTCTTTAGTGAATATATTAAACACAGAAAAAAAAAAAAAAAAACTGTTGCTCTGTACTCAAGGCAACCTCAGCCCTTCCTCACCTGCCATCACCATCTCCCATCCCACACCCATATCCATCTTCATGTCTACACATTCATGGACAGGCCCCTGAAACTCATGTCCCCAAACAGCCTTGCAACATTCTTGATCATGCATTAGTAAAAAATGTGGGGATATGTAGCTGCAAATATATATACATTATATATATACATACAAAATATATACATATATACCATCCTTAGAGCAGAAAGCGAAGAAGAACTCAAGAGCCTCTTGATGAAAGTGAAAGAGGAGAATGAAAAACTTGGCTTAAAACTCAACATTCAGAAAACTAAGATCATGGCATACGGTCCTATCACTTCATGGCAAATAGATGGTGAAACAATGGAAACAGTCAGAGACTTTTTGGGAGGGGCTCAAAAATCACTGTGGATAGTGACTGCAGCCATGAAATTAAAAGACCCTTGCTCCTTGGAAGAAAAGCTATGACCAACCTAGATAGCATATTAAAAAGCAGAGACATTACTTTGCCAACAAAGGTCCATCTAGTCAAAGCTATGGTTTTTCTAGTAGTCACATATGGATGTGAGAGTTGGACTATAAAGAAACCTAAGCACCAAAGAATTGATGCTTTTGAACTGTGGTGCTGGAGAAGACTCTTGAGAGTCCCTTGGACTGCAAGGAGATCCAAGCAGTCCATCCTAAAGGAAATAAGTCCTGAATATTCACTGGAAGGACTGATGCTGAAGCTGAAACTCCAATATTTTGGCCACCTGATGCAAAGAACTGACTCATTGGAAAAGACTCTGATGCTAGGAAAGATTGAAGATAGGAGGAGAAGGGGAAGACAGAGGATGAGATAGTTGGATGGCATCACCAACTTGATGGACATGAGTGTGAGTAAGCTCCGGGAGTTGGTGATGGACAGGGAAGCCTGGCATGCTACAGTCCATGGGGTCACAAAGAGTCAGACATGACTAAGCGACTGAACTGAACTGAACTGATATATAAATATATATCAAAAATGCAAGTAGAAGAATAAAATAATAAATAAATAATAAACAAAAAATAAATTCTTTGATTCTATACTGTTGGGAACCTATTTCCAGATTATATCTCAGGTTAACTGGGAAACTCTGTTTCCTCATGGCTATCTGAATTCTAAAGATAGTTTCTCAAAATTACCAGCCCTGGTTATCCAGTCAATACCTGAATACCCTGGTTAATCTAGGTACTGCTGTGAAGAGATTTTGCAAATGTAATAAAGTCTCAGATCAGTTTTGTTGTTGTTGCTCAGTCATTCAGTTGTGTCTGACTCTTTGTGACCCCATGCTCTGCAGCACACCAGGTTTCTCTGTCCTTTACGATCTCCTGGAGTTTGCTCAAACTCATGTCCATTGAATCAGTGACGCCATCCAACCATGTCATCCTCTGTCATCCCCTTCTCCTCTGTCAATTTACCTAAAGATATGATTATCCAGGGACTTTCCCTGGTTGTCCAGTGGTTAAGACTCAGCCCTTCCATTTCAGGGCATGCATGCTAAGTCTCTTCAGTTGTGTCCGACTCTTTGTGACCCTATGGAACATAGCCTGCCAGGCGCCTCTGTCCATGGGATTCTCTAGGCAACAATACTGGAGTGGGTTGCCATGCCCTCCTCCAGGGGATCTTCCCAATCCAGGGATCGAACCTGTGTCTCTTATGTCTCCTGCATTGGCAGGCAGGTTCTTTACCATTAGCACCACCTGGAAAGCCCCTTCCAACGCAGGGGACACAGGTTTAATCCCTGGTCAGAGAACGAAGATCCCGTATACCTGCAGTGCCAAGCAAAATAAATAATACTTTTAAGATATGAATATGTAGGTGGGCCTGGCCCACTGAGGTGAGCCCTTTAAGAAATCTGTTTTCCTCATTTGGTAGCTAGAAGAGGAAGTCAAAGAAATCTGAAACATGAGAAAGATTCCAGAGTTATTGCTGGCTTTGAAAACAGAAAACCAGTGAGAAGGAACGGGTGGGGCCTCTAGAAGGCAGAAGGAAACAGGGACCTCAGTGACCCAGACATAAGGAACCAAGTTCTGCCAGACATCTGAATGAGTCTGCAATCAGAGACTTTCCTAGAGCCTTCAGTTAAGAGTCCAGCCTGATGAATACCATGATTTCCACCCTGTGGGACCCCAGGCAGAGAATTCAGCCAAACCTACCCTGTCTTCTGAACTATAGAATGGTGAGCTAGTAAATGAGCTGTTGTTCCGGCCCCCAAGTTTGTGGTAATTTGCTACGCAGCAGTAGAAAACTAACACATCCCTTTGGTTTTCACATCTCTAAAAGTAATAATGTTGGACTAGTCCGAGAAGCACTTACAAAACAAATATTAATAAGATTATTTAATTAATGTGTTTTAAGTTGAAAAGAAATATATTGAATTATTTCCAAGAGGCTATGATTTTTTAACTATTTATAATAGCCATCGAGGTTCTCTTCAGGGCAGCTGAACTCTTTAATCATAGGTTTGTTTTCTCCTATTCATCGCAGTTGCGGGACAGGGCTAACTTTAGAAGCCACATCATGAGGGTTTAGAGTGAAGAGTTGTTGCTTCAGGGGGACATGGTTTAAACTGCATGTTTTCATTTCACAAACAAGATGCTGCATTTTATAGATACTCTACTAAATACCACATCTACATGTCAAATATAGGGTTTTTTTGTTTGTTTTTTAAGCTATAGTTCCCTTTCTAAAAATCTTGACCTTCACCTTGGCAAATGCATTGAAATTTAGCAAGCTGTATTCTGATCTTGAGAAAATAATAGGAGAGGCAAAAGATGATCATACTTGTTTTAATAAAAGTGATCACTGAGATAGATGAAAACCAAAAAGTGGGGCAGGAACATTCTGACTATATAATCATGCACTCAGTAAATAGATATGAATGGTGCTAAGCCTGCTAACCCAGATTTCTCCTCTTGAGTCAGACGTAACCATGGAGTTCTCTGAAGAGCACAACCTCGCAATCAGACAAAGTGGACTGGAGAAGAGGAAGAGGAAGGGGGTCATAGTTAAGTAAATCAGAGGTTGTATTCAGGGTAAGAACATTCCAGTTTGGGGAGTAGACTTTATATACAAAATGAGAAGTAGAGCTAGGTAGTTAAAAGCTGCAGGACCCTAGGCCAATTACTTAAATTACCCGAGCCTCAGTTTCCTCCTGTCTAGGTAGGCTGCTGTCCATGGGGTCGCTACCGACTTCACTTTCACTTTTCACTTTCACGCATCAGAAAAGGAAATGGCAACCCACTCCAGTGTTCTTGCCTGGAGAGTCCCAGGGATGGGGGAGCCTGGTGGGCTGCTGTCTATGGGGTCGCACAGAGTCAGACACAACTGAAGTGGCTTAGCAGCAGCAGCAGGTCAGGATAGTTTTTCAGTGTTCTTAGCACCTGGCCTAGAACATGGAGTTCTCAATAAATGATGGCTGCATTAGGATCATACAATCTTATCTTTCCACACTTGTCCAAGAATCCTGGATAATCATCTCTATTCTAATGGATGCTAAAAGCCCTGCTGGCTAGTCCAAAGCATCAAGTTCAAAGCAAAAGACTACAGGACAGTGCCCAGGCCTGAAGTCTAATGCAAACACTCCCTTAAAGTCAGGGAGGGACAGAGAGAGTGGGTCTGGCTGGGGGAAGCGGATTCCCCAGGCAAAGGCAGGGTACTAATTAGAGCCACAGACGGAAAGACCTGCAGGCAAATATCCACAAATAAAAGTCTTTTTCTAAAACAATCTAGTTTTCTGGCCCAATCAGTTGACAATGACTTGGCCATTGAAGATCATATTTTTCCAACATGGTCCATTTTCTTGGCTTTCCTAAATTATTAATTATGACCATGTTTTCCCAAATGTGGAAATTCCCCTTGTGCAGATGCCGCTGCTGGCCAATCCTTCTTTCCTGAGAAGTCTCCACAGCACAAAAATATTTTTGTTTTCCCCAATTGCCCACAGGGAAAATTTCCTCACTTTTTTTTCTCTCCTCCCTTAAAGTCCTCTGGCAATTTCCAGGAATCTAAATAAACCAGAATCACTTAGATCACAGGAGAGCCTTTGAGATGTTCTACTTCTAACATAGCAAAAAAAAAAAAAAAAAATCCTGAACTTTAGATTTAACATTATTAAACCAATCTTAAATTGAGTATTTTGGGGGTTTGGTTTTGTTTTGTTTTAATAACCAAAGCAATGCCACTGAAATCAAAATACCTCCCACTCCTGCCTGAGACTATGGCTCTGCGACTTGGGAGCTTAAATTATAAACAGAGGTGATTATCTTTGTATCTGGATCAAACGCCATTATGTAAAATATGCTTCATACACATTAAAGCCCTACACAAATGTAGGCTTTTGGCACCAAAGTGGGTATACACGATGTGAATAGGGAGTGATTATTCAAATAATAAAAATTCATTAGACGACTTACCCTGGTTACCTATTCATCTTCTGGGTTTACTGAAGTGCTTTGTGCAGAGCTGACGACAGCATAGGTACTCCAGAGATATTTTGTTCTTTTCAGAACATTCATCAAGAAGCACATTTCTGTGCCAGAAGCTAAATTTAGTTGGTGGGGAGAGGGCAGTAGAGTGATGAATCAGACTGAGACTCTGCCCTCAAGGTCTTAATAATCCAGTAAAGAAGGTATAAAGTACATACTAGCTCCATGGTTCTCAGCCAGGCATGATGTTGCTGCCCCGCCACCCTCACCTCACCCCTGGGACATCTGGCAATGTCTGGAGAGGTTTTTGATGACCAGAACTAAAAGTGGGGGTGCTACCGGCATCTAATGGAAAGAGGCAAAGCATAATGTTAAACATCCTACAGTGGACAGGACAACCCGCATAACAAGAACCATCTGATCCAAAATGCTAACAGTGCCAAGCTTGAGAAACTCTCAACCAGCTGAATTACTTAGAACAAAGGGCTGATTGATTGATTGATTGATGATTGTTAGTGTTGGTCCACATGGTAAATAACTTTCACCCTATGACCCCAGTCATTTTGAATTTGTGCCTGTGCCTAACCCATTATAACTGTTCAATGTCTTTTGAATAAATGAGTAAATTCAGACAGGTGGTGATTAAAGCATGAGATAAAGTGTCACTAGGCAAAATGAATAATAATTTAGAGTGAACTGTTGACTAAAGAAGACACATTTTTTCTGGCATGATGCTGAACATATAGTAACTGCTCAGGGAATGTGAACTCAACATTCAGATAACCTAGCAACATTCATTTGCTTAAAAAGCTTAAAGTGCACAATTCTGAAAAATCTTCTCCTTAAAACAGTCCTAACAGTAGCTTTTCTTCTTGGAAATACTTTGTATGAGTGGCATATCATACCATAAAGGGATAAAAGTATGTATTTTTATATGCATTCAAAGTTTTCACTAATTCAAATTGATTCTGTTTCTAACATGCCTAATCAGCTAATATTAATGAAGTTTCAAACATTGAGGTGGCTACTTAATTAATCTAGGGAAGGAGGAAGAAGTGTTTTGAAATATGGCCTTAATTCCTTTACATAGTTCGGAGAAGGAAATGGCAACCCACTCCAGTATTCTTGCCTGGAGAATCCCAGGGACAGAGGAGCCCGGTGGGCTGCTGTCTATGGGGTCGCGCAGAGTTGGACACGACTGAAGCGACTTAGCAGCAGCAGCCGCCTTTACGTAGAATGTGGCTCCTACTCTTTATATACAATAAAAGTAAAAACAAGTGACATAGGAATGGACTTGGAGCCTGCTGCTTGATTTTCACAAGTATCAATAGTAAAAAAAAATGGTAAAGTTCCACGCTCAATTAAAATGAAATGGTACCTTTAAATTAGAACATGTCAGTGAAAAACTAATTTGCTAAAACCATTGACAATTTTTTTCTGGAAAATGAATCAGGTGGTCTTATATTCTAGTTTATGAGATAAACAGAGCTATTATTAGGTGAAAATATCCATATTTCTGATTAAGCAATTACCTTTAATTGTGATATGCAGGTTACCAAGGAAATATATTGGTTTTCCTCTTTCATCTATTTGACCTGCATTTTCTCAGTGTCAGTTGGTGAGTAAGTCAGAAAATGGCATCTAATTTTGTATTAGCATTAGTCAAATATAAGTAGGAGGGGAATGCTAGCATAAAAATTTTAAATAAAAATAACTGGGATAATCTACCTTGTGGATAATCAGTATCAATGTTCTCTGAATTCAACACACATAATGGAGATCACAATGTCCCTGTTTTTTGCAACATAAAAAAAAGAAAATTTCCTTCAAATTTAACAATTTCCAGCCAAGTCTTTGCCCAAACGTGAGTTTAATGAGGTATGTTTAAGAGTAGGGGAAGGAGAATTTCACTCTTTCCTTTTCATAAAGAAATAATTAAATAATAATTACTTCATCTCAGCAAGAGAAAGAATCTTATGGGATACATTCACCAATAAATAAATAAATGAAGTTAAGAGTAACACATTTTTAAAAGTCAAAGATTAGAAAATCAAAAGAATAAACCTTGACTCAGGGAAATATTTAGTATGCTCAGAAAAAAAAACATAACCAGTAAAAATGGACCTTGATGTGACAAAGGCCTCCTCCCCCATTATTGAATAGTTTTACTTACAAAGAAAAAGATGTCTTCTTTATTCTTCCCATAGGGGAAGCAGGCTTGGCTAAGCAAGAATAGTATTCTTAGAAGGGTTCTAGATCAAGATGGCAGAGTAGGAGGATATTCGGCTCACCTCCTCCCCCAGACACACCAAAACTGCAACTACACAAAGACCAACTGTCTCTGAAAATGACTCAAAAATTAGCAGAACAGATTTTCTACAACTAAAGACATAAGGGAAAGGCCCATTGAGATGGGTAGGAGGGACAGAGACACAGTCTAATCAGAACCCACTCCCCCCATGAGTTACCCACTATCAGTAGGGATATCATAGTCACAGAGCTTTCTCCCTGTGGAGGGAGAGAGCCAGAGCTCAGGTAGACGCCCCAGCCAGGGGGACCTGCACCAGAAAGATGAGCACCACTAACATCCAGCTTTAGAAACCAGCAGGCTTATATCTGGGAAAGCCAGAGCGCTGTGACTTGATTTTTGTTGTTTTTCAGTCAGTCATGTCCGCTTCTTTGTGACCCCATGGACTGCAGCACGCCAGGCTTCCCTGTCCTTCACCATTTCCCGGAGCTTGCTCAAACTCATGTCCATTGAGTCAGTGATGCCTACAAACATCTCGTCTTCTGTCGTCTCCTTCTCCTCCAGCCTTCAATCTTTCCCAGCATCAGGGTCTTTTCTAATGAGTCGGCTGTTCGAATCAGGTGGCCAAAGTATTGGAGCTTCAGCATCAGCATCAGTCTTTCAAAAGAATACTCAGGATTTATTTGCTTTAGGATTGACAGGTCTGAACTCCTTGCAGTCCAAAGGGCTCTCAAGAGTATCAGTTGATAATATACTCTCAAGAATATCAATTGATAAGAGCATCAACTCGATAATACATGACTATTATTATCCAACTATAAAAATAAGAATGAAATCTTGCCATTTGCAACAACTTGAATAGACCTAGAGAATATTTCACTAAGTGAAATGAAAAAGACAAATACTATTTGATTTCATTTATATGTGGAATCTAAAAAACAAAATAAATGAACAAACAAAACAAAATAGAAACAGACTCGTAGATACAGAGAACAAACTGGTAGTTGTCAGAAGGCAGGCAGGTTGGGATTTGGATGAAGAAGGTGAAGGGGATTAAGAGGTAAAAACTTCTGGTTAAAAAAACAAATGAATCATGTGGATACAGAATAGGGAATATAGTCAATAATATTGTAATAACTTTGAATGGTGACAGATGGTTAACTAGACATTGTGGTGATCAGTTCGTAATGTTTATAAATATTGAACCCTATGTTGTACATCTGAAACTAATGTATTACTGTTGATCAACTACATTTCAATTTAAAACAAAGAATACTATTCTCAGGTGAATACTGAAGTGGCAGATTTGGATTGAACAGGGCATATGACAATGTATGAAAAAGCAGACATCACTTTGCTGACAAAGGTCCATATAGTCAAAGCTATGGTTTTTCCAGTAGTCGTGTATGGATATGAGAGTTGGATTATAAAGATAGCTGAGCACTGAAGAACTGGTGCTTTCAAATCGTGGTGCTGGAGAAGACTCATGAGAGTCCGTTGGACAGCAAGGAGATCAAACTAGTTCATCCTGAAGGAAACCAACCCTGAATATTCATTGGAAGGACTGATGCTGAAGCTTAAGCTCCAATCTTTAGGATACCTGAGGCAAAGAGCCAACTCACTGGAAAAGACCCTGATGTTGGGAAAGATTAAAGGCAGGAGGCAAAGAGAGTGACAGAGGATGAGATGGTTGGATGGCATCACTAACTCAATGGACCTGAGTTTGAGCAAACTCCAGGAGATGGTGAAGGACAGGGAAGCCTGGCATGCTGCAGTCCATTGGGTTGCAGACAGGACTTAGCAACTGAACAACAACAATGTATATATGCCTTTACTGATAAGCATGAACTTAACCAGAAGAGTGGGCAGAATCTTTTGTACCGGGAATAATGTAATTTCTATATATACTGGCATCTGCCGTATTAAGCTCCTGCTACAGCCTTTCTGGCCTAAAGCAAGGGCAAAATGACTGGTCGTTCACCTGAAGACCAAGGTGCGGTGCATCTGCCTTTCCTTCCCTGCCACTCCCTACCCCTGGGAAGCTGTTCTCCTGGGAATTAAATATATTGCCAAGATAATGGAAATATGAAGTGGCACCAAATTGTGTATTCAAAGAACCACAGGAAGATGGTTTTGCTAGAGTTTTTGCTACAAGGGAAAGTAAAGTGAGAATGTAGGCATCAGATGATAAATAAATAGAAGTGCTAGGCAAGAGTTTAGGTTTGCCTATCATTTCCTATTAAGATTGCCTGGAGAAATATCAACGACCTCAGATATGCAGATGATATCACTCCAATGGCAGAAAGTGAAGAGGAACTAAAGAACCTCTTGATGAGGGTGAAAGAGGAGAGTGAAAAAGCTGGCTTCAAATCCAGCATTCAAAAAACTATGATCATGACATCCAGTCCCATCACTTCATGGTGATTAGAAGGGTAAAAAGTGGAAACAGTAACAGATTTTATTTTCTGGGGCTCCAAAATCACTGCAGATGGTGACTACAGCCATGAAATTAAAACACACTTGCTCCTTGAAAGGAAAGCTATGACAAACCTAGACAGCATAGTAAAAAGCAGAGACATCACTTTGCTGACAAAGGTCCATATAGTCAAAGCTCTGGTTTTTCCAGTAGTCATGAACAGATATGAGAGTTGGACCATAAAGAAGACTGAACGCTGAAGAATTGATGCTTTTAAACTGTGGTGCTAGGGAAGACTCTTGAGAGTCCCTTCGACTGCAAGGAGATTAAACCAGTGAATCCTAAAGGAAATCAACCTGAATACTCATTGGAAGGACTGATGCTGAAGCTGAAGTTCTAATACTTTGCCTCCTGATGTGAAGAGCTAACTCATTGGAAAAGACTCTAATGCCGGGAAAGATTGAAGGCAAAAGGAGAAGGATGCGGCAGAGGATGACATGGTTAGATAATATCTCTGACTCAATGAACATGAGTTTCAGCAAACTCCAGGAGATAGTGAAGGACAGAGGAGCCTGATGTGCTGCAGTCCATGGGGTCACAAAGAAGCAGACATGACTGAGCAACTGAATAACAACAACATCATTTCCTACTCCAAAGGTGATGGTCATTTAATTGCTGGTAAACTATTAGCACTGGACAATCAAAATAGCTGTCTAATTAAGCAAAAAGGATACTTTGCCATAAACAACTGGAATGACCAAATTAATATGTACCAGCTTAGTATCAACTGATTATTTTACATGGTTATGAGAGTCAGCATAATGTTGACTCATAAACTGAAAGCATGTTGGAAACATATCTTGTTGTAATATGTTTCAGATGCAGCCAGATTGAGGGTCAATCTCGGATATTTAGAATAAATAAACATATCTGCTTATTTCTATTGAACTCATACTCTTACAATTGCTTATGGACTGATCATTCTTCTGCTCTTCACTTCCTCTCATCACTTTTCAGAAGAACTAGACATTTTCAAAAGTCAGGTCTAGAGTCTCTTTAGACCATCATCCAAAGACCCTGTTTAGCTGCCTGAGTGCAAACTGCTTTTTAAAATTCTAAGATATCTCTTATCCCATCTCTGAAATAACATTCCTGTAACATCTATGATAGTTATTTTTAGGTGGTGGGATGTGGGATGGTTTTTGCTTTCTTTCTTGTATTTGTGTGTGTGTGTGTCTGTTGTTTGAATTTTTTCGATAGTTTCTCTTTACAAAAATTCATTAAAAATAATAATCATTAAAGAAATCTCTCCATTCTATTCACTTAGCCAAAATTATAGTTCACAGTCTTCTACCCTCTCTATTAGCTAACTGATTTTCTAAATTTGCTTCGCCAAAACTCAACAGCCCTTTCACCCTTACAACTCAGCTTAAAAGAATCTCCCACATGCCCAATGTGAAAAGGCAGACTGTCTGTTTCCAGGGGCACACTATCTTTGAAGGGTTTTCTTTCATTATTTTTGTTCTTTGTGTTGCCACACCTAGTTGTTTCAGAATACTGCTGAACTCTCCAGTTTCCTTTGAAAAGAATCCCATCACCTGGTACAATTCAGGCAACTTGGGAACACATTGTTAGATAGTATGTGTAAATGTTGGAAAGATCCCTCAATAAGATAATCTCAGAAATTTTCTTTTATTGTATGGGTGTCAGAGTGACAAAAGGGCATGATTAGGAAGAGATTCAGAAAACACTGTGCTACTGAGGGTTCTAAATTCTATACACAACTTTTCTTTGCAAGATCTGACTCTCATGGTATGATTGGTACCATGGACAAATAAAATCTCCAAAATGTCTTTAAGCCCAATGGTTCTGCTCCTTTACATTCCTCATGGACCCTAAATGGCTGTATTTACTTGAGACTGGGGGTCCTGGATCAGTAACATAGTAATAAAAGTTAAAAATAGTTGATATTTTAAAGGGTGGCAGGATTAGGAATTTTTTTTTTCCTTTTTGGCCTTGTGATTGAACACTTTTTGTGCTCTAAATACTCATCTATCAGCATAAAAATGAAAGAGGTAGGATATTTTTGTCATTGGAAAATTCTCAGGTCAGTCTGGATGACTATCAGGTATGATCTACAAGGGAGACACATATAGAAAACTTGACTCATGTATCCTCTTACGTTCCTTTCATCTTTGAATTCTGTGCTCTCAAGTTCACCCTCTAAACATAGGGTGGTGATGTGCCATATTGAAAGGATAGGAGTCTTTTCTGGTCACCCTCCTCAATTTGTCTTGAACCAGCAGCTTCTGTGAAGGTGGCAGCTCTGAAAATTAAACAGGAGATGGAATGGGTGGGAAAATATTCATAGGAAACTTGGAGCTGTCCAGCAGTCAAAGTCCCAACTAATGAGACTTAGGACAGTTTGGAGCAGAGATTCAGCTATCTGTACAGGTGTTCAGAATGTTTACATGTATGTAGAAGTATTTGCTTATCCAGCCCCATCCCAAGGAGATATTTCCTGCTTTCTATACTGCTTTTCATTTAAAATGAGGTCAGCGGTCTTTTAAATTGTGTAGGAAAAAAGAAAGCAATAATATAAAGGGTGAAGTAGAAGAAGAAAAGTCGAAGACAAAGGAAGGCAATGTTTATAATTGTCTTATAAGCGACTGGATACTATTTCTCTTTTTCTTATATTTTCTTCTGAAAAGAGGAATCAATGTTTCTACCAACATCCTAGATTTGAAAAAAAAGGGGATTGGGATAACATCTCATCTGGTTCCCATGTACTAGGCAGTTTTATAGGTAAGTAACCCAGGTTTAAGTGAAGAGGAACTAAAAAGCCTTTTGATGAAAGTGAAAGAGAAGAGTGAAAAAGTTGGCTTAAAACTCAACATTCAGAAAACTAAGATCATGGCATCTGGTCCCACCACTTCATGGCAAATAGATGGGGAAACAGTGGAAACAGTGTCAGACTTTATTTTTTTGGGCTCCAAAATCACTGCAGATGGTGATTGCAGGCATGAAATTAAAAGATGCTTGCCCCTTGGAAGGAAAGTTATGACCAACCTAGACAGCATATTAAAAAGCAGAGACATTACTTTGCCAACAGCGGTCCGTCTAGTCAAGGCTATGGTTTTTCCAGTGGTCATGTATGGATGTGAGAGTTGGACGGTGAAGAAAGCTGAGTACTGAAAAATTGATGCTTTTGAACTGTGGTGTTGGAGAAGACCCTTGAGAGTCTCTTGGACTGCAAGGAGATCCAACCAGTCCATCCTAAAGGAGATCAGTCCTGGGTGTTGGAAGGATTGATGCTGAAGCTGAAACTCCAGTACTTTGGCCACCTCATGCAAAGAGTTGACTCATTGGAAAAGATCCTGATGCTGGGAGGTATTGGGGGCAGGAGGATAAGAGGACGACAGAAGATGAGATGGCTGGATGGCATCACCGACTCAAGGACATGAACATGAACTCAAGGACGAAACTCCGGGAGTTGGTGATGGACAGGGAGGCCTGGCATGCTGTGATTCATGGGGTTGCAAAGAGTCGGACACAACTGAGTGACTGAACTGAACCGAACCCAGGTTTATAGGTAAAGCAGCTGAATGTGGAGAAGCTAATTGCTCTGTAATAATTTCTAATAATTTTTTAATTTACAGAGTAATATGTATTCACTGTAGACGATACGAGAAATACAAAACAAACAAAAAAAAAATCAAGATCATCCTGGTGTAACTATTCACATTCTGATGTATAGACTACTAAATACAGATGTATGGTTATATACATATTTTATGCTCAATATTTCTTTAAGAGAAAAAAGAAAAGGTAAAGTGAAAGAGCTCTTGGTCCATCTGATCCTAAACTGAACTTATTGTCCACATATTTTAAACATCTACTTGATCACGTCTCCTCTACCCTTGGGCTCAATCTGACAATAGATTGTAAATCAAGTGCCAGATTTCCTATTTAGAAACTAGCAGTAGGGTTGTAGGCAACGCCTTACCTTTCTTTTCCTGAATAGAGACCCAAGAAATTGTAAAGGAAATATGATACTGCAAAAATTGGCTTTATTTTTGTGAGGTAACATTGGAAGTCCCCATGTTGACAGCTGCAAAGGCAGTCACATGTTTAATAGAGCAAAGAGCCCTACAAAGAAAGAAGTAAACTTTAGCTTTAGAAGTCCTTTTATCCTCCATGATTTTGATGGCTTTAAATTTGTCACCTGAATGCGATATTAACATAATCGTCTGCATTTCAGCTAATGAATGCACCTGCTTCTAAGACTTTATTTTAGCAGTTTTAATGAGCTCTTCAAAAGAGTTTGCCTGGACTTACTGCACTGCTAGAGAAATAGCAGCTGTAAGCAACTAACAACACATTCAGTATTTGAATCAAGCTCTGTGAAGTTGTTAAACTTGAGAAGGAGTATCTATCCATCTGTCTGTGATAAGGGAAATGAATCTGAGATGTGGCTGTGGCATTTGGAAAAAGCACTAGAGTAATGGGGTTGGCCAGCAATGGTTATTCCTGTTTGGCCATAATACACGGATCCCAAACAATGCATTTAAGCTCTCTAAATCCCAGTTTCTCATCTATATAATAATGGTACCCAACTTATAACTTTGTAAGAATCAGATGCCTCACTTGGTGTAAGGACTCCATAATGTTAATTTTTTTTATAATTATTGTTTATTGTTAAGCAGATATGACTTTAAGTGGATCAAACAAATTTAATTTGATTGGCTGTAAGTTGTCAGATGGCTCTTAAGTGAATAATTGCTCACTGAGACCTATAGTAAGAAAAACCCAAACTGATCTCTTACCTAAGTAGTTAGGAAGCCTATTTCAATGCTGAATCATCATACCTTAACCCCACAGTGAAGATTTTTAAAAATCTTCTAGAAATTCTAGAAGTCCAAATCCCTAAATAATCCGATAAGCCATTTAGAATACATAAATATTGTGTAATGATGGGATACTAGCATAGGTATTGACTTTTAATATATATTTTAATACTTTTAATTATCAAATTCATTTCATGCCTGTTACACTCTGATTTCAACACTACATTTTCATGATGGTAGTCTCCCTCCTCCTTTTTTCCCATATGCTCCCGTGTACTTTAATTTGAAAATTTAAGTAGTAATAACCCATCCAAAACTCATTTGAAAGGAAAGTGAAAAATAGGACAAACGTCACTTTAAAGACACACACAGCAGACATATTACAGCTCAACTAGAGGTAACACCCTGGAATAAAGATGCCAGATTGATCTCTCTCTCTCTCAGTCTCTTACTGGCTCTTTTTGGAAAATAGGTAGAATAAAGGTAAGATGGCTATTAAGAAAATGGAAAATTCTCTGATTCACAATTTATTTCAATCAAAAGTGAGACAATTACTCTGGCTGGGATGAATGTAGTTTATTTTATAAATTCCTTTTGCCTGTTATACCCTTCTGGCCAACAGTATTTCCTCAACAATTGGAGTTAGTTCATCTATGCTTCACTCCATACGACATAACACTATAGAATCAGAAGACTGAACCAGTTTAGGAATCTTTGCCAGTTTCTTAGAGGGATTTCTCTGAACAGGCATTGAGCTCTAGAAGCCATCAACTTGAACCTGCTAGATTAGCTGGGTTTCTGATAACTGCTTGCATCCCCACATTTCAAAAGATCCACTGTATCCAGAGTTGCATGAAGCATCTTTTCCAGAAGACATTCAGTTCTTCTCTTAGACCATAGCTCTGTAATCTGAGAAAATAACCCCAAGGGAGCTCACTTCCAGCTGTCCTTTGACTGTGTTTTGCTATGGGAGGCCAGCTGGCCTCACAATGATGAGGACATGTTTTCTCTGGTCTGGCCATTCACAGAATAGTCCTTAGAAGGGCACCACTGAAGGATAGCCACAGCATCACCTTGGAACCATTTAAACCAGAGTCCCAGGCCCCATCCCAGATCTACTGCATCAGAATCTACAACTTAACGAGATTTCTAGGTGGTTCATGTGCACATTTAGGTTCAAGAAGCAGTGGTCAAAGAGATCTGCCTGAGATTGCTCTTTTCAGCAACAGGACCCACCATCTCCACTCATCTTCCAGTTATATCCATTCACTTTCCACTTTTGGTCTCGAAACAGATTTCCCTGCAGTGCTCCTGAGCAAACTATCTCTATTTGGATGGATTCCCAACCAGTGGGTCCCACTGGCTATTGCACTGATAGTAATCTGCATTTCTATGGTCAGGTAGTCAAACGTGACAAAGCACAGCCTCCCACTAGCAAAACCATACCCATTCCTCTCCAAGTCATCTTGCCCTCCCTGTTCCCACAGCTGTAGTGTTACCATGTTCATAAATTATTGTTAAAGAAGGAAATTACCAAAAGAAAAAAAAATTGTCTCTATAAACCTGCATAGTTTAGAGCTAAAGAATATGTTAAAATTTTCCATTGTGGAAATTTCCCAGCTACTGGGCTCTTTAGATTTTTTTTTTTTTTTCAGAGCTGCAAGCAAAGAATGGAAATTTCCAAGCAGCATCAAGGGCTGCTGTTCTGCTGACTGTCTTGCTCAGCCGGGGTCATCTGCTTCTCTAAGACATCAAGGAATGCCAAGGTAGGTCTGAGAGAACACACACACTTCCTCTGCAGGAAGGAAGGGATGTTTTTGTGCTGCCTCCCGGCTGCGGTGAGGAGAGGGGTAGGAAAGGTGACATGCCCTGCTCCATCCACCTGAGTGTGAATTTTGTTGATTGTTAATCACCTATAAGCAGCTTATCCTGTTTGACATCTTTCCAATGGCAGCTGGCTGGCAGGTCTTTTGTTTTTTAAGAAATCTCTAAGGTGGATGGGAGACACAGAGAGTGAGAGGAACCAACATTTGTTGAGGTCTACTCTTTTTAAGTACCTGGCCAGATATTTTATATATCACTTAACCTTTCTGTGACCTGCCTAAGGTTAACTTCTGATTTTCTGCACACCAAATTTTGAAAGCTTCATTTGTCCTTCTTGAGACAGACTTACCTCTCTCAGACCCTCCCAGAGATTGATCATCTTCAAGTATGCTCAAAGCTTCATCCCCACCACTTCGATAACGTCAACGGCTCAGTTCTTTTTCACTGGGTCTAAGTTGAAATAGATTTCCCTTCACAGTTGCTCCTGATACCTGAGCCAACAGGCATCTAATAGTTCCCTAAATTCTGTCATGTTCCTCCCCATGCACTACTGCCACTACAACAGAAGTCTGATGGTGGCAGGCCACCACGTAAAGATGTCAGCTTCTTGTGAACAAGGCCAAACACCCTGACTGGCTCTAGGCCAGAGAGAATATTCCCAAACCCAGGTTGTGTGGCTTTGTCTGAAAGGGTTTGGCAGTTTTGTTTTTGTTTTTAATGCTTTTCCTCCACCCTCCCCAGAGTTTTGGGGTATTATGAGTAGATTCTGAATAGACTAAGGAGCAATAGACTAAGGAACAACACATGGTACCAGGAAAAGAACAGTTAAAGAGGATTCCTGACATTATTGTTGCTATTTATATTTAACATTATTTATTAAGGCAAGTTTGGTAATAATGAAGATATTCTAGCAATACTTTTTAAAAAAATCAACACATGGATCGTGACTTTTTAAAAGACTATTTATTCCACTTTTTCAGTCACATCCATGTCCCTAGATAGCAATGTTGCCTTTGACAGTGACCAATTTTAAAACTACCTGATAATGGAAGTGGAGGGAAGTAAGAATGATTGGCAAGAGTATTGCAGGTCTGTAGTCTCAAAGACTAACATTTGATTTAGCCATTGGTTACTTCTGTGATAACAATTTTCCCTATCACCTTATTAAGTGAGTGAGTAAAAGTCGCTCAGTCGTATCGGACTTTTTGTGACCTCATGGACTGTAGCCCGCTAGATCTCCTGTCCGTGGGGATTTTCCAGGCAAAGATACTGGAGTGGGTTGCCATGCCCTCCTCCAGGGGATCTTCCCAACCCAAGGATGGAACCCAGGTCTCCCTCATTGCAGGCGGATTCTTTACCATCTGAGCCACCAGGGAAGCATCCCCTTATTAAACCCATCTGATTCCTTGGTGAAATTTCTCAAGATGGTATTTTAATATAGGCCTATGGGCTTCCCTGGTGGCTCAGAGGTTAAAGTGTCTGCCTGCAATGCAGGAGACCTGAGTTCGATCCCTGGGTTGGGAAGATCCCCTGGAGGAGGAAATGGCAACCCACTCAAGTATTCTTGCCTGGAGAATCCCATGGATGGAGGAGCCTGGTGGGCTACAGTCCATGGGGTCGCAAAGAGTCGGACACGACTGAGCGATATATGGGTATATGGGTATGGGTAGGTCTCATATAGTATAGCCACATTCATATAGCCACATTCCTGACAGGCTTCTTTCCACTCCTCTGCATTTGTCATTAGCAAGAAGATATTGGTCCTCTTAGTAAAAGACAATGATATGATGATTCATATCTGTGGGTGGGGCTGAACAGACATATGATGAATACTCCTTTTCACTTTAGACCTCAGAGATGACTTTGTTTTTTAATTTATGGTTTGGATACATGCAGGTTTAGATGCTGTTTGATTTTAATCATGGCCCCAATTCTCTCCCCACTGTTTACCTGCCCTTGCAATGTGACTTTGCATCCCCTTCCTTCAAGAGTTAAGACTATTTCCCCACTCCCTGAATCTGGGTTGGCTGACTTGTTGTGACTACTGGCATACAATGCCAGTTATAATGTGCCAGTTCCTAGCCTAAGCTCAAATGTACAGTACTAATTTCTTTCTTTCTTGGAAACTGCCACTGCTACATGAACAAGCCTCAGTTAGTCTGCTGGAAGGTGAGAGCTCCTGAGGGGTAGAGAGTACCCTTCCTAGCTGAGGCCATCCCAGACCAGCCAGTCCAGAGCTAACACCAGCTGATCACAAATGCATGAACAAGCCCACCAAGATCAGCCAGGCCCACACTAGATTAACAGAACCCATTCAGCTAACTCACAGTCTCATGAGAAATAATAAATGCTGGCTATTTTAAGCCACTCATTTTTAAGCAATAAGTTATGAAGCAATAAGTAACCAATACAGATAACCAATTCCACTTTTTTTTTTCTTCCTCACTGCCAGGAAGCTTAGAGTCAAATTGGAAGGCCAGTCACAGAATCTATGTTCATTCATTTATTAGCCATAAAGGGTTCATGTTTATTGTACTCCTTATGGCTAATGTATTTGCAATCTTCTCTCTCCTTGGTAGCAAATTTTAAAAATCAACAATCTATTATCTGCCATGTTGGTTCTAAAACCAAATCAATCCTGTGTTTTAAATATTTTGGTGGTTTTTATTTATCAGATTAGAAAAGAGGACTCTAGAGCAGGATTGACAAACATTTTCTGTAAAGAGCCAGCAAGTAAATAAATAAATGGCTTTGCAGGCCATACAGTCTCGGTCACAACGACTCAACTCTGCCATTGTAGCACTAAGGCAGCTCTAGACTACATGTAAACAAATGGGCATGGCCCTTTTCCAAAAAGGCTTAATTATAAAAACAGGCAATGGATAGGGTTTGGCCCTCAGGCCACAGTTTGCTAACTCCTGATCTAGAGCAACCTATGTTACTATGCAAAAACATCTTCACCTATACCATGATCCCATCAACTTTATTGTAGTTTACCTCAATTACTTTGAAAAAACAATAAATTAAGTGACTTTATTTCCTCTCTCAGAAGACAAGAAGGGGTTGACTATAAAGCAAAGTTGTACACGCTAAAAGCGTTTGTACCAGGGCAAGGACAATACTGAACAACTTAAAATTCCGTAGCCACTTAGTCCATAACTGGTTATTTACTTAATGCTAAAGGCCAGGGTGACACAAGCAATGTCTCACTTGTTTTGTTTCGTTTCCCAGCCTTTAATCTCATATACTCATTTAACAAATGCACGGCTGTATGTCACAGTGAGGATGGGGCTCCAGTTGTACTTGCCTACTTGGAGCTCCCTGAATGTATTGTGCTATTTCACGCCTCTCTAGCTCTGCACACAATGTTCCTTCTGCCTGGAACACACTTAGCCCTCTTCTCTTACTGGCTGACGCCCACTCTCTGATCAAAACTCAGCTCAATGATACTGCCTCTTGGAAGACTTCCCTGAGTGCACCTCCACCGCCTCACCCTCAGCCGCTAGTCTGCACAGTCAGTCTCAGCATTGAGTCTACTAAAGTAATCATTAAAATAGTTAGCAATGCTTATACAGTACCAAGGACTCACTATATGCTAGACACTGTTAAATATAGTCATTTAATTGAAGTTAGTGGTAAACCTGCCTATTTCTCAAATCCAATCATGCGTTCAAAAACCTATATTGAGTACCTCACAATGCTTGTGCTAGGCAAAAAAAGATAAATAAAACACAAGCTTATACTATAGAGTTGGAGAAGGAAATGGCAACCTACTCCAGTATTCTTGCCTGGGAAATCCCACGGACAGAAGAGCCTGGCAGGTTATAGTCCATGGGGTCACAAAAGAATCAGACACAATTTAGTGACTAAACAAAAAAACCCCCCAAATGCTATAGAGTAGAAGCCCTCTGAAGGCACACTGTGTCTTATTTCTTTTTTTCTCAACACCCAGCAGTGTCCAGAGCAGAGATTTTAAATTAATATTAGGTGAATGAATGAATGAAAATAGCTAATACTTATGCAGTACCTAATATGGGCCAGGCAATGTTCTAAGCTCTTTACATGTCTAAACTCCTTTAATTTTTATTGACTTATAGGTTGGCTAGTGTAATTACCACCATTTCATATATGGGGAATTGGAGTCATGGAGAATTTTTAAGTAACTTGCCTAACGTCACACAGCTAGTACATGACAGAGCTGGTTTCAGGGTACATGTTCACAGTCACTGGATGAAATGAAAGCTTGAGTGACTCAACATAAATCCATTGCCACTCCTGGAAAAGTAATTCAAAGGACACATCTTTGATGATACAGGTGGCGCTGTGGTAGCAGTTATAAGCTTTAGCCTAGGAGTCAGAATTGTGTTCACGTTTGCCTTCCGGTGCTCAGTGTAAGTGACCAGTGTTATTGAAGTTGTGGATGGGTGTCTCTTAAGCGCACCCTCACATTTACTTAATATTTACTTAACATTTTAATATTTACTTAATACTTACATAACATTCTAGTTGATACTGAACTCTAAGCTGATTTCTCCCACTGCCTTCCCCTCCTCTTGAGTGGACATGCCTTGATGCCTGAGGGATGACCTCAGTACATCTCTGCCAGCATGTGACTACTGTTTTGACTTTCCTGGTGGCAAGTAGGATTATAAAGCAGATCCATCTACACTGGCCCACTCAAATTGACACTTGAGTCAATTAGCATTTTGAAGAAGCCTACAGACACATGTCCAGCATGCTGGTGAACCTGGCTGGCCATGTGCATTTTTTAACAGGATTGTTGCCAGTCACTCACTGATGACTCTGGAAGTCCCCATGGGGCCTCCTAGGCAGTACACCCCTCAGTGGGGGAAGACACAGACACAAACTGGCCTGCAGACGCCTCTGAGAACAGGCTTGCTCTGCTGAAAGAGAAAGAACAGGTATTTCCAATAGAATTTTGCTTTTGAAGCAGACATAGGTTTGGAAAGTTTTAGATTTGAACATTAGGCCACTAGAAAATAAAAGTGGGAGACTTCCTTGGTGGCCCAGTGTTTAAGAATCTGCTTGCTAATGCAGGGAATATGGGTTCAATCCCTGCTCCGGGAAGATCCCACACGCCTCAGGACAACTAAGCCTGTGTGCTGCAACAAGGAGTAGCCCCTGCTCGTCACAAACCAGAGGAAAGCCCTCACGCAGCAACAAAAGCCCAGCACAGCCAAAAACAAAGAAACAAATAATTTTTTAAAAAAAGAAAATAAAAGCGATCACAGAGCCCTTGAAGATTCTTAAAGTCCCTGGTCCATCTGAGTGTGGAACAAATGTGCCCTTTCTCTTGTCTCCAAGAAGTTTCTTCAAAATACTGGACTCTGCCCCTTACTCCCGTTGCAGTTAAGTAATACGAAGAGGCGAGGAAGCAACGTGCTGGTGGCCTCCACTGATGGAGCAGAGGGCCTACAATGATACACCAGGACTAGCTCTCACAATGCGCCAGTCTAAGGCACAACAGAGGCCTGAAAGAATCCGACAGTTCAAGAACTGGCTCTTACAAGCAACCATGTGGCACTGCAGACCTCTGCAAGATTGTACCCACAAGTACTTGATAAGGTGTGAGAAGATATCCTCTACCCATTTCTCCTCTACAGGCTTTCTTCCCAGTCAGGAATTAACTATGGGACTTTTCCAGGAAGAACTGGAAGACCTGAGAAACATCCAGTTGACCAGTGTGTGTGTGTGTGTGTGTGTGTGTGTTTGTGTGTGTGTCTGCGCACACACATGTGTGTGTGTGTGTGCTCAGTCATGTCTGACTCTTTGTAAACCCACGGACTGGAGCCTGCCAGGCTCATCTGTCAATGGAATTTTCCAAGCAAGAATACTGGAGTGGGTTGCCATTTCCTCCTCCAAGGGATCTTCCCAACCCAGGGATCAAACCCTTGTCTTTTGTATCTCCTGCAATGGCAGGAGGGTTCTTTGCCACTGTGCCCCCAGTGTTCTTGGGTACCCACAAACATGTTTTTCTGGGTTTGGGTACAATTTATAGCACCTTATTTTTCCAATTAAAAGAATCTGGACATTACTGTATTTATACCTCATTTCATACAAGTTAACACTTAGTTTTCTGCTTATTTCATTATGTAAAACTTGCCATTTCCCAATCTAGATCATAAACTCACTGAAGGCAGGGATAATGTCTTCACTTCTTTTGAATCCTCTGCAGGACCAGCATAGAATGGAGGAGTGCAAGACAAAGGAAAACGCAATGACAAAGGTCAAAGGAAAATGACCCCAGGACTGTGTCTGCAGACCTGGGTAGCTTCTCTGTTCCTGTACCCTTCCACTGGGAATAAGGGCTGCAGAAAGCACAGAACCCTCTGAGATGCAATTTCCTTGTCCTAAAATTGCCCCACTCACCTTACCAGTTTGTTGGGAGGATCAAATAAGATAACATATATGAATTTTGTAAACCAAGATTTGCTAGCTACTGAAATGTAAGAAATCTTCAGAAGAGGCACTCAGTAAGTATCTGATTGATTTTTAATGATAAGGTATTGTCTTCCCTTCCCCTTTCTATTCTGTTCCTTTAGGAGGGGTTATTTCTCAGGATTTAATTTCATGACTGGCAAAGCCACTCCACATCTTCCTGGAACTGTGTGAAATGTCCCTTAGAGCATTTCACTGCATAGTTACCTTAAAGTTTGATCGAAATTTAAGCAAACCAACCAAAAAAAGTCACAAAGCATGTCATGGTCCCACCTATCACACAGGGTTCCTAGAGATCGATGCATTTGTAACTCACTAGGGTTTCAGAGCCTTGCTTATGCTTTATCAGCTCACTCACATTGTACCCAAGGCAAGGATTATGTATATTTCTATATTCCAGAATATACTTGATACATAGGAGCAGCAGATCATTGCTCAAAGTCCAAACCAGATGAGAAGAAAATGAAAAATGTGACACCTTGTATGAGAAATTTCACAAAGAGATGACACTATGAAACAGATTTTTAGGATTATTCATTCATTTAGTCTTTATTTTCTTTTTTTTTTAGTTCTACCACTTTATTGCTACCAACTCATCTCCCTCCACCCTCATGCACACATGCTCAGTCATGTAACCCCATGGACTGCAGCCCACCAGGCTCCTCTGTCCATGGACTTTTCCAGGCAAGAATACTGGAGTAGGTTGCCATTTCCTTCTCCTAGTCTTTATTTTCTATTTGTTCTTAGCGGAGGAGACAATCTCTCTGTAGTAACAGAATTCTACAGAATTCTATATGATACATTAGAAAAATCTTCTAAACATGGTTATTTCTCAAATAATTCTGGAAGATAAAAAGTTTAGTTACAGGGTGTCTTCTCATTTAACTGGAGAATGAAATGGGGATACTAAGACATAAAGCAAGTTGTGTGTTCTAGGAATTAGCTTATATAGATTTCTGACTCCCCATCTAATATGTGGGGAGTAAATGAAATAAAGTAAAAATAAATGAAAGTAAAATGAAATGAAAGTAAAAATAACTACAGAACTGATGCCTTGTTCCTGGTAATAAGTGTCATCTCTTACTGAAATTTAAAAATTTTATTATCTTCAATTAATTCATGAAATTCATGTGAGCCTATTTTTTTCCAGGTTCAATTATAGAGTGTCAACTGCAGGACTCATATACAGGGTTGAAGCATTTTATTGACGTACTGAATCCAAACTAACTTTGAACTTCATTGATGAAAATATTTAAGATGCTCTTATAATGGGGCACAAAAAGAGGACTCTTTTGCAGAATAAACCAATCTAGAACAGTTTCCTAAGACCTCATTTATTGTCTTTTGAAAACCTTTTATTATGGAAAGTTTCAAACACACCCAAAGGTAGAAAGAAGAGTAAGAATGCACCCAACTTCCATTCTTATGAACCCAACATTCCGCTTCAACATGTGGTCAATCCTGTAACTCTGGTGTTCACTCAACATTCAGTTCAGTTCAGTTAAGTTCAGTCACTCAGTCGTGTCCGACTCTTTGCAACCCCATGAGTCACAGCACGCCACACTCAACATTAGTAACCATTAAACTCACATTATATGCCAATAAATTTTAATGTTCAAATATAATAAATGCTTATTCATGTGTATTTATTTTACATATATATATTTATTACACTTATTTATGTATATTTTCCTAAAACAATTTTAATTTTCCTCAGGCATTTTTCTCTCTCAAGTCTCTCTCACTTCCCAGGGATGAAGTGAGGCCAGCCTCATCCATAATCAATACCAGAGGACAAATACTTAAGAAGAGGAAGAAGTGGTAGATTTTAAGTATATTAATCTATTAATTATTCACTTCCTATGACACCATGCCTTGCTCCCTTTGCCTAAAATGTAGGAAACAGTGATGATAGGAAGGAAGCACTTCCAACAACAGAACTGAAACTTTGTCTCTTTGCTCCATTATTATATAATGAGTGGCAAAATAAGGGGTCACTCCATTCTATAATAAAGGGACAGAGAGACTCAGGGACAAATATTGCAACCCAAATGTTTCAAGGTGGAGAGTTTCTTATACCTGAAAGTGAAAGTTGCTCAGTCTATATCTGACTCTTTGCGACCCCTGTGACCCGATGTGCTGTTGTCCTCATGGAATTCTCCAGGCAAGAACACTGGAGTGCGTAGCCTATCCCTTCTCCAGGGGATCATCCTAACCCAGGAATTGAACCTAGGCTTCCTGCATTGCAGGCGGATTCTTTACCAGCTGAGCCACCAGGGAAGCCCAAGAATACTGAAGTGGGTAGCCATTCCATTCTCCAGCAGATCTTCCCAACCCAGGAACAGAACTAGGGTCTCCTGCATTGCAGGCAGATTCTTTACCAGCTGAGCTACTGGGGACCGAGCCTTCTTATACCTAACAGGTATATTTATTTGATTATATATATACATAAAATTTTGTACAGTACAAATAGTTTGCTGTATAAAATTGTTATTCTAGGATTTATCAAACCATATGCCCATTTGTAGCTACATCATACCCACAGGAATCCTAAAATAATAATTTTTTTAAAAGACATAAACTAGAATGTTGAAGTTGTGTAGAAGTTATATGGCTTTAACAAAACTTTGATTTAGCATGGTAAAAACAGCAAAATTTCTGCCTAGATGGTAACATGTACCATTTGTTTGATTTTAGGATCCTTGATTGCTCTTGGGAACAAGTATACTGCTGTGGTATGAAGTGAAAGATATAATTTGGAGCCAGATGAGGGGAAAAAAAGGTTCCTTTCAGAAGTAATATATTCATGTAAACATAAAAGTTATCCAAAAATGGTTTAATAATTTCGCCAAGTAATCTAAATTTCATAGGCAAGTTTCTTATAGAACTACCACAAACTTTGTAGAACTCAAGCCTTACACTGAAAAAAGTTTTAAAACTTTTTAAAACACATACACAGAGGATAGCAAGCCACAAAGTGGACTGCAATGTCACTCACTGTTGGCTTTATCCCCCATGGTATCTTGTTTTGCATCCAGGAGAGACTCAGAGAGATGTAAGGATGGATACTCGTCATAATTCATTCCATGTGGACTTTTAGAATCCAGGATAACAGCTTTCTTTTTTGCTTCAATAGTTACACTCTGATAGGAATCTGGAAAGTGCTGTGCATAGGAATGGTGCTCAGTCGAAACTGGGCTCATCTCCAGCTCCACTTAAGAGAGTTCATTGCTGTCTACAGGTGATATTGAAGGGAATGAGGAAAACAAACTTTCTTAATTAGTGTTTGGTGCCAATGACCTTACCTCACTATGGAAGAAATAAATTACATTTCTTCCTCATCATATTCACGATGAATCTCTGAGATACAGGGATACCAGTTACTCAGTCAGAAATATGCATTTATTTATTTAAGAGAAGTAAGCAAGTCATAGGAAAATTTTGAACTTAACAAAGGGGGAGAAGCTTTTTCACCAAGCAGCATGCAGGATCTTAGTTCCCTGAACTGGAGTCGAATCTGCGCTCCCTGCAGTGGAAGCACAGAGTCTTAACCACTGGACCACTAGAGATGTCCCTGAAAAAGCTTTTTAAAAAGGATCAAGCCAGTAAACCTAAGGAAAACAAGGTGGGTTGGGGAGGAAACAACAATGAAGTATAATAAGCAATAAAAATAAAAAAGAATGAATAAAAATAAATATATCAGTGACTACTAAAAATTTGAGTTGCATTTCCCTTTTAAAAAACTTTCAGATTGGGCTCAGAAAACAGAATTAAACTATGTATAAGAAATTAACTTCAAATAAAGTGAGGAAGTTTGAAAATAAACAGGCAATTACAAAAGCATGAAAGTGAAAGTGTTCATTGTTCAGTCATGTCGGACTCTTTGTGACCCCATAGACTGTAGCCTGCCAGGCTCCTTTGTCCATGGAGTTCTCCAGGCAAGAACACTGGAGTGGGTTAGCCATTCCCATTTTCAGGGGATCTTCCTGACCCAAGGATCAAATGTGGGTCTCCTGCATTGCAGGCAGATTCTTTACCATCTGAGCTACCAGGGGAACCCAAAAGCATGAATGGCAATATTAATATCAAATTTAAGGCCAGAAACATTAGAAAGGAAGAAGAGGATGGAATGATTAAAGGCACTATGGCAGAGAGTGCAAGATGCCTAGGCCCATTCCTTGTCACCCTTGCTAGCAAATATCATTTTAATTTGTCACAGCAGTGTGTTCCAATACAAATAGAATATTTTCCATCCTCTTTTACAATTAAGGGTGGACAACACATTGTAAGCAAAGGTTAGTGGGTTAAGCCTGGAAGTTATTCTTTTCTTTTTTTTTTCCCTCTTCCTGACTGGAATATGTATATTATTGCTGAAGCTACAGGAACTGTCTTGCAATGGGGACTTGGCGATAAACACCACTTGCTAAAGGCGGTAGAGCAGAAAGACACAGAGAGCTTGCATTCTAAACGACCAAGGAGCCCCGTTACCAGTCCTGGGCTTCTTTCACTATCAGGTGTTTTTCATGTTTGAGAAAAATACATTTCTATTTATTTAAGCCACTATTATTTGGGAATGATTTTATATGCAGTCAGCTCAATTTCCTGTGGTGCAGATATAAACATAAATACACACACACACACACACACACACACATATATGTTGTCAGATATGGAGAACTAAAAAATAGCACAAAAGTTTTGTAAAAATCAAAATTACCAGAAAGACAAGCAGAATTTGATGGTAACTACTACTATGGTTGTCACAGTAATAGTTACCTCTTTCAAAATTTTATATAATATGAAGTCAAAACAAATGAGAATATGGAAGACTATAATGATATAATCTATGTTTGGTATACAAGCAGGTATATATGACTATATATGTGTGGTTGGTATATAGTATAAATTTTTACCTTACAAAAAGAGAATATGCAATCTTTTTATGTGTGGATGGAACACTTACAAAATCAATCATGTATTTGGCCATAAAAGGTGAGAACATACTGTGGTTAGGGTGCAGAAGAAAGATGATGAAACCAGACAGTCTGTTCTATGGTTTGCTGGCAGAGTGACCTTGGGCAAGTTACTTAACCTTTCTGGGCTTTCTATCTTTATCTATAGAGTAAGGAGCCTGGTGGTGGGCTACAGTCCATGGGGTCACAAAGAGTCAGACACGACTGAGTGACTAACATACACAGGCTCATAATAGTTAGAAATGTTATCTCCTAGAATTGTTATTTTGGACTGTGAAGAAAGCTGAGCGCCGAAGAATTGATGCTTTTGAACTGTGGTGTTGGAGAAGACTCTTGAGAGTCCCTTGGACTGCAAGGAGATCCAACCAGTCCATCCTGAAGGAGATCAGTCCTGGGTGTTCATTGGAAGGACTGATGTTGAAGCTGAAACTCCAGTACTTTGGCTACTTCATGTGAAGAATTGACTCATTGGAAAAGACCCTGGTGCTGGGAGGGATTGGGGGCAGGAGGAGAAGGGGACAATAGAGGATGAGATGGCTGGATGGTGTCACCAACTAGATGGACATGGGTTTGGGTAGACTCCGGGAGTTGGTGACGGACAGGGAGGCCTGGCGTCCTGCAATTCATGGGGTCACAAAGAGTCGGACACGACTGAGAGATTGAACTGAACTGAGAATTGTTATTATCCCTTCTGGCCTAGCATTTTCCAGCTTGATGTCAATTTACTTACATAAAGCTGCTAGTGCTGCTTATAACTAACTCTAGGTAGAGGTGCCAGGGGTCACTGGTCAGTTTCCATTGAAGGGTCAGGGCAGGATAGAAGGTTAACATTTCTCCATTTGGCTTCAACTGAACAGCGAACACAACACTGTCTAGCACAGAATTCAAGAGCACCAAAAGAATATTAAATGGATGAATTGTTACTTGCAGGAAAAGAAACAGGCACCATGTTTCCAATTATTCTTCATTTCAGACAACAACTAGCTGTTTCCGTTGGCGGGCACGGTAGCTGAATGGGGAACACAATTGAGTAAACTCTGCTGTAGAAGGATGAATGTGGGCCAGTGAATTTTTTTGACACAGTCCCAGCTTTATTTTTGCTTATTGCTGGCAAGCTAATATGAGGGACATTAGGAAACAATTGACAAAAAGTTCATAAATAAGGCTTAAAGGACAAGAAGTATCTATGGCCCCTAACACATCAACTTTTGTACCAATAAGGATTGTTTGTGATATAAGGCAGAACCTCTAAATTTAGCTGCTGGATACAAAAAAAGAAGAAACACATATCAATCTTTTTTTTTTTTTAAGTGAAAAAGGGAAAGTGAAAGTGTTAGTCGCTCAGTCATGTCTGACTGTTTGTGACCCCAGGGGCTGTACTGCTAGGCTCCTCAGTTCATGGATTCTCCAGGCAACAATACTGAAGTGGGTTGCCATGTCCTTCTCCAGGGATCTTCCCAACCCAGGGATTGAACATGAGTCTCCTGCAGACAGATTCTCAACTAAGCCACCAGGGAAGACCCCCCTTTTTTATGCCCACAAAATATTATATTTTTTAATCATAAAAGTAAAATATTGGAGTATGTATAATAGTTTAAAATAGGTCAAGAAAAGATAATTTTTAGGAGCAAGTACAGTAATATATGAACATAGGAAAACTATTATAAATACAACAAAAAAAACTTATATATTGTAATAATTATTTCATGGAAGTAAATACAGTTTTTGTTATAAACTGTGTTGAATGTTTATATATTTTTAAATAAAATTAAATTTAATGAAAAATATTATATAAATAAGAAACATCAAAGTTTTATTCCTGAACTGAGATGGGAAGCAAAACTGAATTGAAGATAATAAGTTTACTTTAGGTCACAAACCATTGATAAACTATCTGATGTCAACTGGAAATGAATGGGGTATTTGTTCCTTTACTTTGCAGGACCTGTAATAGCATCAGCAGAGTGGTATTTATGTTTTTGCATATTTTTCTACATTTCATCTCAAATATGTTGATGTACAAATACATAAACTGAGGGTAGTTAATTTTTCAGTCCAGAATATTTCCTAACTCTCAGCATCATTTTAGCATATCAATTCTTCACCAATCCCCACTCCTTCCTCTCTTTAAAAAAGGTTTTGTGTGATTACGAAATCAGCTCTCATTTTTCCTACTTAGAATGACCTTCTCGCCAACTCTGCACTCATAAACATCCTTTCTCAGCCTTTGCTTAAGCTGTTGTTATTCACAGAAGCTCCATCTTCTTTCCATGTGTAAGAGAACATCAGACTTAGGAAGAAATTTTTTTCAACTATGGAGTTTCAGACTTAGATACAATTCAAACAATGCATTTGTTCCCAGATGAAGATACATATAGGGTGCCTGTCTCTCAGGGAAGAAGGCAGACTGGGGAGGAAAGACAGACAGAAATGGAAACAAGAGGAGAGAAAGGCAGAGAACAGACTTCCTCTGTTTGAATTGTACTAGAAGCTGAGATTCTGTACTCTCTGTAACCGTGTTGATTAACACAATTCTATCAAGGCTACATGCAATTTCAAAAATTCAACTTGGCAGATAGTAGTACATATTTACTGGATTAAGTTGATAAAATCAGTGTTAAGAACTACATTAACATGATGAGAAGATTCTCTTTTTGTTCTAGAAGATTTTTTGTAAGGATTTTTTTTTTTAATTCTAAAAATTATCTTCCTAAAATTCGTATGAGGCTATCTAATCTTATAAGGCACAGGCTCATCTTGCATTCCTGCCTGTACCCAACACATGGAGGTCAGATATCTTGTGCTGCCCTTATCCTTGTGATGGGAAGAAAGGCCACAAAGTAATTTTAAAAGATAAAGAAGGATTAAGAAAACCAGAGAATGGGTTCTGAGGAAAATGCAACCACATGTGAAATCAGGAATTTTTCTTTCCACATAATTAATAAAGCTTTTTGGACCCTTCTTGTCCCCTCATACTTGTTTTTCCCTTCATCAGGCAGGGAAACTCAATTTTGTCTATTAAGAATGCCATCTGCCTCTCTAAAAAAAGGACGGACTGAGTGGGGTGGTGATGGTGAGGGGAAAGATGGGGGATTAAAAGTCTTTAAAGTTTGTAAAGGAAAGAAAGTGAAAACTGAAAAAACTAAATGCAATTGTCAGTTTCTTCCTCAAACATCACTTCTGGTTACAAGATAATTTACACTAGATGAAGACCATGTTTTTACAAACCTAACTCACATCATCATTCTAGTCTCTGATGTATCTCTCTTCCATTTATTGGTCAATAAAGAAATTCATCTCACCCAGAATCCAATCCTCTAAAATGAGCCACAATGCATGACTCAAGATTCAACTAGCAACAGTATTTTTCCTCATATTAGATTTAATGTTTTCTTCAAGATTGGCTTGTAGGTTAGTTTATTTCCCACTCCTAGGTAGTTACAGATTTTTGTAATACTGTGTCTGTTGTATGAATACGTTTGTGTGTGTGTGTATGAATAAAATATAGTGTATACACATATAGTGTTTGAATAGTATTATAATTACAATCACATGTTTAAAGAAAATATTGATTTTGCCAATTCACCCAAAGAAAGGACAAACTAACTAAAACAAATACCATGTTATGGAATACATCTGACTTTCATTTTTAAAATCAAGTAATTTTCACTGGAATTTTACAAATTTGATTCAGTCATTTCTTATATGCTAGGGATTGAAATCTCCCTCATACATTTTAATTATTCATCATAGATGTCAAACATTACACAAAGATTTATGGCGAAATTAATACTGTGGATCAAGTATAAGTGGCTGCTCCCCAATTGCATTTGACAGCATTTCTATCTTTCAGTGGTTCTTGAAAAGTCTAACATTAGGTTTGTGAAAGTCAGAGCCTTTCTAGCTGCAGTTACTATAAAAGAAATTTTAAAGGACATTCACGGTGAGCAAGATAGGTAGAACTGAATTCATACTATCTAACTTTCTGGGTCTGTGGCACTAGTGGTAAAGAATCTACTTGCCAATGCAGGAGACGTAAGAGACTCGGGTTCGACCCCTGGGTTGGGAAGATCCCCTGGAGGAAGAAATGGCAATCCATTCCAGTATTCTTGCCTGGAGAATCCCATGGATAGAGGAGCCTGGTGGGCTACGGTCCATGGCGTTTGAAAGAGTTGGACATGACTTAAGCGACTCAGCACGCATGCACAACTTTCTGGGTCATCAAGTATGGTCACTATTAAATTAATCCTTGAATAGCTGTATTGTGTGTACTCATTCTGACTCTCTGTGACCCCATGGACTGTAGCCCACCAGGCTCCTCTGTCTATGGGATTTTTCTAGAGTGGGTTGCCATTTCCTCCTCCAGGGAATCTTCCAGACCCAGGGATCGAGCCCCCATCTCCTGTGTCTTCTGCACTGGCACGTGAATTCTTTACTACTGAGACACCTGGGGAGCCCCACCGCTATATTAGTGAGCCCAAACCAAATGCTTCAAAGGTTCTTTGCTGCTTCTGGTCAAAGGTGAAAGGTTCACACTCCTAGGTCTTGCATTCATAGCCTTTCTCCACTGGCCCCAATCTATGATCCTACTACCTCCCTGCTGAGCTGGTCCCACTAGTCTGTGCACTGTTCCCCAAAAGTACCCTGTATTTCTCAACCCTCAGGCATTGACTCAAGCGGTTCTTCTCACCTGGAATATCTTCTTCCTTTTGCTCTACAATTCTTTGTGTAAATGTTGTGTATTTCTTTCTTTTTTTTTTTTTTTAATGTTGTGTATTTTATTTAAACAACGTAATGCATGACTACCTTCTCTTTGGGAAAATATTTGAACAATATAGAAGTGTATGTACAGCAGAAACTGCAAGTTTCTATGAACTCTAGACCTTCCTTCCCCTCCCCTACGGCACTCCCTCCTCCCAATTTGCTCGTATACTTCCAACAATTTCTATCTGCATTTAATACACTTCTAGTTTTGTTAATTTCATTTTTAGGCAAGTGGGGTTAAACTAAAAACATACTCTGGTGGTTAGCTTCCTCCTCTTCAAGACCTATATTAAATTTCCTATCTCCCTGGAAGCCCCCCTTGCTACTTTAGCATCCTCCCCCATCCCTCATTACCCTGCCTTGAACTTTTAACTCTTGGTATCCATACCACTCTTCTGATCCGTCTGTTTATATGACACTGGGTTTTTAAATTATATTATGTATAAGTTTTATCACTGGAACATAAAGTCTTTGAGAGCAGGACCTTATCCTCATCTTTCATGATGTGGATTTAGAACTTTCAGTTTAGAACTGTATTATACACAAAGGAGGTATTCAAATGCCTTCATGGATCATAGCCTTGTGGTGGTGAAGCGGGGCACTTGCATAACTCAATGAGCTATGAGTCATGCTGTACCGGGCCACGCAAAATGGACAGGTCATCGTGAAAAGTTCTGACAAAATATGGCCCACTGGAGGAGGCAATGGCAAAGTACTTCAGTTTTCTTGCCTGAAGAACCCCATAGACATTATGAAAACGCAAGAAGATATGACACCAGAAGATGCGCTCCCCCCCCACCCCGCCGCCCTGCCCAGGTCAAAAGATGTCCAACATGCTACTAGAGAAGCAGATGGCAATTATTAATAGCTCCAGAAAGAATGAAGTGGCTGGGCCAAAGTGGAAACAACACTCAGTTGTGAATGTGTCTGGTGGTGAAAGTAAAGTCTGATGCTGTAAAGAACAATATTACATAGGAACCTGGAATATTAGGTCCATGAATCAAGGTAAACTGGATGTGGTCAAGCAGGAGATGCCAAGCATGAACATCTACATCACAGGAATCAGTGAACTAAAATGGATGGGAATGGGGGAATTTAAATAAGAGGACCATGATATGTACTACTGTGGGCAACAATCCCTTAGAAGAAATGGAGTAGCCCTCATACTCAACAAGAGAGTCCAAATAGCAGTACTTGGGTGTAACTTCAAAAACAACAGAATGATCTCGATTCATTTCCAGGGCAAACCATTTAATACCACAGTAATCCAAGTCTATGCCCCAACAATTGATGCTGAAGAAGTTGAAGTTAACGAGTTCTATAAAAAGCTACACCTTCTAGAACTAAAACCAAAAAAAGATGTCCTTTTCATCATAGGGGATTGGAATGCAAAAGTAGGAAGTCAAGAGACATCTGGAATTACATGCAAGTTTGACCTTGAAGTACAAAATGAAGCAAGGCAAAGGCTAACAGAGCTTTCTCAAAAGAACACGCCAGTCATAGCAAACACCCTTTTCCAACAACTCAAAGAGATGATTCTACACATGGACATCACCATCAATACCAAAATCAGACTGATTATGTTCCTTGAAGTCAAAGATGGAGAAAGATGTATACAATCAGCAAAAATAAGACCTGGAGCTGACTTGGCTCAGATCATGAGCTCCTTATTGCAAAATTCAGGCTTAAACTGAAGAAGGCAGAGAAAACCACTAGGCCATTCAAGTATGACCCAAATCAAATCCCTTATGATTATACAGTGGAGGTGATGAATAGATTCAAGGGATTAGATCTGGCAGACAGAGTGCCTGAAGAACTATGGATGGAGGTTTGTAACACTTTACAGGTGGCAGTGACCAAAACCATCCCAAAGATAAAGAAATGCAAGAAGGCAAAGTGGTTGTCTGAGGAAGCTTTACAAATAGCTGAGGAAAGAAGAGACGCAAAAGGCAAAGGAGAAAGGGAAAGATATACCCAAGTGAATGCAGAGTTCCAAAGAATAGGAAGGAGAGATAAGAAGGCCTTCTTCAATGAACAATGCAAAGAAATAGAGAGAAACAATAGAATGGGAAAGATTAGATATCTCTTCAAGAAAATTGGAAATATCAAGGGAACATTTCAAGCAAGGATGGGCATGAAAAAGGACAGGTTCTGTAGGGACCTAATGGAAGCAGAAGAGATTAAGAGGAGGTAGCAAGAATACATAGAACTATACAGAAAAGATCTTAAATACCCAGATAACCATGATGGTGTGGTCTCTCACTTAGAATAAGACATCCCGGGGTATGAAGTCAAGTGGATCTTAGGAAGCATTATTATGAACAAATCTAGTGGAGGTGATCGAATTCCACCTGAGCTATTTAAAACCCAACAAGATGATGCTGTTAAAATGCTGCATTCAATATGTCAGCAAATTTTAAAAAGTTAGCAGTGGCCACAGGACTGGAAAATGTCAGTTTTCATTTCAAATCCCAAAGAAAGTCAATGTCAAAGAATATTCAAACTACCGTATAGTTGTGCTCATTTCATATGCTAGCAGGATAATGCTCAAAATCCTTCAAGCTACGCTTCAACAGTATATGAACTGAGAACTTCCAGATAAACAAGCTGGATTTAGAAAAGGCAGAGGAAGCATGGATCAAATTGTCAGCATTCCTTGGATCATGGAGAGAGCAAGGGAATTCCAGAAAAACATCTACTTCTGCTTCATTGACTATGCTAAAGGCTTTCCCTATGTGGATCACAACAAACTGTGGAAAATTCTTAAAGAGATGGGAATACCATACCACCTTATCTGTCTTCCGAGAAACTTGTATGCAAGCCAAGATGCAACAATTAGAACTGGAGATGGAACAATGGATTGGTTCCAAATTGGGAAAGGAGTATGACAAGGCTATATATGGTCACTCTGTTTTTTTAACTTCTATGCAGAGCAGTACGTGATGCAGAATGCAGGACTGAATGAATCACAAGCTGGAATCAAGATTGCAAGGAGAAATATAAATAACCTCACATATGCAGATGATATTACTTTAATGGCAGAAGGTGAAGAGGAACTAAAGAGCTTCTCGATGAGGATGAAAGAGGAGAGTGAAAAAGCTGGCTTAAAACTCAGCATTCAAAAACTAAGATCATGGCATCTGATCTCATCATTTCATGGCAAATAGAAGGGGGAAAATGGAAACAGTAACAGATTTTATTTTCTTGGGCTCCAAAAACACTGTGGACAGTGACTGCAGTCATGAAATCAGAAGATGCTTGTTCCTTGGAAGGAAAGCTGTGACAAATCTAGACAGCATATTAAAAAAGTAGTGACATCATCTTCCTGACAAAGATCTATAGTCAAAACTATGGTTTTTTCAGTAGTCATGTAGAGATGTGAGAGTTGGGCCATAAAGAAACCTAAGTGCCCAAAAACTGATGCTTTCAAATTGTGGCGCTAGAGAAGACTCCTGAAAGTCCCTTGGACTTCAAGGAGATCAAAGCAGTCAGTCCTAAAGGAAATCAATCCTGAATAATCATGCAAAGGACTGATGTTGCAGCTGAAGCTCCAATACCTGATGTGAATAACTGAATCATTGGAAAAGACCCTGATACTGGGAAAGCCTGAGGACAAAAGGAGAAGGGGGCAGCAGAGGATGAGATGGTTAGATAGCATCACCGACTCAATGGACATGAATTTAAGCAAACTCAGGGAGATAGTGGAGGACAGGGAAGCCTGGCATGCTGCAGTCCATGGAGTCACAAAGAGTCAGAAATGAATCGGTGACTGAATAACAGCAACAACAAGAATGGTTTCAAAACTGTTTTATTGCAGTAAGTGAACTTTAGGGTCCTCATTTCCTGATCTAAGTTGAGAGAAAAAAATTAAAATGTACTATAATGAAATACTTCAGAGTTTTCATGGTTCTCTCCTAAGATTTCTCCCAATCTGTTCTACAAAATGGGTTAGCAGACTTCTATAAATCAACTGAGAAGCCCAGCAACTTTGTGAGAAGTCAGAGACCCCAGGCAAAATATTTCTTCTCTGATCTTTCAGACCAAGGACAGCTCCACCAGTTATAAACTCTCTGAGTTGAAAACACTCTTATAGTGAAGGGGCATTTTCAGTGCAGACTGATGTGGGAAAGAGTTGTAAAGGAAGCACAGATTATCCAAGGATAATGTACTCTCAGACTTTTAGATCTAAAATCTCAACTCTCACCAAACCTCTTCTCCGATGGAATTAATCACTGGCATAACAGCCGCAGCAATTCAGGAAGCCTTTCACTCTTCCTTTTACCATAAAAGCTGTAAAGTCATACTTGACATGCCTTTTGAAAAATGTTAGTCTCTCAGATGACAGAGAAGGTGAAATAACCAGTAAAATAAATCTGTTTTATTTTCAAATACTGTCTCTTCAACAAGTTACTTAATACTTTAAATGCCTCAGTTTCTTTATCTATCTATAAGATGAATGTAATAATAGTGCCTACTTTATTGGATACTGAGCATTAAAATGAGATGATAGAATGTAATATGTAGCAAAGTCTGGCTTATAGTAAGTCCTCAAAAGTATTAACAGTGATGAGGAATATCATGTTATGGTTTCTCATGTTCTGTGTCAGGAACTGAAAGAGTTTTCTCTGAGGGATTTTGGCCAAAGAAGATAGATAAGAAAGAACACTGCTGACATATTATAATGGTGAACATTACTGGTGACATTTCTTGGAAAATTTTGTTTAATTCCTCCAATCTCATTACAGCAAATTTGCTCAAAATCTTTATTAAACTGACTGCTGCTGGAAATAAATGGGTTATTAAATGGGAAATCTCTTTTTGTTAAAATTTCCTCTGAAATAGTATTAGTCATAACTGGATTTTATAGTCCTTTTGACATCTTACATGTCTTCTATTAAGTCTCAATTCTTTAGTCCAAATAACCAACTGAAAATGTCTATTTAATAACTAAGGATTTTGTTTTATCAAAAAAGTTGCTATTGGTCCCCAAAGAGTGTGTCTAAATCCTTCAATGGAAACCATTAATCAAATCAGGTAAAATTATCTTGGCTAATAAGTAAATATTTGAATACTTCAGATATTGAAAATAGTTGAAACACTTCAAGTTGATAATTTTAAGGTCTTTAATAGTTATTGAGACACTGTGGACATAAACAGAAAAAATCTAAAGCAATGAGTTGGCTAATTTAGACACAAAGATTCTCAACATCAATTTATTGAGAGTTTCAATAACTCAATTATTCAATTGCTTACTTCACCTGGCCAATGTCTATGTAGTAAATTAACTTAGGATATCTTAATAATTGAGAGCTTCCCTAATGGCTCAACAGTAAAGAATACACCTGAAATGCAGGAGATATGGGTTCGAGATGCAGATTTGATCCCTGGGTCAGGAAGATCCCCTGGAGAAGGACTTGGCAACCCACTCCAGTATTCTTGCCTGGGAAATCCCATGGACAGAGTAGCCTGGAGGGCTATAGTCCATGGAGTCACAAGAACTGGACACGACTTAGTGACTAAACCACCACCATCTTAATAATTAATGTGTGTTCCTCAATGTACAGGTTAAGGGCATAAGATTTGAGGTCAAAAATTAGGGTTTAAATTTCAAATTGGTAATCTCCTAGATCAGTGAACCAATTGTTAAACCAAAGCCTCAGTTTTTTCATCTCTAAAATGTGAGTAGCATTTATTTTGCTGATTTATAAGGAAAATGGAGAAACATATATAAAGAGTGATACTTAATAGGTTGACATGGTATTATTCCTTTTTTCCTTTTTTAGCCATTTCAGTTTCTAAACTGTAATAATAAACAAGTAAATACATAATACTGGCTTCCCAGGTGGTACATGGTAAAAAATCTGCCTGCTAGTGCAGGAGACTCAAGAGACGTGGGCTATTCCTGGGTTGGGAATATCCCCTGGAGTAGAAAATGGCAACCCACTCCAGTATTCTTGCCTGGAAAGATCCATGAACAGAGGAGCCTGGTGGGCTACAGTCCATGGGGTTGCAAATCGAGTCAAATATGACTGAGTGACTGAACATACACAGGGAAATACATAATATATCAGATGGTGATAAGCATTGTATGGAGGAACGAGTCAGAACCCTAAGGTCTACCAATGGGGGAAGTGTAGCTAAATAAAGAAAAAATCGAGGGAGACATGGAACCAGGAAACTTAGCCTCAGTCCACGTAAATAAACATCAAAGAAGCACAGGGCAAGTTATGTTCTTTCTAATTTATTGTTTCATGATTATGACTATCAAAACGTGGAGGTTGCAGGCTAAAATTACGTAGGCAAGTAAAGAAGAGGAAGTCAAGAATGAGCAGATGGGATACTGAGAAACTCAGACTTCCCATTGATACTCAGCGATGCAGTCCAGAGGATGAACTGATGTGTACCAGCTCAGTTTCTTTTGATCATTTAAAAAAAATTATTTAAAAAATAGCTTCCCTGGTGGTTCAGATGGTGAAGAATCTGCCTGCAATGCTGGAGACCCAGGTTCAACCCCTGGGTTGGCAAGATCCCCTGGAGAAGGGAATGGCTACCCACTCCAGTATTCTTGCCTGGAGAATTCCACGGACAGAGGAGCCTGGCAGGCTACAGTCCATGGGATAGCAAAGAGTCAGACAGGACTGAGCAACTAATACACACACGTATTTAAAAAATAACATAACCATATTATAGAAAGGATATAACCTAAATACAGAAAAACTGAGATTTAGGAAAAAAAAAAACCCTATAATCCCTTTAGCCTAATACACTTAATATCAGCACTTGGGTTCATTTCCTCCTAGTCTTATTCTGTATGCATATTTAAAGATAACACACTGTATACAGTTGTGGATCCTGTTCTTTTAAATATAATTTTGTTTCATAAGCATTTTCCTTGTTGCTAGCCAGCTTTTTATAACTATCCTTTTAACAGTGACTAATATATCATTAAGTAAATGAACAGTAATTTACTTAATTTAACTATCTCCTTATATTGTTAGATGTTTAGAACCTTTCCAGTTTCTTGATATTATAAATATTGTATCCATATACATTTTCTTGCCCATTGTCTTTCCGTATATTATCTTCTTAGATTTCATTTCCAGAATTTCCAAAACATATTAATAAAATGTTCCAGGATCTCACCATTTTATGGCTCTTCCCATCTATTGCCAAGTTGCTTTTCAAAGGGATTATATCAATGTACAGTCCCAAAAATGGTGAATGGGGTTGCTGTTTTATGTAGGATGATAAGGGAAGGCCTTTAGGGTTCCTACGTTGTTCTTCTACACAGGGATTTGAGTAAAAGTTGAAGAAAGTGACGGAGTAAGGTAGGAGAATAGTTGGAGGAAAGATGGTTTCAGGCAGAGAAAACACCAAGAACTTAGGAGAACTCACACTGGGCAGTCTTGGAGGAACAGCAAGAGAGCTAGTGTGGCCCCAGGGTATTGAGAAGAGAGGGGCAGGGAAGGAGATGAGATCAAAGGGAAAGTGGGCAGCCAGGACATATATGACTTTCTTGAGCATTGTGAGGATGTTTCTTTTATTTTGAGTAAGATAGGAAGGCATTGCAGGGTTTTGGAAACAGGTGAGTCAGGAATTGATCTGTGTTTCATACGATTAGCTGATTTGTTCAGAATGGATTAAACATGCTCAGAACAGCATCTTTCCCAATGAACCTCTTACATCCTCAGCATCTCCATCAGTGCTCTCACCCATCAGTATTCAAAACCAGTCATCTTTCTCATCTCGAAGCCAATCATGACCAACTCCTGTCAGTTCTGTCTCCAAAATATCTCTTGCATCTGCCTTCTGCATGCATTCCCATTACCTGAACCCACTGTGACAGTTTCTAACTCTTTCCTCAGCCTTCTATCTTTCTGCTCACCACTCATGCTATATACTTGTGCTGTCAGAGCAATCATCCTGGCAGAGCTGATCACTCACGGGTGTGCTCTTTATCTTTGTTGCCCCTTCCTTCCCCCTCCCAAACAAGGTCCAGATTCTTCAGGATGAAATTCAAGCTCTCCCACAATCTGATTCTAATCTAGCGGTCAAAGATTATCTCCCATTATTATTCAGAATTAACTTGGCCTTCCTGTCTAATAAGTTTCCAGAACCTGCTCCGTACTTTCTTACCTATACCTTTGCTTTCCATGTTTCCCCTTCCCTGCATCTTCTGTTAAAGCACCCTTCCCTTCCAGCCCCGCCCAGAAATTCTAACCATACTTCCAGAACCACTCCAATCAACACTTTCTTCATCCTCCATCTCCTTGGCTGGAATTGTGCTTATTTCCTCTGTGCTCCCATAAGTTCTACTCCATTACCCACGTGTTCTGCACCATATACCACGGTTTAGTAAATATGCTCTTTTCTACTAGGTGACAAGTTCCTTGAGGATGATTGTCTTGTTTATCCTCGTGACTCCTACGGCACTAATTACCATGCTGTGACTTTAGTAGGTGTCCATTAAAAGTTTGTGGAACTTAAATATCTAAAAGCTTTGTTGCTGAAACAGAACTAGAATTCAAGTCATCTGATTTTCAATCCCATATTCCTTTCCCAATACCATTCTCTCTTTTTGACTTCTTTCTATGGTTCATTGTCACCCCATCTGAAGTACATTTGAAACTGCTAAGGAATTTTAAGGAAGGATGACTAAACAAAAAACAAACTCTGAAATTATTTTCCATGTAGCTATTTAAGCCAAAGTGAATCTAATTTAGGGGCACTAAAATGTTGACTTTGAATTAATTTAAAAAAAATGGTGCATGCAGGTTTAGAAACATTTTAGCTTTTCAGGGTTTGATTTTTGAGCTGTACTTAATCTAATAGGTGTCAAGTTGCTATGTTTCTTGGTATGCTATAAATTTGTAGTTGGTGGGGGGTGGGAAGCCATTTGCTCAATGACTGACAGCAACATTTCTAGCCTCTAAAAATATGAGATGGTTTAAACATTTGGGAAGAGACCCTGAGACAAAGCATAAGTCCCAATGATCCTAATCCTTCCCTTGACTTCCCGTCTTGAAAAAGTAGCTTAAGAAACTAGTGTTCTAAACTGGGCTTTCCCTTTGGTATTTGGAATTAAATAAGTGAATCATACTCATGATACATGTTATATACAAGTTAAATAAAATGAGAGTAAAATTAAGTTATAGTACTTATGATATAGCAATAGCTAGTATTAATATGGACATATGAAAATTATTTTTGAGTGGCGAACACTGATGCCTTAGGAAAAGGAAGACTGACTGAGTTAAAATACATATTTTAGAAAATGGTTTAAGGTAGGGGGTACGAGGAAGAAAATGAAGTGACTCTCTCCTAAACTCTTTTGCCACCTTCTCTTCATTGCAGCTTAGAAGAGGGCACCATTGCTATGAAGGATGTCCCATTGAGGTTTTCACAAATTCAAATGAAATGGTATGATATTAAAGCCTTACATTTTACAGGAGAAAAGGTTGAAACTGAAGCACTAATTCATCTCTCTTTATTCTGTCTCACTCTGAGCATTACAGCAGCAACTGACCTGTGAATCTGACAGGAATTGCAATATAGGATCATAGAAATGAAAGTAACTTCTGAAGTAGTTTCATCTACCTTCTATCCTTGGTGAGTAAGCCCCAAGCTGTTACAAACAAAGAATTAGTATTTCAGAAACTTCCCCATAGGCAATTTTTCCCAACTACAACCTAAATTCTACCTTACAGAATGGCATGGATGATTTTTCTTGTGCTCCACAATGGAGACGTGAAAACAGCATTTTGCCTTAGCTAATGATCATAGCCATTTCTACACCAAATGGGTTGTACTTCTGGACTCTGGGAAGACAGCATAGAATGATGGGTAAGAATTCAGGCTTAGAGATAGCAGATTCGGGCTTAAGCCACAGCTGTGTGATCACAGGCAATTTACGGAAGTTCTCTAAGCCTCAATTTCCTCACCCATAATTTGGGGGTGATAATACAGTCCAGCTGATCAAATTACTTGTGAAGAATAGTCTAGAACGAATGCTGTCCAATAGAAATATAACACAATCCATAAACCTGAGTCACATATATAATTTAAAATTTTCTAGTAGTTCCATTAATACAAGTAAAAATAAACAGGTGAGATTAATTTTGGTGATGTATTTTACTCAACATATCCAGAATATCATTTCAACATGTAAAAAAATATCAGTGAGATATTTTACATTTCCTTTTTTTGTACTAAGTCATCAAAACACAATTTGTATTTTACACATATGGTTAGACTCAAACTAACCATGTTTTAAGAACTTAATAGCCACCTGTGGCCAGTGGCTACCATATTAGAAAGTTCAGGCTCTAGGAAAAAAGTTGTAAAGCGTTTAGCATTATGTTAGGCATAGAGTGAATGATAAAATGTTGGGACTTTTATTATTATCCTTAATATTCTTAGGGAACTTTGTAATCTCAAAGCCTTCACTTCTCGAGACTGACCCTGGCCATGATGCTCCTAGGAGTACCTGGATGGATTAGGTTATTCAGTTGAGCTCTTTGGTTCCTTCAAAGGCCACTTCCTCATGGCCACTCCCCATCTATGGAGAGGACCACAAAAAAGGCGGGATCTGCATGGAGAATACACCCAGTAGGTGCCAATGGCCTTCAGATACTGACATGTTAGACCCTAAGAAATGGGCACCACCACCAATCTGCCACCTTCTCATATAAAAAGAACAGGATAGGGCATTTGCTAAAGCAACCACTTGCTCCCGTAATTTTCCCCTTACAAGGGTTGAAGTGCTATGCAATATATTGTGCTCAGAAGTTGATTTAATAGTAAATATACAGTTAGAATATGACCCAGCAATTCCACTGGTATACCCAAGAGAGTTGGACAATAAAGAAAGCTGAGCATCGAAGAACTGATGTTTTTGAACTGTGGTGTTGGAGAAGACGCTTGAGAGTCCCTTGGACAGCAAGGAGATCAAACCAGTCAATCCTAAAGGAAATCAGTTTTGAATATTCATTGGAAGGATTGATGCTGAAGCTTAACTCCAATACTTTGGCTACCTGATGTGAAGAACTGACTCATTGGAAAATACCCTGATGTTGAGAAAGATTGAAGGCAGAATGAGAAGAGGACAGCAGAGGATGAAATGGCATCATTGACTCAATGGACATGAGTTTGAGCAAATTCTGGGAGTCGGTGATGGACAGGGAAGCCTGGTGTGCAGCAGTCCGTGGGGTCACAAAGAGTCAGACACGACTGAGAGACTGAACTGAACTGATACCCAAAAATTACAAACATGCTCACTCAAAATTTGCAAACAAATGTAAACAGCAGCATTGTTAGTAATAGCTACAAAGTAGAAACGACCCTGATGTCCATCAGTTGAAGAACGGATAAACAAAATGTGATAAATCCATACACTGGAATATTATTCAGCAATAAAAAGGAATGAGGTACCAATTCAAGCTATAGTATGGACGACCCTTATAGTATGGATGACCCTTTCACCCTTGCTCAGTGAAAGCCGGACACAAAAGGCCACACATTTCATGATTCCATTTACATGAAATATCCATAATGGGTAAATTCATAGAGACAGAGAATAGATGAGTGCCTTCCAGAGCTGGGGGGAAGAGCAGAATTGAGAGTGACTGCTAACAATTATAAAGTTTCTTTTGTTTAGTCACTAAGTCATGTCCAACTCTTTGCAACCCCATGAACTCCAGGCTTCCCTGTCCTTCACTATCTCCTGGGGTTTGCCCAAACTCATGTCCTTTGAGTTGGAGATGCCATCCAACTATCTCATCCTCTGTTACCCCCATCTCCTCCTGCTCTCAATCTTTCCCAGCATCAGGGTCTTCTCCAATGAGTCTGCTTTTCGCATCAGATGGCCAAAGTATTGGAGCTTCAGCTTCAGCATCAGTCCTTCCAATAATTATTCAGGGTTGACTTCCTTTAGGATTGACCAGTTTAATCTCCTTGTCGTCCAAAGGACTTTCAAGAGTCTTCTCCAGCATCACAATTCAAAAGCATCAGTTATCCAGCATCTAGTCTTCATTATGGTCAAATTCTCATATCTGTACATGATTACTGAAAAAACAATAGCTTTGACTATATGGACCTTTGTCAGCAAGCGATGTCTCTGCTTTTTAATATGCTGTCTAAGTTTGTCATAGCTTTTCTTTCAATGAGCAAGTGTCTTTTAATCCTGTGGCTGTAGTCACCATTCACAGTGATTTTGGAGTCCAAGAAAATAAAATGTGTCATTGTTTCCACCTTTTCCCTATTTATTTGCCATTAAGTGATAGGACCATATACCATGATCTTAGTTTTTTGAATACTGACTTTTAAGCCAGCTTTTTCACTCTCCTCTTTCACCCTCATCAAGAGGCTCTTTTGTTCTTCTTCACTTTCTGCCATTAGAGTGGTATCATCTGGGTATCTGTGGTTGTTGATATTTCTTCCAGTAATCTTGATTCCAGCTAGTGAGTCATCCAGCCCGGCATTTCACAGGATGTACCCTGCATATAAGTTAACTAAGCAGGGTGACAATATATAACCTTGAAGTACTCCTTTCCCAATTTGGAACCAGTCCATTGTTCTATGTCTGGTTCTAACTGTTGCATCTTGGCTTGCATATAGGTTTCTCAGGAGATAGGAAAGGTGGTCTGGTATTCCCATCTCTTGAAGAGTTTCTTTTGAGTTGGAAATATTTTGGAATTGGATAATGGCAATGGCAATGGTTGTACAACACTGAATATATTAAAAACCACTGAACTGTTAAAAAAAGAAAGTTGATTTGTTTTCCTACGGATGCACAGTCAGATACATAAGTACTGCCAAAGCCCCAGAATAGAATAGTATTTGTAAGACTTTAAAAATAGAAGAAATCACCTGTGCCCCAAATATTATTTGCTAAGATATCATCTTTAACTTCAACATACACAATATCAAGTCTTTCTCTCCTTCTCATAAATTAAAATTGTTTTACATTTTAACATTAATCATATTAACTACTAAGAGGACACAAACCTCAAAGGCACACACATATATGCACACATATACGTGTGTACATGCTATGCCACCTTAGTCACGTCCCACTCTTTGTGACCTTACGGACTACATAGCTTGCCAGGGTCCTCTGTACATGACATTCTCCAGGCAAGCATACTGGAGTAGGTTGCCATGCCCTGCTCCAGGGGATCTTCCCACCCCAGGGATCGAACCCAGGTCTTCTGCGGCTCCTGCATTGCAGGTGGATTCTTTACTGCTGAGTGACCAGGGAAGCCCATATACATGTATATAAATGCATATAGATATGTCAGAATTTTCTGAAAGAATGTACCTGTCACTCTTCTGTTCAAGGCTCTCCCATTACCGTCATCTTGCCCTCAGCATGGCCCCATAGGTCTCCAATACTGCCTGCCTACTCTGTGGCAACAGAGTGTAGCAGCTAAGAAATGAGTCAGACAAAACCAGACAGCCTGTGTGGAAGCCTAGCTCTCACTGCTCACTAGCTTCATGACTTTAAACAATGTTCCTAATTCTTCTGTGGCTCAATTCCCCTTTACAATGGGGAGGATAAGAGTGCCTGGGCTTCTTGTAAGGATTAACAGAATTAACATCCATAAAGTGCTCAGGAGAATGTCTGATCTGTGGTAGATATGAGTGTTTTACAAATAAACATAAATATTTAAAGTGCTGTCCCAATAGCCTGCCAGCCTTGCTAGAGCGTGCTGTCCCTTTGTTTGGAATGCTCCTCACAATACCTCCTTCCCTCTTTGCTTGTTCAAACATCACTCTATCCTCCTCCCTTTTTTGTTTCTGTCTGTAACATTTATCACTTTTTGATATTCCATATGATAATTACTTTTGGATCTTCTTCATGGCCCATCAACTCCTATTATTAATAATACTATTACCTGTCTGTTTGCTACTCAGCCGTAAGTATTGTGAACAAAGAAGGCACGAGGCCATGTTTTCTGAATGAATGAATGGACAACGGTTACTTCTGGGCAGTGGCACTGGGGATGGGAATAGGAATGAGATGTACTTTTCACTGAACGCCCTTTAGCACTATTTTATTTTTACCATGTGCTTATGTTCTTGTCATAACAATGAAAAACGTGAAATAAAACACTGGAAATAAGAGTACGCAGATCTTAAGAGAAGCTGGTAGCATAAAACAGGAAGACTTCAGGGATCCCTGACCAGAGGAAGATTTTAGAGAAGAGTGTAGGGATGCTCCTTTAAGCCACCTTAAAACCTTACCCCTGAGCAAAAAGTGGAACAACACCCCGAAATGGCAAACGGCCTTTGGGCTTCAAGCACAGCATGTACACAGGTCAGCAAGAAATCTTAATAAGATCTTCTGTATTGTGCAATACAGGTCCTGTACCTATGGGTACAATGAGAAAATTTTCCATGGCAAAAGGCCTGTTTCCAGGCACAGTAAGCAGAAGCATTTGCTGAGGGTTATTCGCCCTCTTCCACCCCTGCAGCCTGGACACGCAGTGGCCACGGTGTGTAGGACTCCTTGAGCAGCGACAGTCTGTCTCCATGGCCTGGGAACAGTGGTCTTCCCCATTCTCAAGTAAGCATTCTAAAAGCTGATAAAGGTGACAGGATCCCCTAACACAGCATGGGACTTATAGTGACCTGTTTTGTAAACTTAGCCCAAAAGCTTTGTCCTCCAGGCCTCCACTCCTCTTTTCCATCTCTCCCTCTCCTCTCCTGAGCTTTATTACGTCTGCTCGCTCCTGTCAGGAGAAAAACAACCCATGAGTCACCAGTCCCTGGAATAATGCATTATTGCTTCCACAGGATTTTACATTTAAAAAGTGGTCAATAGGAAAGAAATATGATAGTGTTAATAAAGATATTAATAATATTGATGGTGATGGCAAAGATAGCTGATGACAGATATTGCTTACTGAATATTTACTCTGAGTTAAGTATCCTACTAAAAAGTAGATATAATTTATTTTCTTTACTCCGCCAATAATCCAATGAGGTAGGTACTGTCATACCTACATTACTGATAGTGAAAGAAAAGTCACATACTTAGCAAGTGGCAAGTAAAGGGTTTCAAAGACGTGTTTCTAAAAATTTTTGCCCTAAGGAATTCCATCATGTTATTCAAGCCAATGGATTTCTAAGGTGGAAACTTTGACATTGTGGGGAGAGAGCTGAGGAGGGTCAAACAATCACAGGACCCCTCAGCAGCAATGAAATTGACGGCTGAGGCTTGAAACTGCAAACAATACACTGTGTCTGTGAATACCTAGGTTCAAATCCTGACCCTGACACTCATGGGAACACCTGGGGCCAAGTCTCACAAACTCTGTGCTTGAGATGAGTGTTAGAATTCAATGAGATGGTAACAGTGAAGTGACTGCAATAATGTGTGTATGGACAGAGAAGCCTGGTGAGCTACAATCCATGGAATCGCAAGACTTAGCAACTAAACAACATGTATGTGTGTGTATATATATATACATATATACATCTTTCAAATGCTGTATATTTTGATTGCTATAAATCCCAACTGTTAGAATAATCTATTTCTAGCTTTCATATAACAGAAGTGGTCTTTTACCTGATTTTATAATGTAGTTGTTGGTCTATTTTGAGTTTTTTTTTTCAATGAGAAGATAGCATAACAGTAGAATTTCAAAGGAAGACACCTTAAATCCCATTTCTCCAATGCAACAATTATTTTAATTTTGCATTTTGTGTTCAGGTTTTGCTAATTCTGAGAAGCTACATGGATAGGACACTATGTTGAATGAGATTTGGATTTTTATCTTACCCTGTTACAAATCAGTTGTATGACCTCAGGGAAGTTACATAACTGCCTTTTGCCTTAGATTCCCAGTGTATTAAGCGAAGCGGTTAGATCAGATGATCTTTAAGATCCTTCTACAGCTCTTACAGCCTATTTTTTTTTAATCTGTTATCCTTTTTTTTTTTTGCTTTCATTATTCATGTGGAATTGTATATATAAGGTACATGTAAGTAATGTTTGCAAAGTTACTTAACTTTCTAAACTATATCAGAAAAATAAAGTTTTACATGTAACAAACTCTGCGAAGGTAAGATTATAACTGAAAATCTCAAGAGTTCCAAAGTAGCTACTAATTTACCAAAGAGCTATAAAAATTAATAACTTAATACATTCATTATATATCTGTTTGCAACTAAAGCATTAGCAATTCCACACATTAATTTATAAGTAATACGTTTAGTTTGATAAAGCCATTCTAATCTTTGTTTAAGAAAGTTATTAATTCATAATGTAAATATTACATCAGTGTAGTTTTTCCATGTGGCATTTTTAATTTTTAATGTTCTCTACAAGGAAATCAAAGAGGGAATAGCAAAGAAAAAATGGGAGTGATTACCTGACTTAAGTCATATTGACAGAAACATGTCAATGTGAATATTTATAACTATTCATGTGATGAAACACTGTTGCTTGGTGTGTATCCTGCTATAAACTTTCTAGAGGCTATTGGACAATGTTAATATTAATCAAGAATTTAAATACGTTCTTACCCTCTGGCCAGGTAATTTGACTTATAGAAATTTGTACTAAAGAGATAAAAAGATGTGCACAGATGCTTTGCTGCAGTATTATACATAACTACAACAAATTGGAATCAATCTAAATGTCCAAAAATAGAAGAATGGCTAAACTGATGTTATACATATATTCATTACAAGTATGTATGTATGTATGTATATATATATATATAGTTACTGTTCAGTCGCTCAGTTGTGTCCGACTCTTGGCGACCTCATGGACTGCAGCACACCAGGCTTCCATCCTTCATCATCTCCCAGAGCCATGTCCATTGAGTCAGTAATACCATCCAACCATCTCATCCTCTGTCATCCCCTTCTCCCGCCTTCAATCTGTCCCAGCATCAGGGTCTTTTCCAATGAGTCGGCTCTTCGCATCCAGTGGCCAAAATTTTGGACTTTCAGTTTGAGCATCAGTCCTTCCAATGAATATTCAGGGTTGATTTCCTTTAAGAATGACTGGTTTGATCTCCTGGCTGTCCAAGGGACTCTGAAGAGTCTCCTCCAACACCACAGTTCAAAAGCATCAATTCTTCGGCACTCAGCTTTCTTTATGGTCCAACCCTCACATCCATACACGACTATTGGAGAAACCATAGCTTTGACTATATGGACCTTAGTTCGCAAACTACTATCTCTGCTTTTTATTATGCTGTCTATGTTGGTCATAGCTTTTCTTCCAAGGAGCAAGAATCTTTTAATTTCATGGCTGCAGTCACTATCTGCAGTGATTTTGCAGTCCCCAAAAATAAAGTCTGGTTACTGTTTCCATTGTTTACCCATCTAGTTGCCATTAAGTAATGGGACCAGATGTCATGATCTTAGTTTTTTGAATGTTGGAGTTTAAAGTCAGCTTTTTCACTCTCTTCTTTCAGCTTCATCAAGAGATTCTTTAGTTCCTCTTTGCTTTCTGCCATAAGGGTGGTGTCATCTGCATATCTGAGGTTATTGTTATTTCTCCCAGCAGTCTTGATTCCAGCTTGTGCTTCAACCAGCCCAGCATTTTGCATGATGTACTCTGCATATAAGTTAAATAAGCAGGGTGACAATATATAGGCTTTCCCAATTTGGAACCAGTCTGTTGTTCCATGTCCAATTTTAACTGTTGCTTCTTGACCTGCATACAGATTCCTCAGGAGGCAGGTAAGGTGGTCTGGTATTCCCATCTCTTTAAGAATTTTCCACAGTTGGTTGTGATTCACACAGTCAAAGGCTTTGGTGTAGTCAAAGAAGCAGATGTTTTTCTGGAACTCTCTTGCTTTTTTGATGATCCAACGGATGTTGGCAATTTGATTTCTGGTTCCTCCACCTTTTTGAAATCCAGCTTGAACATCTGGAAGTTCTAGGCAACGCCAAAGAATGTTCAAAGTGAAAGTGAAAGTCACTCAGTCGTGTGCGACTCTTTGTGACCCCATGGACTATATAGTCCATGGAATTCTCCAGGCCAGAATACTGGAGTGGGTAGCCTTTCCCTTAAACTACCACACAATTGCATTCAGCTGACACGCTAGCAAAGTAATGCTCAAAATTCTCCAAGCAAGGTTTCAACAGTACGTGAACCAAGTGGTGATACTACTAGCAACAAAATGATTACCAAAGGCTGTTAACAAATATTTTTGCACTTCCTTTTTGTCCTTATATCTCATTAGGGATATGTAGTCAAATTACTGTGTCTTAAAGTTATTTGAAATAGTTCTCCGTATGTTACCAGCTGGATATAATATAATTATGCTTTTTAAAATTAGGAAATGCATTAAAAAAATTAGTATTTTGTAATTATGAAAAATATTTACATGATTCAAATCCAAATCAAATCTACATATATATGTATGCATATATTGTATGCATATATATATTGGGCTTCCTTCCCTGGTAGCTCAGCTGGTAAAGAATCTGCCTGGAGACCTGGGTTTGATTCCTGGGTTGGGAAGATCCTCTGGAGAAAGGAACGGGTACCCACTCCAGTATCCTGGCCTGAAGAGGTATAGTCCATGGGGTCGCAAAGAGTCGGACACAACTGAGCAACTTTCACACACTCATGTATATATATAAATGTGTGCGTGTATATACATTTATACCCATTCTTACACACATGGCAGCATCCTAGACTTACTTTTTTCCCTCTTTCTGCTTTACATAAAATATATCTTAGAGCTCAACCCACATAAGTATACCTAAAGAACTAAAGATTCCTAATGTCATTTTATAACTGCAAATAACTCTACTGTAAGATTGTACCATACTCTGTTCAATCAGTCCTCTATTTATGAGCATTTGGGTTGTTTCCAGTCTTTTGCTATTATAAATAGTTTCCATCCTATGGTTTTGTATTATATTTATATATACTCAAGTCTTAAATATTAAATAGATTTGTACCATGTAAATTATACAAGATAAGCCTAGATCATCTTATTATACCAACTAGCAGAGGCAATATCAAAGACTACTAGGGTCATGTCAAAAGTCAGGAGGTAATTTGAAGATGCTGCCACAGACCAAAGAAGTGTTAATTTCAGCTTTAATAAGAATAACAAACATGATGTATGAAACAAATTAATGAAGTTTCTAGTTATGAGTTTGAATGCTAATTTAAAGACAAACAAACTTAAAAAGCAAAATCACAAAACATCTACTTAGCCACCATTGGTACATGCTAGAAAATCAATTCAAGGAACAACAGGATATAAAATCTAGCCATTCTGCAGTCTTGAATAAATTAATGGATAAGATGACTAAATAGCATTATTGACTCAACAGACATGAATTTGAACAAACGCCGGAAGATACTGGAGGACAGAGGAACCTGGTATGCTGCAGTCCATGGGGTCACAAAGAGTCAGACACAACTTATGACTGAACAACAACAACAATAAACAAACTAATGACTCCAGGTAACATAAAAGAAGAGATTATTATACATTATGCAAAACACTTTACTATGTATGAAACAGTCTTGCCAAAACAAACAAACAAACAATGACAACAACAAAAATCCCAACTGAATCTGTTAAACCCAGTTGCAGGTACTGTAGAGGACAGAGGAAGAACATGTTAGACTATACTATGGGGATACAATGAGAAAAAGTCTAGGTTGTGGGACGTTCTACAGGACAAACAACTTGGTTTCTTCAACAAATAATTTGGAAGAAAAAAAACTATTTGGAAACCCACTTATATTTAAAGAGATTTAACAGATAAATCAGCCAATCTCATCGTGTGAACCTTATTTGGATTCTGCTTGAAACAATCTATGAAAATAAACTATGATGACATTCATGAGACAATTGAAATTTTAAACAATGACTTAATTATTTAATATTAGTAAGAAATCATTGCTAATTGGTTTGGATGTGATAAGTATTATGTTTTAAAGCCTTATCTTTTAAAGATCCATATTGAAATATTTGTGAATGAGATGATACAATTCCTGGAATTTGCTTTAAAGTAAAACAAGTGGGGAAGAAGAGGGAGTTGATGGTTTGGTTTGGTCATCATAAGTTGATAGGTACAAAAGGTTCATGATGCTTTCTGTCTACTTTTGTTCATGTTTTAAATTTTCTATAATAAAACAGTAATAGATATTTACATATAATGGGTTTGTGTATGTGTGAATACCCATTGCAAGGGATATAGCATAGTATGGATGGTGATTATCTCTGGATGATAGAATTGTGGGTGATTTTGGTGATTTTTACTTTTTTGTTTTTACTGTACTGCATATTCTATATTTTTATATTGCACTTATATTGTATATAATCAGGAAAAATTATTTTTTAAAAAATGTTTTAAGTTGTTTAATAATACCATTTTTTACAATTCAACTAGAGTTCACTTCTGAAGTAATTAGTAAAATAACTTTGTACTTTTAAAATATATTCGGGCAATGCAAATTACTTAATATTTAATTATATTTAGTTTTGAGTGGGTACAGAAAATAGTTCATGAAAATATAGGGCTAAGGTAAGGTTTGTGGTTTGGACATTCTCTCATTTGGTGTACTAGGGTAATCTTAAATTTATAGCTTAGGAGTAAATAGTTAATTCTTTTCTCCTCCTTACATAACACAAAAACAACTGATCCAGTTTGGCACAAACTTTCTCTTCCAAAGTCACCTTTGTGCTGAAATTCAGCACCTCAGGTTTCAGTCAAATAACTTGCAGATGAGAAAAGATTTCTTAACAAAATTTTCTTGTAATTTTACTACTGTGTTAGTTCCTGGCAACTTGGGAAAGTCCTTTTTTCATAGTTAAGTGGTTCAGGGGAATGGTTCTTTCTCCTCCTTTCTAATAAGCAGAAAGAGCAAGCAATTTAAATCATTCTTTTTGTATTGCTGAGATAAATGTAAGTCCATGACAGTAGAGGGAATTAAGAAAAAGATAGTTAATGGGTATTTTTAGCTTATTAATAGTTAATACGAGGTACTACAGAGTTTGTCATTCAATTACGAGAAAATTAGTCCTTTAAGATCAGAAAAAAAATTTTTAAACCAACATAAATACAATTATATTTTGTAATTACATGTAGACATATAATTATACCATGATTTGAATGTTCTATTATCAGATAACTGTCCCTTCTTCATTTATTTCTAAATAAAGACCTCTCATTTATATAATTTTCCTTCTTTTTGTTTACTTGTGATTTTCTCCTAAAGAAACCATAGTCAGCTCCTGTTATGAAATACATTAACAGACTATCACTTAAGTAACATTTTGCTCTGAATGTAGACTATGAAGCAAAGTCATTGGTAGGTGGAGTGATTCATTTAGAAGTGAAATTTTCTGATTTAAAACTGATTAGAGACAGATGTCAATTTGGATTCATTTGTCCATTTGAGGTTCCATGGATGGTTAATTATATGCTTCACATAAATTCAACCTTCATTTGCAACTATGTGCTAGGCTTTGTGTATTTTCATATATATAATATCAATGATTTGCTATAATAACACTATGAAATAGTTATTTTGGAGGGAGGTTAAATTGCTTGCTCAAGGTCACAAAGTACTCTAATAGATGCAAATTTTATGTTACTACTTGTAAGTTATGAACATTGGCTCTTGAGAGCATTTGTAACAGTCTTTGGTGCCTAGTGTGGAGCTCTGGACCAGGAAGTATGTCAAGTCAGTTTGAAGGCTGATATTCGTCTTCTCGTTGTAAAAACAGAGTTGTCTACCTCCCACCCACAACGGAGGATGGCAAGAGGTGCAGTGTGCTTCATATTGCTTCATGCATGGAGCTGGCTAAGATGCATTATCTCTCATGAAGAAACTAAGAGGCATCAAGGAAAAGAGAGAAGGCAACCTGTTCACAGCAGCAAAGCAGTGCTTTCTTCCTTGATCTTACAACAAACTTAAGAAGGTACAGACATCTTTAAGCCTGGGAATAAATAGTGTTTTGATTTGGTGACCAACAAACTAAAGGTCAACCTGAGAAAGTTGATTCTTGACATATTTCCAACAAGGGTCACTTGTTTCCATCCCAATGGACTCAAAGTTGAGAATTAAAAACCTCAGTGTTAGTAAATGACATGTTTGGAAGATTGAGAGTTCTAATTAGACGCACATCCCCAATGCCAGGAGAGCCCATTCTATTCATTTACTCATAACCTCATGTAAAATTGTTTGTTTGAGATGTGGCTTTTTAAAAAGTCATTTACCTTCAGGCTCAGTTAAAGAATGGAATATGTGAGAAAAGAATTTTCCAACTTTTGTTGACTCAGTAATGAAAAGAAAAGAAGAATTTGGCTGCTTGGTAATTCAAAAATAATTGATCTAAGAAACTTGAAATTTCATATGTAAATGCTAAATCCAATTACAAATTTCAAACACATTTTTCCAAAGCATATCCTAGTTCCAGCTTACTAATATCACAGAATCATTCTGATGTGCATCAAATTATTAACTGTTTTTATGAGTGTACTAGAATTACTACTAGGAATGTTTTTTTTTTTTTTGTGGAAACATAAATACAGGTTATATAACACCTTATAAGTGGACTTGAACTAAAAGATCTTAAAAATAAATGGGAACAACAAAAATAAAACATGACTAACTCTCCTGCCACCATCAAAACAAACGTTTCCAAGGACCTGAAGCCAAGAAAACAGAAATCTATAAACACAAAGGCTAAGATAAATCAGTTATATCTACTAGGTCTCCATTCGTAACAGAACACTGAAAACCAACCAAAACCAAAAAACTTGATTTGAAGGAAAGAATGTCAAAGAACATTGACCTTTTCTGTCCCTCTGCCTACCACAGAAATTCCCACCCACTGTCAACTTTTAAATTACTGAATCTTCAAAAATTACTGGAGATGGGTGTCTTAAAAATGGAGTAGACTCAATCATACAGGTAATATTCACATTAGCTGAAGTAGTAATTACTCAGGGAAGGGTAATCTACTTCATTCATTTTAATAACCAATTCTCTCTGAGATTTACCACAGAGGAAACCCAACCTAATTATTAAGGTACAATACCATTGGATTGAACTATTTTTCAATCCAAGAATTTTTATTACTGAGAGAAAGCTTGGACGATTTAAGCAATTATGTGCTTCATTTCTCCTTTTCTGTATCTCCACTCTTGCTTACATATAAGGTATTGAATTTAACTTGTTTCATTCTTAATGTTTCACATCTTGTTGTCTTCTTTTAGAAAAATTTAAGCCAAATTTTAAAAGGCTGCAAGTAAGTATTGGTGGCTAGTTCCTATGTGTAACATATCATAGTGCCTAGAGCCCAGACCTGCTGGCCTGGAAAACAAAAGGCCAAATTCTGGCTGCCCTGAAAAACCCTGAAATCACAACTAATGCCAGTATTAGATTTTATCATCAGTTCAGTTCAGTTGCTCAGTCGTATCTGACTCTTTGTGACCCCATAGACTGTAGCACGCTAGGCTTCCCAGTCCATCACCAACTCCCGCAGCTTACTCAAACTCATGTCCATCGAGTCGGTGATGCCATCCAACCATCTCATCCTCTGTTGTCCTCTTCTCCTCTTGCCTTCAATCTTTTCCAGCATCAGGGTCTTTTCCAGTGAGTCAATTCTTCACATCAGGTGGCCAAAGTATTGGAGTTTCAGCTTCAACATCAGTCCTTCCAATGAATATTTAGGACTGATTTCCTTTAGGATGAACTGGTTTGAATTCCTTGAAGTTCAAGGGACTCTCAAGAGTCTTCTCCAATACCACAGTTCAAAAGCACCAATTCTTCGGTGCTCAGCTTTCTTTATGGTCCAACTCTCACATCCATACATGACTATTGGAAAAACCACAGCTTTGACTAGGTGGATCTTTGTCGGCAAAGTAACGTTTCTGCTTTTTAATATGCTGTCTAGGTTGGTCATAGCTTTCCTTCCAAGGAGCAAGCGTCTTTTAATTTCATGGCTGCAGTCACCATCTGCAGTGATTTTGGAGAGCTTAGATTTTGCCATACCTCTTCCAAAACACTTTCAGGGATGCCTAACCTACACAACCTCTCCTTGTAGTCAGGCGCACACTATTTCTCTCATTTGGATGTATCAATAACATTGCTAAAGAACAAAGTCACTTGAAAGAAAGTTGAACTTACAATCAGAATCTAAGAATCCCCAGCTCTTCAAGGGACCAGTTAAAGGTAATTTAGTGCACTGGGTAAGTGTGTGCCTGCTAACGCCAGAAAAGGTTGGTGCAAATCCTGGCTTTTCCACTTTCTAGCTATGCGACTCCAGGCAAATTATTTAGATCTTGTGCCTCAGTTTTCTCATTTGTAAAACAGCAATAATATTAATAATGACCTTGTAGAGTTTTGAAGATGAACCATCTTAATATGGCTCAGAACAGAACCTCAGGTAACCTAAGCACTCCATAAACACCAACAATTATTATTACTGGCGACATGATCTTGGGGAGCTCACCTAACCTCCATAATACTCTATTTGATCTTTGTTCAAAATGGGATCACAATTTCATGCAGTCTGTATGAAGACCAAATAAGCTCATGCAACACACATGACAGTCATTTTGAAAACATAATCAAGTATTGGACAAATCCTTCAACCAAGTAGAATCAGCTCCTTTCTGCTCTGTGTTGCTGTAATACTTAACAAACACACACACACACACCTGCTAAGCTCTCAACACACTGTATCATAAGAATCTGCTTACCTGTCCATCTCCCCCACTAACAGTGCATCCGCTGATTCACCTCTGCACCCTCAGCATGTTGGACATACCTGGCACAGGATAGGTACTCAATAAATATTTGTTTAAATGAATATTGTCCAAGCAACTGGGCAGGAATTCCCAAGGCCTCTGCTAGGAATGATGGGTTATCACTTTTTGCCAACTGTCCTCACCTCGACCACCCAGAAATGTGCTTGTTTTCCTTCAGACACAATGCATTGAGATTCTGCCATTTCAAATGCAGCTTATATGGTTTCAGTCTACTCATTCTTGTCCCTTAACAAATAATTATTGAGCACCTATTGTGCGCCAGGCCCCATGCTGTGCTGCATATATTGTACCACAAGTAGCAACTGCCCAGGCTAATTTAGTGCCTGCATACTCTGTTGAAATAACCTATTCGTTACAGAGTCATTTACAACAGAAGATAATAAGCTCTTTGGTTTGATTACTTCATTACAATGGTGGAATCTCGGTAGGAAAGAATGGTTTTCCCTCCCATCCAGGCAGCCAGATAACACTGAGCAGAGTTCCCTGTGCTATACAGTAGGTCTTTGTTGGTTATCCGTTTAAAATATAGCAGAGAGGGGCGTTCGGGGGAGAATGGATACATGTGTATGTGTGGCTGAGTCCATTCGCTGTTCACCTGATACTATCACAACACTGTTAATCGACTATACTCCAATAAAAAATAAAAAGTTAAAAGTTATTTTTTTTTAGTAGGACTCCTTAGAATAATAAATTAAAACCAGGGATTTGACTGCATAAGCTAAAATCCTTGCTCTGCTTTATACAAGGTGTTAAGACCTTGGGCAAGTTACTTAACCCCTTGAAGCCTCAGTTTCCGCTTTGCTGGTAGCTCAGCTGGTAAAGAATCTGCCTGCAATGCAGGAGACCCTGGTTTGATTCCTGGGTCGGGAAGATCCGCTAGAGAAGGGATTGGCTACCAACTCCAGCATTCTTGGACTTTCCTGGTGGCTCAGCTGGTAAAGAATCCACCTGCAATGCGGGAGACCTGGGTTCGATCTCTGGGTTGGGAAGATCCCCTGAAGAAGGGAACAGCTACCCACTCCAGTATTCTGGCCTGGAGAATTGCATGGACTGTATAGTCCATGGGGTTGCAAAGAGTTGAACACAACTGAGTGACTTTCACTTTCACTTTCATGATGGAGTAAGATTGATGTACAAAAATAATAACCCACATTAATATTTATTACAGTACTGGTCATATAGTAAGCACCCAATGTGTGTTTGCTATTGTGATTAATCCAATCCATTACCCCAGTGTTTGAACTTCCATCACAAATGTATTCAGGACATGAGGCATGTGTGCCCAGTTTCTGCTTGAACACCACCAGGGTCAAGGAACTTACAACCTCCACCAGTTGTCGATCTGATTACTGGGCAAACATAGTAATTGTTGACAAATTCTAATGGGTTGTAACATACATACTTATATCTTATACTCAAGGGTGTTCAATCTTCTGGGATTACCCAGAAGAAATATAACTTGCCTTGCAGGACAGCACTTCTCACTTCGGAAGGCGCTAGCTCTCTCCCTCCACCTCACACACCAACACAAACTCTTAGACTCTTTAATCATTTCTGATATGACACTGATTATAAGATCCCATTTTACCCTTTTAAACTCTTCTTGAAGAACCTTTTGTTTATTAATGGTTTTCTTAAAGACTGAAGATCAGAATTCATAAAGCAAAACAAATCTGACCCGATCACCAGTGAGTACTAGAGAACTACTTCCTGACCTGAACACTATATTTCTATTAATACAACAAAAGATTGATCTTTTTTGGAAGTTACATCACACTGCGTTGACTCATCATCTACTCACAATCAACAGGAGACTCTAAATCTTCCTACGTGAGCAATTGTAAGTCATCTCGCCCCCAACCTGTACTGGTACAATTGAATTTTGGGAACTCTGAGTGCTTTAAATCTGTCCCTTTATATTGTTAGGTGTGATTCACCATTACATTTTGTCAGGATTTGATAAGGGGGAGGGGAATCCTGATTGTATCATCCAACTTATTGGTTATCCTTTGCAGTTGTGCATAATTTACAGATGCACAACAATTTACATCTGTAAATTCATTCAGTGTGTGGTCAATGGTATCATCTTAGCCATCCATCAAAAAGTTAAGGGCAACAAAGCTTTGTGCTAGATTTACATTAGATCTGTAGAGGCCTGGGTATGCATCAGTCTCTTAAAAATGTTTTAAAAGACACTGTTCATTCAATCAATATATATTGAGTTTCTATTATGTAAACAGTTATTGTTCCAAGTTCTGAGCATATACTGGTGAACAAAACAAAATTCCTGCCCTTATAAAGCTTATATTCTAATTTGAGGATAAGCAATAAACAAATATGAAGATAAATAATAAATTTTTTTAAAAATGAAAGCAAGTAAGGGGTTTGAGCAAAGAGATCAAACCAGCCAATTCTAAAGAAAATCAACTCTGAATATTCTTTGGAAGGACTGATGCTGAAGCTGAAACTCCAATACTTTGACCACCTGATGCAAAGAACTGATTCATTGGAGAAGACCCTAATCCTGGGAAAGATTGAAGGCAGGAGAAGGGGATGACAGACAATGAAAAGACTGGCTGGCATCACTGATTCAATGGACATGAGTTTGACTAAGCTCCAGGAGTTGGTGATAGACAGGGAAGCCTGGCGTGCTGCAGTCCATGGGGTTGCAAAGAGTTGGACACGACTGAGCGACTGAATTGACTGACTGACTGACTGATGCTGAAGTTCCAACACTTTGGCCACCTGAAGGGAAGAGCTGACTCGCTGGAAAAGACCCTGATGCTGGAAAAGATTGAGGGTAGGAGGAGAAGGGGAAAACAGAGGATGAGGTGGGTTGATGGCATCACCAACTCAATGAACATGAGTTTGAGCAAACTCTGGGAGACAGTGAAGGACAGGGAAGCCTGGCATGCTGCAGTCCATGGGGTTGCAAAAAGTCAGATATGACTTAGAGACTGAACATTACCAAGGGGCTCGAGAAGGTTTACAGAGGGTGTGCAGTGAAGAGTTGTCCACATGCAGTGTGGCTGAACCAGAGTTGCTTCTGAAGTTTGCTTACACTGCTCATGCCCTGCATTCTGAGTGTGCATCTGATCCAAATGTTGTCCAAAAGTGGACAGAAAGTCTTTCTGGTTTCTCAAAATTCACTTTTTTTTCTACATGGAGTCATATTAGGAAAAACTCAATAGAATAATGATAAAGAATTTAAATAGTCATGAAATAAGAAAATCTGAAAGGATATAATATTTCAAGGCACTTTGCAACATTTCATCATATGCATAGGACATTCAAACACTATGAGACCAGCTAGACAAGCAGGGAAGCCAGTCATAACTCCTGATCAAGACTCCAGAGAGACAGTTTAAAAATTACTGCAACAGAGTTTAAAAATTATTGCTCTACAAATATAGTATAAGGTTGAAAATGAAGTAATGGAGGAAAAAATAGAAAAGCTAGCACTTACCTTATTCCAATCCCTTTTCTCAAGTATGGAGTGGGTTATGAATCCAAAAGTTTATGGAGAGTCGAGAGGATGGAATGCTTGGGGGACCCCAAAATACAGCTCAGAGAGTCTGCATTCTGAACTCTGGAAGAGAAGCCCATAAGGGACAGATTTGAAATCTAAATCTATTAATTACTCTCTGCTCATGATTCTATTGTTGATAAATTCTTCTTAATAGTTTTAGATAATCTTCAAATCTCTTTGATGTCAAAGAGACTTGATAAATCTTTGTTTTGTAAAATCCTAATTGTATCCTCTGATTGGAAATTTATTGTCTATTCTCACAGCGACATTTTAAACTCTGTTTTCATTCATTGAGCATCTACTTTGTACCAAGTACTTTGTTGGTTCTATGAGTCCAAAGGTAAATGAAGTAAATATGCTTCCTGCTTATAGAAACCTTTCAGTAGAGCTTCCAGTAGAGGGCAAGACAGAAGCAGGAAAGGCAGTTCCCACAAAACAGTGTGTTATAAAGAGAAGACTATCAAGAACTCTAGGAGGGACACCTAACCCAGACTTTGGGAGAATTGGAAGTTAGTGCTTCCACATGGAGACTTACAAGGTATGAAGAAGTTAGTCCAATAAAGAGGTGAGGCAGATCTGTTCCAATGGAGGGCACACGGATGCATATTTTGAAGGTGACAGAAATGACCAAGAATCTGAATACTGAAAATAGTTCAGGATAGCTGAGACACAGTGGTCAGAAATGAAACTGGAGAGGTTAACAGAAACAATTTATACAGAGCCTTACAAGCCATGTCATATAGGAAGTATAATCTACTGAAGTTTGTGATGGCTTGAATGCTGGCGTTTTGAAGGGGAGAAGTTTAAACTGGTGTTCAGTTTTTTGACTTGGACAGCTGAGTCCCTGGAGAAGGAAATGGCAGCCCCGACTCCAGTATTCTTCCCTGGATAATCCCATGGACAGAGGAGTCTGGCAGGCTATAATTCAGGGGGGTCACAAAGAGTTGGACACAACTCAGCGACTGAGCGCATTGGGTGGACAGTGATATCACTCACTAAGACATTTTCTTAAGAGATGAGTCCAGTTGTGGTCATGTTTGGTTTGGGATGCCTGGGGAACACTCACAGGTTATGAGGAGGCAGTTTGATCTGGAAATCTGAGAGTACAGGTTTAGGAAGCATCAGTACACGATAGGCAACAATAGAATCCAAGGGGATGAAAGAGCTTTGTGGGGAGAGTGTCATGGAAGAGAAAAGGGCCCAGGAGAGGAACCAGAGTAATATCAAAACTTAAAACGTGGGCAGAGAAAGGATTTCCTCCACCCCCTCACCCCCCCCCCCCAAAAAGGAGAGCAAGAGAAGATAAAGCCAGAGAGAGGGCAACTAGAGAGAGATTTCAGGAGGGAAACTAGTGGAGTGAGATATCACAGAGGACAAAGGAAAAGCAGATTTCAACAAGCAGGTTGTGGTCAACAACAGTAAATGCTGTCAAGAGATCAAGTGAGAAAAGCTTGATAAGCATCTATGGAGGGATTTCCAAGAAGGTATCTGTCCAGTTGGGTGAGAGCCAGGTCAGTGGAGGCAGAAGGCAGCTCACAGTGAATTGAGGAATCGGTGGAACCAGTGAATGTAGACAACTGTTTCAAAAAATTTGCCTTCAAAGTAGAAGATATAATCCCTAGATTTTTTTTGCAAAAGTAGGGACATGAGGCCACCATGAAGACTCACCTACCACCTTTGCATTAGCTTAATTACCTCATTGCCATGCTCTTGGTAGGGATGGCCTGTGTGTTGAAGGTGAACCAAGACACAATGGATGAACACTGTAAGGGGTCTGGATGAGAGAGGAGGAGCAGGGCGCAGTCAGAGAACAGGCACCAGGAGCTAGAAGTCAGCTGGAGTTACTACGCACACAGAGGCCAGGAATAGTCATGCTGGACAGGCAGCCTACCACCACCAGCTCTGTTATCCTCAATCCTTCACAGCTGGTGTTTCCATTCTCACCCTTTCATGACATGAAGTAAAGTTTCTGACATTCACAACAACTCCTCAGATCTAATCTCAACCCCTCTTAGTTACTTGTACTCCAAAGAGAAGATAGGAAAGTTCTGGCCTGGGTGGTGCTAACAGGGAGCGCAGAGGCAATGGCAGTAACCAACCTGAAAAGGTTGCAGTGATAGTGACCTGAGCCTAAAAACCAGGAGCTGAATTAGGCCCTAAATCAGTAGCAAAACTGGCTGCATGGCTTGATTAAATGAAACATTCTCAATTGCAATCATTCCAGGATATCTAGGTTCTCTAAAATGCACACTGTGACTGAACTGGAAGGCTTAACTGTCTTCAGATTGTGATTACAGCACAGACAGGAGATGAAGTATCGTGGTAAACATCACAAATAAAGACGGTACTTTTGTCCTGTGTGGAGACTAGCTAAGCTGCACAAACCGAGTTTCTGGCTGAAGATTTTTTTTTTTTCATTTTACTCAACTCAATAATCATTTACCCACTGGATACTGCTTAAGGGGCAGAGTCTTCATCTAATTCTCATTTAAGGAGACTGAAAAGGAAAAAATAAATAATAATACCTCATTTGTGTATCGTGCTTGTCTTTCAAAGAAGACATCATAACCCATTTTATACGATCTAATTTACATTAACAACCCTTTTATAATGTAAATACTAGTAAGGGCTATTATCATTTTACAAAGGATGCATGGAAGAAACCAAGGCATGCAGGAATGAAATGAGGAGTTCAACAATGCAACTTCCATTTTAGAGATGTAATAGCGAGCTTGTTCTTCTTTTTGGTTTTACAAGGAAGCCATGCTTTAGAAAAACATGCTTATTAAGCTGTTACCTTGCCCTTAAATTTTAAGATGAAAAATACCTTGCTTAAAAGAAATCACAGGGCCAAAATGTTCATTTTGTTCCACAGATCAAAACTCTCTTCCAAATGTAGATGAAAACCAATCAATTCCTATCACCCAACTCTGATTTTAATCAGCACAGTTCTCACCATCTTGTGCCACACATATTATGAGTCGTTTGTGAGTATTACTCTCCTCTTTACATACATTAGGCTGCAGTAATCTTATCGTCTCAGTTGGACTTGGAAACTGCCATTCTATGTACTAATTATGCATGTATGTAAAGTCATTGACACGTTCATGTTTGTATGAGCTTCCCTTTGGGTGGGGTAACATTTTTCTGATCTTTTCAGGTATTCATTCACTCATTCACTCATTTATTCATACTCTCAAACACTCACACATCCATTCAACAAGCATTGATTGTGTGCCCCAAATGTAAAAACATTACCCTAGATGTAAAAGAAAGAGGAAGAAGACAAAAATCATTTACTTCAGGAAACTCAGAGCCCAGTGAGGGAGTCAGAAGACCAAACAACTGTAGTTCAGTGTGGTAGGTGTGGAGATGGAGTGACACATAAAAATAGTCAGGGGACCATAGAGAGGGGATTGATCTCTAGCGAGGAAGGCCTCTTAGGTCTGTGTATGCCAGGAAGAAGGAGATTTGGGTATTCCGGGTAGAGGATATAGCATGAGTAAAGGCATATATAAGAGCATCTTGTGCATTTGGGGAATCACAGGAAGCATGGTATAACACCAGGTTCTTCAATATTCTATGACTGGTTCTGTTTCATTATCCAGGCCCTGGACATTAACATGTGTGAAGAGAAAAGTGAAACTCTTAGTCACTCAGTCGTGTCCTACATTTTGTGACCACATGGACTGTAGCCTGCCAGACTCCTCTCTCTGTGGAATTCTCCAGGCAAGAATACCGGAGTGGGTAGCCTTCCCTTCTCCAGGGATCTTCCTGATCCAGGGATCGAACCCAGGTCTCCTGAATTGCAGGTGGATTCTTTACTATCTGAGCCACCAGGGAAGCCCCAGGATGTCAACATAAATAATTTTATGAAGGGAAATATATGGTCCCTGGGTTGTCTTTAGTCATGTAAGTAAAAATATATTTTACATGGGATCTGTACCAAGGTACTTTTGGAAATACTATTTGAAAAATGTCACACAGGTATCAGGTCAAAATCAAAGCTTGGGTCTGGTCTACCCAAAGTTTGTATTCTCCATATTTCATCTCCAGGGGGAGGCAGGTAAGAACGGCCTACCTATTCATCAAATATAGGTAGGTGAATACTTAGTCCACCTCCATTATGATGTCAGTATAAAAAATTTATATAGAAATACTTCCAAATACAGCATTTTCAAATGCACAACATTGGGTGGGTCAGATTTTTCCTGTTTACCTCTTCTCAATCATTCAGCCTTGGTACTGCCCAGCCATCAAAAACCAGCCTTATAGGTTCTCATCAATACCCCTACACACTAGCAAGAGGGGTTTGGAAACAGTCTGAAAATTTTGCACCCAAGTCCCTGCAGGGACAGCTCTTTCCTGAAGCTTCTGAGAAGTACTGCATGAAGGTCTTTATGCACCTTTATGAACCAGGTCAGTAATCGATAAAATGCAACCACTACAGAGAACTCACACTGAAACTTCCATAGACTAATCTACTGCCTGGGTAGTCCTACTCTAAATTCCCTGTTAATTACTAAAAGCTTTGCACCACCAAACTGCATCCTTGTTTCTATTTGGAAACTTTTCAGAGACTCTAAAAGTTCAAAATAACTAATCTATGTTGGTTCCTGACCAATTATAGAATCCTCTTTAAGACAACATTTTCAATTTGGCTACACCCTGCAGCATCTGGGATCTTATAATAGTTTCCTGACCAGGGATTGAACTCCCACCCCCTGCATGGAAAGCAACTGAGTCTTTTTTTTTTTTTTTTTTTTTTTTTTTTATTTTTTTTGCAACTGAGTCTTAACCACTGGATCACCAGCAAAGTCCCTCTAAGACATCACTTCTTCATTCATCTACTCCTTGACCCACTCAAAGAGCATCAACTTCCTCATTTCTCATTCTCTTCAAGCCAATCCTGTTTAATACTGACAAATCCAGTCAGTATTTGTCCCCCACACTCCCATCACTTCATAGCAAATAATGGGGAAACAGTGGAAACAGTGGCTGATTTTATTTTTGGGGGCTCCAAAATCACTGCAGATGGTGATTGCAGCCATGAAATTAAAAGACGCTTACTCCTTGGAAGGAAAGTTATGACCAACCTAGACAGCATATTAAAAAGCAGAAACATTACTTTATCAACAAAGGTCCATCTAGTCAAGGCTATGGTTTTTCCAGTAGTCGTGTATGGATGTGAGAGTTGAACTATAAGAAAGCTGAGCACCGAAGAATTAATGCTTTTGAACTGTGGTGTTGGAGAAGACTCTTGAGAGTCCCTTGGACAGCTAGGAGATCCAACCAGTCCGTCCTAAAGGAGATCAGTCCTGGGTGTTCATTGGAATGACTGATGTTGAAGCTGGAACTCCAATACTTTGGCCACCTGATGCGAAGAGATGACTCGTTTGAAAAGACCCTGATGCTGGGAAAGATTGAGGGCAGGAGGAGAAGGGGACGACAAAGGATGAGATGGTTGGATGGAATCACTGGCTCAATGGACATGGGTTTGGGTAGACTCTGGCAGTTGGTGATGGATAGGGAGGCCTGGTGTGCTGTGGTTCATGGGGTCGTAAAGAGTCGGACACGACTGAGAGACTGAACTGAACTGAACTTCTACTACAAACATACCTGTGAAGGTTGCAATGACCTCTGGTTGTCAAATCCACTGGTCAGTTTTCCATTCTAACCTTACTGCCCTCTCAGCAGCCATAATACTTGGCCCTAGTGATCCATCTCTTTTCACTGCAACATTTTCTTTGCTTTGCTTCCATCACACCACATGAGCTTTCCTTCTATCTCATTGTCTTTTCCTTTTCAGTCTTTTTTGCTGGGTCCTTCCTGATTTATGAATGCTGGGAGCTCCACTGGGCTTGGTCCTCTACGATTGCCCATCTAGATCATTGCTTTAAATACCATATCTCTTGTCCTAATGTCTGTCTTGGAAGCTGCAGAGGGTTTTTTCCCCCTAGAGACACTTAAGTTTGGGTTGGGCACTGAAGGAGGCAATAAGTTGGCTGAGAGTAGATTCTAAGGGAAAAGAGGGGGGAAAAGCACAAAAGTGTGGAAAGGCAAACTGCATTCACAGAAGAGAGGGAAGTCTGATGTGGGTTGAAAATAACTGGTTAGGGAGGTTGTAGTAATATCGAGAAGAACCTTGATTTACAGTTAAGGGACTTTATGCTGGACTTCACACTGAAGACAATAAGCATGAAAGGTATGAGAGGTTCCTAAATAGGGAAGAGATGTGGTCATTCATATTAAAAAAATAAATAAAGAAAACTGTAGTAGCAGGATGATGGCTGAACTAGAGTAAAGGGAGGCTGGAGCCAGGAAAGCCAATTAGAAGGTCACCGTAATAGTCTAAGGAAGGGATTACGGTCTGAGTCACCATAGCAGCAGGGGGATGAAGAGTAGTGACAAATCCAAGGGAGATTTAGAAGTAGCATTGAGGACATAGTTATTGATTAGATAGCCACTTGGGAGTAGGGGAGAGAGGCCAAAGTTGAAGTGTAATGACATTAACTAAGCTAAATACGAGGAGAGCAAAAGTCGGGGGGAAGGGAGGATGATATTAAGTTTGCAGTGACTATAGGATATCCAATGGCAAATGAAAGACATGTGTGCGGATCAGGAGCAAAGTTTGGACTGACTATATAGGTTCAGAAGTCAGGGCCCACGGGTAGCTAAATTCTCAGAATGGATGGGATATCCTGAGGAGGCCATAGAGTGAGAAGAGTGCCAAGACCCTGAGGGGAAAAAAGCATGCAGGCAGCAGTCAGAGGAAGAGGAGACTGGAAAGGTCCAGAAAGATAGCATGAGAATGGGACAGAGTGAAGTCTGCGAGTAAAGGGAGAAGAGACCTTCAAAGAAGAAAGGATAAACAATTCTCTCTGAGGTAGGATGAATGCTAAAGTCTGGGGATCAGATCTGATGAGCACAGTTCCTAGAGCTTTGGACGTCAACCTGGAATGGATCAAGTGAAGACTCTTCTTGGAAGTTTGACTGTGAGGGAAGCAGGAAATGGCTGGGAAGAAAGTGGAGTTGGGCAAGGTGTAGACATTTTTTTATTTTAATGAGATGAAGTCTTTGGTACAACAGATGGCTAGCTAGATTCTGCTTAAACAACTCTTGTGAGTGCACTACCCCACAAGACAACCTCGTTGCATTTTTTTAACCAGCAATTGATCACTCAGTTCAGTTCAGCATGTATTCGTTAAGTACCTGCTATGTCCAAAGCATTGGGCTTGGCATTCCAGTGCCTAAAAATATATGCAAAACACGAGGTGGATTTAGGATATTCAAAACTCACAAAGAAGAAAATCCATTGTAAGTCCACTATTGAGATATTATCACCATCAACATTTTCCTGTGTCCGTCCAGTCATATTTTTTTTGAGCATATATATTGAAAAATAAATTACCTACATTGTCTGATATCATGGCATCTTCCACAATCTGCTTCCTACTGGATGCACAGTTTTCATCAAAGGAACATACTATGATTTATAGAATATGTCTTTTCGAACTTTTAGGTTATCTCTAAGTGTTCAATATTATAAAGAAGGTATGCTTTACTAAGTACTCTTATATTAAATGTTGTGAGTGTTTCTGGTTATTTTCTTAGGATAAAGTCTTAAAAATGAAATTACTCTTTTAAATGGTTTGCACATATTAAGATTTTAAGTACATAATGCCAAATTGCCCTCTAGAATGCTTGAATCAATTTGAAAGTGAAAGTGGCTCAGTCATGTCCAACTCTTTGCAATCCCATGGACTGTAGCCTGCAGGCTACTCTGTCCATGGAATTTTCCAGGTCAGAATACTGAAGTGGGTAGCCGCTCCCTGCTCTGGGGGATCTTCCCGACCCAGAGATCAAACCCAGGTCTCTGCATTTCAGGCAGATTCTTTACTGTCTGAGCCACCAGGGAAGCTGATGAACCAATTTACACGCCCCTTATTGTATGAGGGTGTTTATTTCCCTGAAGTTTTATCCATGGAAGTTATTATTTTAAAGTTCTTGACAATTTCTTAGGTACAAAGATATCTGGTTTTATTTGGTGGCTCAGACAGTAAAAAGAACCTGCCTGCAATGCAGGAGACCTGGGTTTGATTCCTGGGTCAGGAAGATCCCCTGGAGAAGGGAATGGCTACCCACTCCAGCATTCTTGCCTGGAGAAACCCATGAACAGAGTAGCCTGGTAGGTTACAGTCCACGGGGTCACAAAGAGTTGGACATGATTAAGTGACTAACACTTTCATTTTTCTTTCACTTTTCCTTTACTATTAACTCTGGATCTTTTTCATTTTAATTGACCAGTTGAATTCCCTTTCTTCTCTTTTGCTTTTTCATATTCTTTACCCACATGGCTTGTTCATGTTTTTTACCTTTCTCATGTTCTTTACACTTCTTTTTAAATGTATTTTTCTCATAAATTTGTAAGAGTACTTTATATATAAAGGACACTACCCTTTGTCATATATATATTTGGTTGCAAAAATTCTAGAATCTCTCATTTATCTTTTAATTTTGTTTGTGGTACTGTTTCATCTACATAAACTGAAAAGTTTCAAGTAGTCAAATCTATAAATGTTTTTCTTTTACAAATCATAAACGTTTATTCTTTCACTCAGGTTTTTACCACCCTAAGGTCAAGAAATGCTTACACCACTTTCATTTTTCAACACATATCATTTCTCTTGTATGGGTCATTTTTAATATTTAACTCTCTATTTATTGAAAATTTATTTCATTCCTTATTAATCATGTTTGTTCTATCCTTTGAGGATGGTTTGGTTTCAGGAAAGAGAAATCTAACTCAAACAGTCTTAAACAAAACATTGAATCTATTGGCTCCCATAAGTAGAAAAGTTCAAAGACTTCAGGGGCATGTTTACCTAGATGGCTCACACAATGTGGAGAGGATTTGATGTTTCCTTCATTACCTCTTCGCTTTAGTTCCTGGTGAGAGCTCCATTCTCAACAGACTCTCCCCTCCTGGTCCCTAGATGGTGGCCAAGAACTCCCAGGTTACATGCTACTGCATTCACTTCCAGAGGAATGTGTCTTTGTCTTAGCATTACCACAAAAACCCTGATATTTTCTTTCCTTGATTGGACTGATTTAGGTCACATGCTCATACATGACACAGTTGCTGGAGCCAAGGGGATAAAACTCACTGATAGACTTAAGTCTGGACCACATGCCCCTCACCCTGGAAATAAAGGTGGAGTTAGTTTTCTTAAAACTACATGGATGTCCTACAGAAAAGAGTGACTGAGAAAGAGGGATGCATTCAAGAAGGCAACTAAGGTAAGGGACTGTATCTTTAAATATCAAGATCATTTCTTTTGATGAAAAATGGCAAATCCTCTGCCATTTGAAAACATTTGTTCTACCGCTATTAATGCAGTAGAAATTAGAGTTAAGATCATGAAAAAACATGATCCCTTCCTTAGGTAAGAAACCTTTTACATTCAAGTTGTATAGGGATCACCTGGGCATATAGCAGTTTCAAAAAGTCTAATCATATGCGGTTGGAAGTTTCCTCCATGGCCAACTAATCTATAGGTTCTCTGAATTCCTTCTTTAAGACAGGCTCCATAGACCCAGTAGAAATAAGACCATAGCTCTAATTCGCCCCTGAATCCATTCTGGTAAAGTCTCTGTCTCCTGGCTGCTTGGTTTTCTGGTTAGTTATTTTGGCGATCCCTTGTCTTTTTTTTTTTTTAAACCATAAGTCTTACCTATACACTTTGCAATGTCTTCTCCTGGCTTGTGACCTGAGACCTATATACCTTGACCTAAATATCTTCTTAGAGGAGGCCTCCAAGGAGTCAGCTAGAGCTAACTAAGTTGGCCTTTGGAGTGCTGGGGCTTTAAGTCGACCACATAGTGGTTCAGAAAAGGCAGGACACAATAGAAGCCACGTGCTGTGAGCCAGGCACAGCTCAAAATGTCCTGCCCAGGGCAAGCCATTATCTGACCCCACGAATGGATTAGTGCCCTTATAAGAAGAGGTGATCTCTCTCTACCTGTGGATACAGCAAGAAGGTGTTCATCTGCGTCAGATACCAAATCTGCTCAGAGCCTGGTCTTGGACTTACTAGCCTTTAGAACAGAGAAATAAACATGTTTTTTTGGATAAATCATCCAGTCAATGGTACTGGTTATAGCAGCTCCAACTGACAAAGACATCATCCTCCCTGCCTCTGTGAGCCTGGACAGCGACTGTACAGTGACTTGGCTTCTATGGGCCAACAACAGTCTCTCTCTACCCCTTTGTAGAGGTTTTGATCACAGTTTTTCTTCTTGTCTTAGTCCTTTCTCTAGTGCTTGCTGTTCCTCTGTTCTTCAATTTATTGTATGATATACCATCACTTAATTACTGTTTTTACAGCCCTCCCCCAAACATTGCAATGCGGGAGACCTGGGTTCAATCCCTGGGCTGGGAAGATCCCCTGGAGAAGGCAACAGCTACCCTCTCCAGTATTCTGGCCTGGAAAATTCCATGGACAGAGGAGGCTGGCAGGATTACAGTCCATGGGTTTTAAATGACTGAGAGACTTTCACTTTCACTTCTTTCCGCCCAAAGTCAACCACAATAAATACATCTATTGAAGACATTTTCTAATTTTAGAGGTATTAAAAATGTGTAGGGAAAGCCTTATATATTAGCGTCTAGTGAACTAGACTATAGCTGGATGATTCTGGCTTTAAGCCACCTATTAACATCAGTCTGCTTCATTCAGTAGCACTACTCCTTATTATCTTACTATAGCAAAGAAAGAAAGTGAAGTCACTCAGTCGTGTCCGACTCTTTGTGACCCCATGGACTGTAGCCTATCAGGCTCCTCCGTCGATGGGATTTTCCAGGCAAGAATACTGGAGTGGGTTGCCATTATCTTACTATATCTATAAACAAAAAACAAACAGAAAACCATTGTCTCCAGTACTTTTCCCAGAGCCTACTTGTCTCTGGATGTTAAGCCCTCTAGCGTTATTTTCACAGGTCTGAGTCCTTCTTTAGAGTGAGGTTTCCCCTTACTCCTATCTATTTTCTGTGAGTGTCCTTTAAAAATAAGAGCTAATCACACGCTTCTTGAGCAGCAACATTGATCTTTTTTATTTAGGTGCTCTCTTTTCTGTATTGAAATCACTGGCTTCATAAGAGTTCAAATTTCAAGTCATTTTACTACTCTTGAGCTTTCTTTCCTAGTTCCTGGCCAGATAGAGCCTTATGTCCATATTTTCTCTTAACCTGCTCAAGTCTTCTTTATATCCGGTTAGCAAGCAAAGGATTGCCTTCTCTGGCTACTACATATTCAAGGATACCGTGGTCACTTACTTTAAGCTGTCTGTCACTTCCACTTCACCAACACATTCTTCTTAGCTGGTTAGAATTAAGCATAGAATAGTACCTCTTCAATAAGCGATTAGTTTAAATTTAAGTCATGCCAACTTTATTTGATGCCCACTTTTCAGCAGAATGAGCTTGTCAGTAGATGTTGAAGTTCTCCATTACCCCTATATTGTGGCCCTGTGCTATTAATTCTGTCATTTGTATTGGGAAAGCATTATTGATGTTGCCATAACAGGATCACAAGGCATGTTAGAACTAGCTGACAAAACATGGCCAGTGGAGAGAGTGTGAGCCCAGTAGGGAGTGAAGAGCTCTTTCTAGGGTATGGGCTGTGAATACAGAAGCTGGTTTGGATTAGGGCAGCTGAGCTATGCAAGACCTGATGTCTCTCACCAAGGTGAAGTTCAAGAAGCTACTAATACTAAGAAGTCCAGCATGAAGGCACATGTGTACCACAGTTAAAGGAAACCATGGCAGGAGTGTGGACAGCAGAATACAACCCTCTGGATTCGGACTGGTCAGTGATAAGCTAAACAAGACATCAGAATCAAGGTCAAGAAGACCAGGGTTTAGGAGAATGTCCCAAATCTAAAGCGAATCTGGATGCGAGGCAAAATGACCAGAGATGGAAGGTGTGGAGGTCAAGGTGGAGGCACAGAATTGAATAAACATGGAGTGGGAGGTGTAATAGGAGGGACCTGCAGATGTCAAAGGCTCACAGCTGACCCGACTAGAAGGAAGCAAGATGCTGGGGCTGATACTGATGACATACTTTCTCTCTAATCAGAACTAATCTTGGGGAGCTTGGAGAGCTAGAACTATAGGCAGAGCCCCTTAGATAATCCAGCATCATGTTCCATCTGGAAGGCAAAGGCAAGACAACTAGCCAGCTGCCTTATTGTAAGCTCCTATGACAACGTCACTTCTGCTTTTATTTTGATGGCTCTGCCAGCCATCCATGTTCAGGTTTGTGAGTTTTCATTTGTATTCCTAAGTTCTTAACTCACACCGGTATTCTATTTTGCCTTTAATTGTGTGTTTCTTTTGAACAAATTATGTACCTTCATATTGGTGCAATACAACAACTAATGCCCTGGTGGCTCAGCTGGTAAAGAATCCACCTGCAATGAGGGAGACCTGGGTTCGATCCCTGGATTGGGAAGATCCCCTGGAGAAAGGAACAGCTACCCACTCCAGTATTCTGGCTTGGAGAATTCCATGGACTATATAGTCCATGGGGTCACAAAAAGTCGGACACGACTGAGCAACTTTCACTTACTTATTACTTACCGTGTACAGGTACCATGCTAGCTGATTTACATACACTATGTCTTATTTAATTCCCACAGCACCTCCTTGGGAGGTGGGTATTATGATGCCCATTTTAAAAAGAGGAAAATGAAGCTTATATGGTTTATGTAATCAGCCTGAGGTCACACATCTGGGACACAAAAGTGCTCAGGTTTAAACTTAGTTTTTGCCTGCCTATCTGAGGCTTAAATGACTATATTTATACTGTAATACATTCAAACAATTCTCACTGACACCTGTCAGCCACTAGACTTTTTAATCTATCTTCTATCCTCCTTTATCTCTAACTCCCTAACAGTACTGCAGTATATAAAAGTGATCATTAATAAGTATTTACTGAATGAATTAATGTAGCTTAAAAATGTGATTAGAATTACTATGTCCTCTCTTGGTTTGGGTGTTGATATAGACAAGTGATAAGAATTCTTCAGTTTGCTCTATAGAAACACTACATTGACATGCATTCATTCATTACATGGCTGAGAAGGGGCCAACACTGAACTGAGGAGACATACTAAGTCAGATGTAGGCAAATGTGTCTACATGTTCAAATAAATTTGAGAAGTTAAAATAAAGGGTATATATGAAACAGATTATTTTCTTCAGAGCTCTGAATCTGAAAATCTTTCTCAAGACATGGTCTTCTTGTTTGTCTGAAATCAGAGCTTGCCAAACTAACATCCATGGGCCAAATCCAGCCCACCCCTGTTTTCGCATGGCCTGTGGGCTAAAAATGGTTTTCACATTGTTAAGCAGCTGAAAAAGATCAAAAGAAGAATGATACTTCATGACAAGCAAAAATTATATGAAATTCAAATCTCATTTTCCATAAATAAGGCTTAATTGGAAACACAGCCAAGGTCATTCATTTCCTTATTGTCTATGGCTGCTTTAGCACTGCAAAGGCAGAGCTGCGTAGGTGGGGCAGAGACTGTGTGGCCCACAAAGCCTAAACTATTACCCTTTACAGAAAAATTTACTAGTCTCTGGTCTCACCAAGTAATACAGAATGTTATAACATTTTAAATATTGTTTAAGTGACATCTATTACTTTGGTATCTAACTAGAGGACCCTGGACCCAAAAGTCATGACATCTCTTCTGCGGTGTAGAAGGTTTCCACATTCTCTGGACAAAGTCAAACTCTTTCCTCCTTTGGCATCCTCTCCATTCTCTCCTGACAGCAGTAGCAGCTTTTGGCAGAAACGATAACAAACTGAGAAGCTGGTGGTTTCTCTGAGAGGTAGTATGTTTCTTCCTACCCAAAGCCATTTTTCTCTCTGATGGGAAACTGGGGCTGGGCATCCTTATGAGTGGTTACAGTGTATTACAGAAACGTAGTGGCACAGAAATGGATTCTCCAGACTCCATCAACCGATTCAAGGTGGTATGATGGAGTCACACTGGTGAGGAAAAGCAAATTGCTCTTTTTGTCATCACCCAGGACCTAAATAAAGACAAAAATGACTCAGAATGACGAGACACAGGTGAACATTATTTATCAAAATATTTTCAGGAGGCATTTAACATCCCAACAACGTGGCATTGTGAGAGCTCAATTAACATGTAGCTCGGGAGTAAAACCAAGGGATCTTTCTAAGATCAAGTTTGGTTTACAGTACAGTTCAAGAGAATGTGCTTTATTTATTTATTGAGACACAAAGACACATAACTATTGTTGCTGTTTTTTGTATCTCTATTTCTCTTTATCTTTCTGTATCTTTGTCTTTCCAATTTAACAAAAATACACTGATCATTGATTATACCTGCGAGGTACAGGGAATGCCCTAAGGATATAAAAATAAATCAGATAATTGCAACTTTCAAGGAGCTTAGGTTTATGAGCAAAACAAATTATAGCGATCTTCCTGGACTTTGGGGCAGCATTTAACATGAGTTGATGTTAAATGCTTAATATATTCTTAATATATCCTCCTTAATATATTCCTCTCTTGGTGGCTTTAGCCCCATCGTCTCCTGGTTTTAGTTCTCTGGTTTCTGATTCTTGGTCTCCATTATCAGGTCTTTTTTTTTTTTCCCTCTCTATTCAATCTCTAAATGATCAGAGTTTAATCATGGGCCTGCTTGTCTTTTGATTATATCTACCCTCCCTAGGTAATCTTCTCTCAAATTTATACATCCAGTTCTAGCAACTCTCTTGAACTTCCAATCCATATAATGAAACTGCAGTAAACATCTCCACTTAGACACATACTGCAATTCTGCAACCGTCCCAAGATGTTCCATCTCAATCACTGACGTCTCTGCTCATTCATCCCATCTTTGAAGAAATCTCAAGTCAGTCGTGATACTACCTCCCTCTCCATAACTCACCAATTCCATCCAATTGTCAAGTCCTTTAAAATAACTCTTGACTCTGATCATTTCTCTTCCTGAGCACACTATCACTGTAGATGAGGAAACCATGCCTCAAAATTTTTAACAGTTGCCCACCATTCACTTGCATAACTGTACCATAATTTATTTAACCATTTCTCTATCAATGGACATGTAGGTTGTTTTCATTCTTTATCTACCATAAATAATGCTTCAGTAAAGATACTAGAAGAGTCATTCTTCAATATCTGTCAGTAGATCTATTGGATAAATATAGAAAAATGGAGCTGCTAGGCCAAAGGCTTTGTACATTTAGAAATTTGATAAATACTGCCAAGTTACCCTCCACAGGGGTTATGTCAATTTTCATACTATTGACAAAGTAAAGTAATACCCACTCCCCAGCCTGGCAAACTAAGTATGCTAATTAAACTTTTTGATTTGTGTCAACTCAATAAGTAAAATAAAGGAGAATACGGTGGCAGACGATGAGATGGTTAGACGGCATCACCAACTCAATGGACATGAGTCTGAGCAAACTCCGGGAAATGGTGATGGATAGGGAAGCCTGGCATGCTGAAGTCCATGGGGTTGCAGAGTTGGACACAACTTAGCAACTGAACAACAACAGTATGTAAAAAAATCTCTCTTATTGCAGTTGTAATTTGCATATTACTTGTTATGAGAAAGGCTGAGCATTTTTGCATATTTTAAAGACCTATTTGTGTTTCCTTAACTGCTAACTGTCATATCTTTTGCCTACTCTTGCAGGAGTTTTTGATGCTTTTCTTATTGATTTGTAGGAGTGCTCTGATTTTTTTCTTAAATTATCCAATTTCCATATTCTTTCAGAATCCTAGTAATTTTTAAAACTCAGAATTTAATCAAATTTTCCCCAATAACAAGTAACCCTCAATTTTTAAAAATTTATTTTTCAATTGGAGTACAATGGCTTTACCGTGTTGCGTTAGTTTCTGCTGTCCAACCGTGTGAACCAGCTATATGCATAGATCCTCTCCCTCGTGAGCGTCCCTCCCCCACATCACACCCCCCTCGGTCATCACAGAGCACCAAGCTGAGCTCCCTGCCCGCACAGAAGCTTCCCACTCTTTCCTTTACACGTGGTAGTGTATGTACGTCAATGCTACTTCAAATGTTAACTCCTGTAGGGGAGCCCATATGAAAAGCTCAATGTAGAAATTATGAATTGATTTGCAGAAGTCCTGACTACCTGAAAATAGCTTAAGACTGCCTATACCTATATCTGTGCTATGTCATTTAATTTTCCTAACAGCCCTATGAGGCATGTATTATTATTAACTCCAAAATAAAGCTCAGAGAATATGAATATCCTGGGTGACACAGCTAAGAACTCTTCCACACCTGGAACCTTAAAAGTCTAGTAATCCACCATCACTGGCCATTCCTGAACCACATCAGGCCCTGGTCCTTGATGCCTCTAGTTTCTGATAATCAATTGCTCTTCTCTTTTGTCTTTTATAAACATGCAGTGAACATTTTTAAGTACCTACCATCTGCCAGGAATCCTCATGGGGTTTACATTTTAGAAGGGTTCTCATTTATAAGAATAAAAACACACAATAATAGAGCTTTACTAAGATGGGTGGGAAGGGACAAGGAAGGGTACTTTCAGCCAGGTGGTCAGGGTGGACCTGCTTGAGGAGGTGACATTTAAACAAAGATTAGAATAATCAAATCCAGGAAAAGGACATATCTAGGTGAAGTCCTTTAAAAACAAGAGCAAATCTAATGTATTCAAGGAATAGAAAAAAAGACCACTGCAGTTGGAGTCAGAGGAGAGTAGTGGGAGACAAGATCAAAGAGAGGTGGTCTGGGATGCCACAGAAGGCTTTCTGCCACGCAAAAGAGTCTGGACTTTATTTCAAGTGCAATCAGAAGACAAGGAAGGATTCTAAGAGAGAAGTGATATGATCTATGTTTTATGATTTATGTCACTCTAGCTGTGTTGTGGAGAGAGGAGGCAAAAGTGGAAATAGGAAAACCAATTAGAAGCTATTACAGGAGCCCAGAAGATGCTGTCTGTATTAGGGTGGTGGCAGTGGAGAGAGAAAGAGACAGATTTTGGAAATGTTTTTGAGGGTTAGAGTGGACCTAAATTCTTTATGGAGGAGACATTAGAATGGAGGAAAAGGAGAACTATGAATATCTACATGCTTTTTGGCTTGAGCAAATGGTGGATGGTGATGTCATTCAATTGGAAGAAGCCCAAAAGTACCCAGAATTTCATATTACTATATTATTTCCTTGCTTTCCTATGCATCCTTAACCTCACAGATCATGATTTTCTCTTCCCAATATTTTCATTTTCCTTCCCTACCTAGTCTTTAGTCCTTCTTATCCAAAAGAACTTCCTCCATCTACTGCCTCTACTCATATCCACTCCTCAGTCCACTGCAGTCTGGTTACTATCTCCTTTTCCTAATAAACTCCTTCTTTCTGGACATAACACTGACCTTGTTAAAACCAAGGAATTTTTATTTTTCTTGACCTCTCTCTAGCATTTCAGACTATTGCCAATTTCTCCTTGACTTGTCCGAAACTACTTGTTCCTGGTCCTTCTGCCTCTCTGGATGTTCTTTTTTGTGTCTTTATTTCCTCATTTCTTCAATGTTTGCATTCCCATAAAGTTTCAGAACAGGCCCTTCTCTCTTCTTACTCTATACCTTTTATCTTGAGGATGTCATCTACTTCCATGGACTGTCACTCATTCTGACGATTCCAGCACATCTTTCTCTCCTGAGCTCTCGGCTCCCCTGTGTATTTATGTAGTAGAAAGCTTCATTTTGATATCCTATGGATACTTCAAACACCATGTTTCAAATTAAACTAAATTCCCTCCTCAACCTATATCTCTACATCTTGGTGAATGGTACCACCATCTTTCCATTTATCTGAGCTGTACATCTTCTCCTGTTCCTTAATCCTGCAGACATAATAATAAAGTTCAATTTGTTCTATACTCTCAATTTCTCTTGAATCCTTCTCATCTCTCCATTTCTATTCTTGTTCCTTAGTTTAGATGTCCATCACGTCTATCCCCATAATGCTGAAACAGCCTCCGAGATAGTCTCCCTGCTTATTGTGTTGCTCACACTAATAAATTCTCCAAACTGGAGTGAACTTTATAAAATGGACATTTGATCACCTCACTATGCTCCTTAAAACTCATCAGTAGTTCTCCACTGGCTTTAGGGTAAGTTGAAACTTATTAGGAGGATATACAAGACTTTTCATAATACAAGACCTTGCTGATCTTTCTGGGTTCTGCTATGCATTCATACAAGACAGAATCTATTACTTGCTGGGCTCTGTCCTTCACCTTCAACTCTATGGGCACACCTTCTTACCCTCAGGACTTTACACATAATGCTTTCTTTGCCTGGTCTACATTTCTCTTTGAGTTGCCTACTTGTCTGGATTATTCTACTTATGCTTCAGATCTACTCTCTAAATTCATTCTCTATGGTTAGGGACTGTGACTATGCCCAGTGAAGGTTAAGTATGTACCTTTCCAATGAGCTCCCATGTTGCTAACATCCTAGTATTGTGTGATCAATTATACTTATCTGTCTCCTCATTAAACTACAAGATCCTTCAGAGGAGACTGTGTTATTCATCTTTGTATTCCCAGTGCCTAGCACGGTACCTGACACATAGCAGGCACTCAATAATGAATAAAGAAAGTGGAAGAGTTGGGTTTCAAAGTCAGATCTTCTCTGTCTGGCACAAATCTCACATTTCTTCATGCTACTTCTTAACATCTTGAGCCTGAAAATCTTAAAAATCTAGGTATATTTTTGCCTGTAACTAATTAAAATACAGGCAAGTAGATAACTAACTCCATGAGAGTTCAGTTAATCATGTATTTCTTTAATAGCCTTTATTCATCATTCCACCATTCTGCTCATCAAAGTACTTTGGGTTAAATACATCTAAATTGAATGATCTTTTGATACACTTTTACATCCTTTCTACCTTTCATCCTGTTCCTTCTACGACACCTGAAAGTAAGCAGAGTTAAGTACATTGGGAGTCAGGTAGATTTTATTCCGTCTGGCAACTGACACTATAAAGTGATGTGTCAACAGCATACTCTTTCCCATTATGATTTCTTCCAAGGTTTCTATGGATAGGTATTAAAATTTCAGTGCCAAAATTTAACATTGCAAAATTCAGCTAAAATTGAAATTTTTATGTAGTGAGTTCAGTATAACACAGAGTTCTATAAATAGAAAGAATCTTAAAGATTCTGCAGCCCAGCACTTCTGTTTAGCTTTCATGAGGAAATAGACAGGAGAAGACTTGTAGAGCTCACCCAAAGTCATCCAGCCTATTAAAATTTCCTACCTTTCAGTTGGCTGGTCTCTTCTCAATGACATAGATACCCTATTATCTTCCATCCAAACAAATTATCTACATCAGAACCTATCTAACTATTTACATAGTGCTTATCTTTATGATATTGCCTTTTTTGATATCCTTGTTATAAAGAGAAAGGAACTGAAAACTAAGCAAGGCTGTCTTATCCAGGGACATAGGAGAATTGGTAAAAGAGACAATTAGCACAAAGAGATGGGCTTCTATTTGTACTGTAGCCTTGTAATCACACTCTGTTCTCTGAGTGCCCCAACGCTAACCCAAGCTTATTTGTACTTCTGGGGCCTGGATTCTATTCAGTTCTATGCCTTATTTAGTCTAAATGATTTCTCCAGCACCAGTGTGTATTTTTTGAGCTTTATTTTAGAAATATCATACTTAAACCTCCCCTCAAATTGAGTTTGTTTTAGTTCTAATGCTGAGGAATGAAGATTCTGGGTAAAAGAAATAAAGATGATGGGTTTTTCTAGGCTTTACATTTCAAGAATGGTTTTCTCAAATGGCAACTGGCAGTATACCTTATTCCTCAAATTATGACATTTTCTCTGGGAATTAGAATTTAATTGGGATAATTGGTTTTCACGGCAAGCACAGATTTCTTTCCAAGAGTATCAGTTTGATAATATTTTACCAGCTAAAGCTATGAGACCAAATATAAACCAGTTCTGAGAAACAGGAAGTGAACCTGACTGGTCTAGTCTGCGTGTCCCTGGTAGTGACGCACATACAGAAATCAAATTAGGAAAACAAGATATGTGGGTGTGAGGGAGTCGATAATAATTCAGGATGCTACAACACAAGCGAGAACTCCTTTAACCAAATGCCATTCATTTTAATACCACCCTGAGAAGTTTGATTTCCACATAACATACGAGTGATCAGAAAGCAGGACGAGCTTGAGTTCCCTAGCAACAGCACGTGCTTCTGAGACAGTCATTAGCCTTTCAGTTAATCCCGCCAACCCCTTACTGCTAATGTATGACTGACATTTAAAAAAAAAATGATGTTGCAGAAAGTGCTTTGATTTCCAGGAGCAAAATGCACAAGAATAATATACATACATATATATAATATATATGTGTGTGTGTATGTTAAGTTGTCCTGAGAACTGCACTCAGGTAAAAGAAGCAATTTTCCTACATGCCCAGCCTGTCCCCATGTCCCCATGTTCACTGCTTTTAGTTCTACATTTCTGAATCCCCTCCCAGTAAAGGGCAGCAGAGGTGAAAATTCTTCAGACTTTAAGACAGTCCCCTCATCGAATGTAAATCATAGTCTGAAACTGGGGTGGGCAGTTTGTGTAGTAGGACTGAGGCTGACAGAGGGTAAGGTGGGAGGGAAACCGTAAGGCATAGTTTTCTTTCTCCTTTAAACAGAATAAATTACTCTGGTTGAAGCTGCTTGGGAAAGGAGGCTGGTGAAGGGAAAGAAGCTATTTTTCCTATTGATTGTTTAATTGCACCAGAGGCTGTTTGTCCAAGGCGACTGGCCAAGAGCATTATGTCTGTGACTAAAGTGAGGTTGGGCAGGTTTCCATACCCTTTCCTAGTTTTCAACAAGACAACCCATAAAGCTCAGCCAGGCTATAGGAATAGAGTGTATGTCGACTTCTGCTACTCAGCTGTACCCTAAAGCGCCAGGGCTGATGGGATGATGGTTTTCTGACTCTGAATCATTGCCTCTAGCTCGGTCCTTGGTTCAGGATGCACTACTCCTCTGTGTAGCCTGGGTCACCTGCGGGGCGTTATTCGAACGGTACCTATTGCCACTGGTCATCCTTATTGTGGCCTGGGTCCCTTTCAGCTGGACACTGGGCTCCTTCAGTTTGGCCAGGGTGATTCCTAGATCTCCCCGCCTCCCCACCTAACCCCCTGCGCGCTCCCTTCCCAAGGCGACCACCTGCGCCGCCCCACTTACCATCTGCCCCGCGGGGAGGGCCCCCCGGGGTGGCGGAGCCCTCCCTGCTCCCGGGCGGCTCTGGGGGAACTCGGTGTTTGCCTCCAGCCCTTCGCTACCGGAGAGATCAGGTTCCTCCCCTCCTCCCCCTCCAGCTCCGGCCGCCGCCGCCGCCTCCTTCTTGCATGACACAGCAGAACCGCAGCTGCCGCAGCAAGTCCCAACCATCCGCCCAGGAAGCGCCGCAACCGGGACTCGGGAGGGGCGGAGGGGGAACCAGGCAGGGGCCACCGCCGAGGGGGATGCTTGCCCCCGCTTTGCACCACACACTCTTGTCCCAGCCCAGGGGCATGGGAACAAAATCAGGCTCAAGCCGACCAGGCCAAGCCCATGAGGAAAGCTGGGGGTTCGGCGTCAGAAGGGATGGGACCAAAAGAAGGGTGTGAAGGAGATCCCAATTGAGGCAGGTCATTGCAGGGGAAGAAGGGGAAGAAGAGGCCGAGAAGTCGAGGGCCAGACTGTGAAGGAGAATAAAGGAGGTCAAAGAAAGGTAAGGAGGTAGAGTTGCAGAGAAGGGAGACCGAGCTGGGAAGGGGAGGGGACCTGCTTTGGAAGGAGGACTGGGAGGGAGAATTTGGGGGGGCCTGAGCTAAATATCTAGGCGGCACAGGGTGAATTGGGAGGCAAAAGCAGGGAAGGGGAAAGGGATGGAAGAATTAGGCGTTAGATAGTAAGGTAAATATTGAGGGACATATTAAGGAATCAGAAGGGATGTAGTGGAGATCATGCATCATGGCTGATAATCAGAGGGAAACTGATGAGATGGAAAGAGATACAGTCAAGGCAAAGAAAACATGATCTTCCGCCCCACTCTTCAGTTTCCTATGAAGTTTTTCATAATGCTGCCAGTCCAACAGGGAGTTTTCCTTATAAATTGAAAAGCATGAACTAAAACATCACAAGAGCCGTTTAGCTTGGATTTACAGGATAAAATCCTATGATCCACACAATCTTTAAGGCAGAGGTTTAGGATTGGGGGTTGTGATCCAGTAACACGGAAGGCTCTAAAAACTAATGTTATGGATTCACACATAACTGGACTTAAGTCATTCAAAGTGTCTGTTAAATGCTTCAGTTAAATGCTAGAAATGATGACAAAGTTATTGGTTCAAAATATATAAAGGCACAGACTTTTTCTCTGTATACAAACTATAAATCTATAGGTAATTTCTAGCATCTAGCACATCCACTATGATTAAGGGGAAAATGTGTTTTTCTGATTATTTGATTTCCCACCAAACACGATACGCATTTTACAGCAGATCAGCTGCTTCTATTTGAGAGAATGTGGTCAGAAGTAATGCAAAAGCTGCCACTTTGGTTTTGTCTGTACCTTCCAGGTCATATCGTCGTACCTCACTTCCTGACACAAACAAGTTTTTACTGTTGTCAGCAACAAAGTCCTAATATAGCTGCGGAAGAGAAAAACTGCATTGCATTTGCCTCCTGCAAGCATCATCAACAGTTACCGGAGGAATGTTGATTCCAGAAAAGCTTTAAAGCTGGTACGATGGTAATTATGTATCAAATGCCTGATTCTATTTCTGTTATTATTGTTTTGTCATTTCTGAGCCACCCAAGAACTGGCTGAACTCGCAGAGGGACAAGACTGGTTCTTCTTTCTGCCTCGGTAAAATTTAATCAGACCTGATAGAAAACTCATTGCTCTAGGGGAAAATAAAGTAGGAACCACGAAATGTCATCTTAACAGAGCGTGGGTTTTGTGACTGTAGGAAAGGATTTAAGGACGCTCCTTCTGTTCGGTTTCCTATGTAATGAGCAAAGGCTACACGCACGCACAGACGCCACAGCTCCCGGATGCTGTGGCTCGCTCCTCTGGGCTTCTGCAGCGCCCGGAGCCCCTCCGGGATGCCGCGAGGGGCTCTCGGTGGGTGGTGGTGGGGGTACGGAAGGCTGCGGCCGCCGCCGCCAGTTCTGCCGCCGCTGTTGTTGCTGCTGCAGTCACGTGGGAGGCCCTTTAAGTTTCCATAGAGAGGCCTCTCCGGTGTCACATGATGGACATGATATAATGAAACAACATTGTGGAGAGGAAAGCATTAGGGGAGCCCACGGCTACAAAAACAAGTGAGTGAGAAGAGGTGGGAGGAAGAGAAACTACGCCACCTCCCCTGCAGCCGAGCCGCACGCAGCAGCTCCCCGCGGGAAGTGGGCGACGCCGGCGGGGGGGAAGGGAGACCCGGTCCGCAGCCCCGGCCGAGGGGACCCCCGCCGCCCACAGCCGAGAGAACAACTTTTAGCCGGCAGCCTCGGCCAGGACTGCACCTGTCTCCGGAGCCTCCATCGCTCCTCCTGATGATCAAAGAGGAATTCTAGAAGACTGTGCTCTACAAATATACATGCGCATCGTTTTCCCCCTTGCGTCTCGTCCGGAGGAAGGAAAGAAGAAAGGGATTAAAGCGGCAGCGTGTGTTCAGCCCCAAGGTAAGTTCTTGAGGTTGGGGAAAGCCGGCCCAGCAGGACTTCGGGATGGGAATTTTGTTCTCCGTTTGGACCTCTCGAGATGAAAAGAGGCATCCCCTCACTGCTGCGAGGCGGCGGGCTCGATGGTCCAGCAGAAACATTTGCACTGTGGACTCTGGTTATTTCCTCTTTCGCACGCCCCGCGGTCCCACCCTGGGACTCCCCGGGGGCCCCTCGCCTCCCCCCGGAAGGGCCCGCAGGTCCCGGCCGGGATGTTGGCGAGCCGGGCGAGGAAAGGTAGGGGTGGTGGCGTTAGCCGGGAATGCCGAGGCGATTTCGCCATGTTTGTGTTGCTAAGAGCACTTTTTTCCCCTTTGAGGTGGCTTGATGCCACATGGCTCCTCCGGAGCTGCTGCCGGGTTGAGAGTGTGTGTGTGTGTGTGTGTGTGTGTTTTTTTTTTTTCAATGTCCGCATTCCAGCTAATGTTGCGCAGATAAAATTCAAACTTGAGGTAAACAGAGGAGGAGGAGGAGGAGGGGAGGGAGGGGGGGAAGACTGTTTCCATTTCGAGATTCCACCTCTTCACTCCGCGGAGACTCACATCCCGGAACCTCCAGAGTACTTGGTCCCGTCTTCCCCCCTACCCCACCTTTGCTGACCACCAGAAATCAGGCGACGGGGGTGGGGGTGCTCACAGAGGACGCGGCGTCTGCGTTCTAAAGGGGAAAAACAGCACCCCCGGGCACCCAGGCCGTTGGCTACCTTCCTCGTTCCACTGGGAGGGACGGAGGATGCCCTGCTGCGCTCTCGAGTTGGGGGACCGGAGGATCGCGCTCTTGGGCGGGGCTGGGGGGGGTGCCTGATCCCCCTCTCACTCCCTCTTACTTTTGGGAACCGGACGGCACCGCTCCCACCCCACCCCAGGCGCAGGTTCCAGAAGGCGGGCTGGGTGGGTCTCCAGGTTCCGAGAGGGTGGGTGGCGTAGCAGGTGTGTGGTGGGCATTTCTATTTTCTAAGTTGCATTTGATGGGACGACGTGGGGAGTCTTAAAAAGCGAGCGGATCGGAGAGCTGCGTCTTTTTTTTTTTTTTCCGACTAGGGAGAAAAATGATGACAACCCCTCCCCACCCCGCTTTAAATATCTGATTCATCTCGAAGCTAGGCTCAAGGGGGAGTAGGGATGTGTAAGGGTGAAGATGAGGTTCGTCATGTGGAAAACTGGGCTTCTGACAGCTCATGGCCACCCTTCCCTCCCTCCCGCGGCGGAAGATGGGGAGGTGGTGGGTCCGAGACGGGCGATGTACCCCCTCCCCGGGGTAGGAGCAGCGCGGGGTCCCGAAGTGCGGGAGGGTCCGCAGCCCGGTCGCCGGGGAGTATAGGGGGCCGGGAGGAGGCGGCCACGTGAGGAGGGTCTGCGGAAGCGCCGGAGCCGAGAGCTGGGGGGTGAAGTGCGTAGCACAGTCGTGACGGGGGCTGACACGAAGCAGCCGTGGGCGGCGCGCCGAGGAGGAGCGGAGACTCGCGCGGGCCCGGGGCCCCAGCTCCGTGGCGACGCGGCTTTATTCCGAGCGGCGGCCCGAGCCTCCCACGCCAGCGCCGACGTCCGGGCCGCGGGTGGGTGCGCACGCCAGGGCCCTTTCCCGGGAGACCGTTTCCGGGCGGGGTCCCCGGCCGGGAGCGAGGGCTGTAAACAGGGTGGTGCCCTCTGCCCTCCCGCCCCCGGCCGGTCGGGGCGCGCGGCCTTGGCGGCGCTCGGGGTAGCGGAGGCGCGGCCGCGGCGCCGGGCAGCGGCAGCGGGGGCGCGCCCGCCGCCCCCGCGCGCTCCCCGCCGCCGGGCCGGCCGGCCGGCCCTCTCTGTTTTTGTTTTGATGGAGCCCGCGTGCAGCTGGCGCGTGTCGAGTCACGTGCCGGGGGCGGGAGGGGGCTGGGGCGCGGTGACGCAGGCGTCCGGAGGGCCGGGCGCCCGCGGGGTGCTGTCGCCGAAGGGGCGAGGGGGCGTGTGCCCCGGACACATCCCGACCGCGCCGGGTGTCCAGGCCCCACCTGGTGGAGTTTGTGGGAGTTGGTCCTCGTGAGCAGTGTGCGGGCGTGGGTGTAAATCCCACCGCACTTTGGAGTTCGTCGTCGCAGCATCCAGGCAAGCCTGTTCCATCCGGGCTGGGGGCCCGCCTGCGCTGTTTCAGTTGGAAATCAACAGACTGCAGGCGTGAGTCTCTGTGGGCATTTAGAGACCTCTCTGTGGCTCTTAATCCAGACTGCACGTTGTAAGTAACTGGAACGGTTTAGAAAGAATTCTGATGCCCGGCCCAATCCTAGATCAGTAAACCAAATCCAAATAGGGCTGAACGTGTGTGTGTGTGTGTGTGTGTGTGTGTGTGTGTGTGTGTGTGTGTGTGTTTAAACCTCCGTAAGTGTTTTTGATGAACGAGGAAGGTTGAGAGCTTACAGAACTCGCTGGCTGGAATAGATAGCTGTGAAACCATCCATCTTTAGGGACGAAATAGCCAACAGGTGTTGATATGTCAGTAGATGCGAGTAGCTATGTGCTGGCATTCCCTGACGTTCTTGATGAAACATTGTTACCCCCATTTTACAGGTGACGGAGTGGAAGCTCAGGAGGTTAAGTAAGAGTTGGTCAGTGACGATCCATAACTAGAACCCAGGCAAGCTGATTCCAAAACCCAGTCTTTCAGTCATTACGTATGTTACTTTGGAAATCTACCTTTACCTAAATGGCATGTGTTTGTGCGAATATAAATAGTTTTGTGTTTGCCTAAAGACCAGCCAATTTATCGAAATATATATGTATTTTTATTTGCAAATTTTTGTTTGTATGAAAGGGAGAAGAATCACCTGGTGAATTCGTTGAGACCTATATAGGCTACTAACATTTTCCCCAAGTTTCTTTGAAGAGGGGATCCCAGTAATTTGGAGAGAACTGATTCCATGCAAGTTGTTTTGAGACTTGAACATACATGTAAAGTGAAGTGAAGAGTCTAGAAGATGCAGATAATTTCCCAGGATTTACACAAGCATTCACAGAAGTCCTTTAGGTTGGTGGACACGATATAATTTTGTTGGTCCTTGGCTGGTTGTAGCAGAACATGCAAGGTAGTATACGGAGTAGCAGAAGCTTTGCCTTGAAAATTTAGGAGGGGAAAAAAAAAACAACCACTCTGGTCTGGAGTACAGAAGTGTTGTTTCTGCATCCCCTTCTCTCTCTTATTTATTTCATTTTCCTCTGTCAGATAAATTCTTAGTGGGAATATTTAGATGTGGGAGTAATCTATTTGTTTTGAAAATGTGTTCCTTGATATATTCTCTAAGGACGTTAGAAATAAAACTCACAGACAATAGAGATTTTATCCTTAAAAACAGAGGGTTCTAATTACAATGTTTTTGTGACCAATACACATGATCAAGTGGTACTGCGTCACAAAGAAATGTCTTCATATTCCTGCTAATGATTGCTTTCAAACACTGTTAGCTGTATGGTGGATGTAGGCAAATTACTTAGCGAGTTTCGGAGACTGGTTTTCATGTGGCTTGCAGTTTTGGTTAGGGAAGCTTATAGACAGACATACCACTAGGGCAAGCCTGATATAACTGAGTGTAAGCTATTTTTGGCATGGAAATAGCTCTCTAACCCCATCTCCCTCCCTCCCTTGTCGTCCTCATCCCTGTTGACCACCAAAGATACTTTAATCCAGAGTTGTCAAACCACTTGTGGTTCCTGTGGACAGCTCTGTCTTCTGCTTCTAGGGTACCTCCTTTAGGACTTTACTCTTAATTTCTCATGAAAGTGAAAATATTAGTCACTCGGTCATCTCTGACTCTTTGCGACCCTCTGAACTCGGGCCTGCCAGGCTCTTCTGTTCATGGAATTTTCCAGGCAAGAATAGGGGAGTGGGTGGCCATTCCCTTCTCCAGGGGACTTTTCTGACCCAGGGTTTGAACGCAGGTCTCCCACATGGCAGACAGATTATTGTCTGAGTCACCAGGGAAGCCCCAATTTCTTCCTGAAAGGTATTTGGAAACATCCTGCTGTGTCACCTCCATTCCTTGCACAGATGTGTCTCAGTGCATTTTTTCACAACATACATTGTTTTTGTTTATACGTTGGACACCTGTACTAAATTGACCTTATAAAAGGTTGAAATGGTGTTTATTTGTGTACCCCTGGCACACTGCAGGCACCCAATTTATTACGTCAGTCTAAATTGAATTTGAGTTGCGTTATTTGGGTTGATCACTCATCTTCATTCTTTACCGTTCTCACTTCTGCTACTAGGCTGAAACCATGCATCTTTGAACAGAGAATACAGGGTACCACCAATATATTCCAGTAAAAGGAGTAGTAAGGATGGGACTAAATGTAATCAGCTTTTCACTTGTTTACCAATTTCATTCTCAATTTGCCAAGTGTTTACTTGTGAGTTCTAGGAGAGATGTTCAATATTACCATTTTTCAACTTCCTTAGGAAGGAAGAAATGGCACCATATTATTGATGAACAAACTTCTATGTATCGTGGCAGAGTACAGATGCATCATCACATTTCATTACACTGTAACGTTCAGATTTAGTGTTACAGAGTTTGTAGAGTAGCACGTCCTATAGAGCTTTCCAGAATGATAGGAATGATTTATAATGATACATTTATAATGACTTAGAAGTGATAGCCACTAAGCACTTGAGGCTGGTGAGCCATTTTCAGTGTGGCTAATGTGACACAGAACTAAAGTTCTCATTGATTTAAAAATAGCCACAAGTGGATGGTGGCTGCTGCATTGGACAGTTACAGAGGATTTGCTTACGTTTGAGTCTAGTGTTTGATAGGTAAACATTAACTTACAGTGTTCTGCCTTTAAAAGAAAAATCTTGGTTCATTTTACAGCGCATAACACTGTGCTTCCCATTCATAGATCATAAGGTGTTTCCAGGATATTTTTAACCTACGTGAGGCCTTCATATTGTCGAGCATCTGTCTGTGTTTTGTGGACTTTTCATGGAGTTCACGTGGTCTCCCATTTTCAGGAGCAGAGTGGAGTGATTATGGGTCATTATGGCTTCGAGTAATTGTTTAGAACATCAAATGGATTTGAATCCGTGGTGTATAAACTGATTGGAAGTCCCATGAGCTTTCCTTAGATGTATTGTGAAGAGCAGGCGCTATGTTTGTCTTGCTGGCCATCATATCCCCAGTGTCCTTGTATGGTACCTGACACAGGGCAAGTGCTCAGAAACATTTGGAGAATGGAAGAACATTCAAATAGTTTAACCCCCTGAATTTAGCCTCAGAGGGTATGTTGTGGAGCTAAAGAGGAGGCCGAGACTCAGTGACTGCACTGTAATTTACAGTTCTTGCAAGGAATGAATGTGGTCTCTCCAGGGACATTATCCTTAGCCTAGTGACTTTGATTCCTTTTCCTGTAGCAGGATACATAGCAAGAATTGTTACCCCTATTTGAGGACAGATTGAGAAATAAAGTCACAAAAAGCTTTGGTGCTCAGGTCACAGGGAGAGGGTTGGAAGTGTAAGTCAAATTGAGGTAGTTGTTTCTATTGCTCTGCACACTTGTTCTGTGATTCTTCCTCAAAGAATTAGTCATGCACTGAGCCATGTTAGTTAGGAAATATGGTTTGTGAAATCGAAGGTAATTATAGATGTTAATAGAGTCTGAAAAGAGGACTGAAAATATCTCTCGTATGGCATGACATTGAGAAAACAGCTTCTATGTGAGAAACAGGAATGGAAACGTTTCTCTCTTAAACCTCTAAATTTCAGTCTGTGATAATCCTAACACCCAAGTTATAAACTTCTCAGAAGAAAATATTTTCAAATGTAAATAGAAACAGATGTTTAGTTGTGCAGATAACCACTACCAGATTTTAAAATATTTATATAAAAAGGTATGAGATACATCAAACATCTGTTTAGAGCGAGAGCCCTAAGGCTGAAATCGTAGCACTCCTTTCACATGGTTGATGCTGTGTTGGTGAGTTGGTGATGCAGCCCCACATGTGGTCTGGTACTTGTAGAAGACGATGCAGTCTGCTCTTGGCGCTGTGTGTCAGACTTACCTAGCTTGTGGTCCTCCGTGTGGCTGGATTACAGCCCTGTCCTCGTTCCTAGGAGACACAGACTAGCTTCCTGTCATTCTGCTGCTATGTGTTGCACACATGAAAACTATTTTTATTTTTTAAAATGTATTTACTTATTTTTGGGTGTGCTCGGTCTTTGTTGCTGCGCAGGCTTTTTCTCTGGTTGCAGCAAGTAGGGGATAGTCTCTAGTTGCGGTGCACAGGCTTCTCATCGCTGTAGCTTCTCATCCCTGCGGCTTCTCTGGCTCAGGGCTCTAGGGCTCAGGGCTTCTGTAGTTGTGGCTCGTGGGCTCCAGAGCACAGGCTCAGCAGTTGTGGTGTGGGGGGCTGGGAGGTGGGCTGAGTTACTCCCTGGCATGTGGGATCTTCCCAGAGCAGGGCTCAAACCCAGGTCTCCCACATTGGCAGGCGGATTCTTTACCACTGAGCCACCAGGAAAGCCTGAAAACTAATTTTAAACCAGGGTAAGTAAAGTATAATTGAAAACAGAAGTCTGTTGTCTAAGGAAAATCATATGCTACGTTCCAAGATAAAATATGAAGTTTTTTGAGGAGGATCTTTTAGCAGTTTCTGGTCTCTTAGTTCTTTATGACTGTTTTTCAAATGCCTTTGGTGGTGCGTGAACATCTTTGGTGGTAATGGTGGGGAGCCCCCAAATCAAAAACAAACCATCAGCCATGAGTCCCCATAAATTCCTGCTGTTCCCCTCAAACCTGAACCAAAACACAATGACTGCAAGACAAAACCCACTGCTATCAGTAATAAAAGTTAACCCACCCGACCAAACAAACAAGAAAGCCTATGAGATTTGAGTTGTTGATTTTATGGACCTGTCAATAATGTGAAATCTTTTTTTTTTTTTTTTAGGTATTAAATGTGAATTGTTCATGACAAAAAAAATTCATGTCTGCCTAAGTATTGGCTCAGTTAGTAAAGAATCTGCCTGCAATGCAGGAGACCCAGGTTCAATCCCTGGTTGGGGAAGCTCCCCTGGAGAAGGAAATGGCAACCTATTCCAGTGTTCTTCCCTGGAGAAGAACTCCATAGACAGAGGAGCCTGGCGGGCTACAGTCCATGGGGTCGCAGAGATTCTGACACAACTTCGCAACTAAACCACCACCACCACAGGTTTATAGCAATGATACAAGAATTACACTTGCAGTGGATAAAGACCTGGTCAGCTTAGATCTCATGTGACTACTTGGATGTAGATGTCATAGCTTAAGAATCGTTTTGAAGATTTATTGGGAATTTTCTTCAGTGACCTTGGTCACTCACTTGGTATAAGAATTGAAGGAAGTTGCTAGCCTCATTTCTTTTCTCTTCAGTGGAGTGGTGGGATTGGGTCAGTGGTTTTTGAACTTTAGTGTATGTAGACGTCATTGAGGGATTGTTAAAACTCAGATTGATGGACCCCACTTCAGAGTTTCTGACTCATTAGGTCTAGGGTAGGCCTAATAGTCTGCATTTCTTACACGTTCCCAGGTGATGTTGATGTTGCTGGTTGAAGGATTACGTTTTGAGAACCACTGGATTTGGTCATCTCTTCTAAAGTTCTGATTCTATGCCTGTTCCCCTCTTCAAGTTGTAACACCTACCCTTTGATTTCTGCAGCATTATTTCATTTAAAGATTGCTATATGGAAAACTGAGGTTTCAACATTTTAAATGCATTAAATTAATTTTTAATGAGAGTTTCTTCAGAATCCCATATAGTTTGCAAAAATTCAGAGTCTGTTAAAACTCAGATTGGAGTTCTTACCCAATCGTAGAAGTCTCAAGGTAAAATATATTGAAATGTTACTGATGCTATCAAATGACAAAATGACTGCCTGCTGCTCCCTTAACCTGGATGTTTGGGTATCAAGTCTAACCAAGTGCCTCTTAATACACATCTATAGGGCAAGATGTAGCACATTAGGTAATTGTCAGAACTCATTAAATAAGTGTGTTTTGTTTTATTTTTTTGAGATGTAGGTCTTTTCTTAATTAAAGCCAGTCTATGGGTCCATAATGGGTTCTGATAATGTTAAATGGGGATCGTCCTCTGAAGGTAGCTGCCTTGTAGGAGACTCCTGGTTATAGGAATGAGGTACCCATTGGGAGATAAAGAAGCCAGGGCATGGCCATTCCCTATTTTGTGGACTTTGGGGAACAGTGGAGGCTCTGTAGTTTCCCAGTGAAGGGGCTTTGAGGTGGGAGTCTCTAGGAGCTCACTGGAGATACCAGGAGACTTCTTAAAGCAGTTCTTGCAGAGCAACCACACTGTACTTACCCAGAGTATATGTTTATTTTGCCAGGCTGGGGTGAGGGGGAGGAGGTGAAAGAGGGGGTGGACTTAGGAGGAGGGGTTGGTTCATGGAGATGCCAGGGCAGTCTAACAGGTGGTGCTGTGGAAACATTCCAGATTAGACTCCTGAGTGCCAAGAGTCAGATGGACTCAAGGTTGAGGTGACCAGAAGTAAGATTTGACAATGCATTTTATTTTATTTATTTTTATTTTCAGAGATATGACATGATTTATTTGAAAAAGATCATTCAAGCTGCTGTCCCTGAGAAATGGATTGACAGTGGGCAGGGAGACCAGCTCGGAGGCTGTTTTAGTAGTTTAGGTGAGGTAACAGTGATCTTTGTGAGAAGAGGAAAATGCAAATAATTGTAGATGTATTTTAGAAATGGAGACAATGCTTTTTAATATGAATGAATTTATTGGAAAAGAAAGCATAGTAAGATTTGGGGGGAATTCCCAGGTGGCGCTAGTGGTAAAGAACTTGCCTGCCAATGCAGGAGACCTAAGAGACCTAAGGGTTCGCTCCCTGGATCAGGAAGATCCCCTGGAGGAGGAAATGGCAACCTACTTCAGTATTCTTGCCTGGGAAATCCCAGGCTCCTGGACAGAGGAATCTCCCTGTAATGTAGGAGACCTGGGTTCGATCCCTGGGTTGGGAAGATTTGGAGGAGGGAATGGCAACTCACTCCAGTATTCTTAACCTGGAGAATCCCCATGGACAGAGGAGCCTGGCAGGCTACAGTCCATACAACTGAAGCGACTTAGCGCACACACAGTCTTATCTGAAAGCAAGGAAATAGAAAAGAAACAGGTGAAGAGTAAGGAATGGGAGGATAAAAATGAAAGGTTTCTAAACATTTTAAATGTTCTAAACCTGTTTGTAGGTATGTCAAGACTAGTTAATAGCACAGGCTTCTTTTGTTAGAAAAATAAATTAATGAGTTTTCATTTCCGGTGAATCCTTCGAATTAATCACCAGATGCTATTACTTGACTTAACATCAAATGCCTTTCCAAAGTTATGCCGAGAATTCATGCAGTGCTTACACTTTTAGATTGCTTTATGATCGTTAACTAGTTTAAATCAAATTCCTGGAAGGCACATACAGTGCTTATTACGGGTGTGTTTTATGGATTAGGAAACAAATCATTTGTGTAGCAGAGTCAGCAGAGCTGGGCTGAGGCCACGAAGTCTGCCTTGCTTTTCACATCTACCAGTTTTAAATTTTATCTCGAAATTCTTTTATTTTCTAATTTCCTTTATACAACGGTTGAACATTAAATCTTAAAGAGTTGATTTAGCATCCATATAATTGGTTTCAGACTGTATTTCATGGATACTACCTTAACTTTGAAAAGAACTCCATGTGATTTGCTACTCAGATCTGCAGACATTTCTAGACTGAAATATCTGCTAGAATCTTTGTAACAAAATCTGTGAGATAGTTTTGGATCCTTTAGACTGGACAGTTTGAGGCTGGGCTTGGCAGTCTTCGTGACAAGAGTGCCCATGGGCCAGTTTTCATTGAGCAACCAGAGGAGAGGAAGGTGCTGCTGTGAGATCCCACCCTTCATCTTTCTTAGAGTTTGTCCCCCTTTCCCCACCCCCACCCTCAGTACCTTTGAAAAGCTTCCTGTGCTTTAGAGAGTGAATGCACTTCACACACTAGCTCTTGGCAGTATCCGTCGTTGTCCTCCCATACCTCTTGAGGGTCCTGTCTTCCAGCTCCTGACAATTCTGTTTCTCTGACAGCCAGGCGGCTGGCTTCTGGTCGGCCAAAGCCCCCTGTGGATGTCCTTTATGATACTACTTCCACATCTTTCTGCGTTTTCCTTCTAGTTCTCTTTTCTGTCCTGTGACTGATCTTATTTAAGTTTGGTGGAACGAGTATCGAGGTTGCTGCTGTTACTGTTAAATCGCTTCAGTTACGTCTGATTCTGTGCGACCCCGTAGATGGCAGCCCACCAGGCTCCTCTATCCCTGGGATTCTCCAGGCAAGAACACTGGAGTGGGTTGCCATTTCCTTCTCCAACGCATGCATGCATGCTAAGTCGCTTCGGTCGCGTCCTACTCTGTGCGACCCTTAGACAGCAGCCCACCAGGCTCCTCTGTCCACGGGATTCTCTAGGCAAGAATAGTGGAGGGGGTTGCCATTTCCTTCTCCAGTATTGAGGTTGGAATAATGATCAGTGGGTACCTGCCTCTTTGGATGCTGTGCCTGGGGCTCTGTATTCTTTCCACTGGCTTCTAGTTCCCACTCATACAGAACCTTCTGAGTGTCCCAAGTCTGTGCCACAGGTTGCTCACCTGTAAAATGAGGGCTTGGTGGAGTAAGGTGTTTCTGGCCTTAAAGTGCTGTGATTGAGTTTTTTCACATTGTATTAGGACTGTGAACCCTCATAGGAGTACTTTAGCTTAGTGAAAGTCGCTCAGTTGTGTCTGATTCTTTGCGACCCCATGGACTGTACAGTCCATGGAATTCTCTAGGCCAGAATACTAGAGTGAGTAGCCTTTCCCTTCTCCAGGGGAATCTTCCCAACCCAGGGATTGAACCCAGGTCTCCCGCATGGTAGGCAGATTCTTTACTAGCTGAACCACAAGGGAAGCCCTGTTAATCAAGACTGGCCTCCTTGTAGGGTGTTGCTTCTGAGTTTCAACTATCAGGCAGTCCAGGACTCCTTGAATTAGTCTGTGTGCAGCGTGTTTGGCCCTCTTTCCTTCAGGAGTTAGGGAGGGGTCTCAAGGGCACGCTTTTCCATACTTTCCAGACATACAAGCATCTAAGTCAGAGGACGTGAAAATTCCCTGAACCCAAACACTCCACTGTGGAAAAGTTTTTGGCCCTCGCTGAAATCTTCTGCGGCTTTCATCTCCACGAAAGAAGCACTGGGCGATATTTGGGCTACTAGGGAACTTGCTTAATATTTCTATTAGTTATTGTACAACTTATTAAAAGTTGGTAAAGAATCTGCCTGCAATGCAGGAGACCCCGGTTCGATTCCTGGGTTGGGAAGATCCTCTGGCGAAGGGATAGGCTACCCACTCCAGTATTCTTGGACTTCCCTGGTGGCTCAGCTGGTAAAGAATCCCGGCAATGCAGGAGACCCTGGTTCAATTCCTGAGTTGGGAAGATCTCCTGGAGAAGGGAAAGGCTACCCACTCCAGTATTCTGGCCTGGAGAATCCCATGGACTATACAGTCTCAGAGTCGGACATGGCTGAGTGACTTTCACTTTTTGTTAGTACTGAATCTTTTCATAATATTCACAACTACATCAGGCTTCTTATCTGTTCATTGTCATTGACAACTCTGTGCTTTCTGTTTTTATATTGATGTAGCATCCATTCATGGCACCTATTGTCCATTTTGTAAAAGTCTAGAATTACCATTTTTTGCTTTTTTGTTTCCATAGATTAATCTTTGCTAGTTATACTTGCAACACTTACCTCATCGGCTTTGTCTTTGTGTCAGTAATACCCCTTCAGCTTTTTCTAATTTTTATCTTTTAAAAATTGTGTAATATCTTTTTTTATAGGCTCTGCCCCAATAGAATTTGTGATGACTTGTCAGTCTTCATGCTCATTGCCTAAAAATCCAGGTACCTGATAACAAGTGAAAAGTATTTTTAAATAAAATGCCATTCATAGCCTTTCTTTAGATTTTTTGTTGTTGTTGTTTTCCTTTCTTTAGATTTTATCTTTGAAATCTGTTACCTGTTTTATACTTTTTAGTTAACTGATGAAGTTACTGTGCTTGCAGACTTCTCCTATTTTCATGAAAAAGGTACCAAAATCCTTGCTTGCTCCCACTTTTAGAGGGTTCAAAATGAAGATTCCTCCTGCTATTAATTTTTCTGAACAGAGGCGTTTGTTCCGTGCCTCACGTATGTCTTTGTTCACACCTAACTAGCAGTTTAGAACAAGGACTTCATAGGCTTAGTGTATCAGTACCCTATTTAGTCATTTCATATCAGCTGCAGGATATTTTCAAGACACATATTTTTCAGTAATAGAAGATCATTTACAATTCTAAAAAACAGAAATATTTCCAGCAACAGATTGGCTTTAAAATGATTTTTAAAGTGATCATCTGTGGAAGAAACCATGGCTAATAATAGCTGTAGAGCGTTTGCTCATGTGTGGGGGACGTGATGATGGCATGAGATCCTGGGCTCCTTCTGTGTCTGAGGTTTCAGCCGCTTTGCTGAGGAAGGGGCCCATGTGGTTGAGGGTCGACCGCAGTGGCATCCTGAGGATCTGACTGGAAATGCCCTCCTTTAGAGGACTGTATTTCCTTGTTTTCTTTGGACAGCACCAGTTGTTTGAAACCACTGAATTGCATTTGTATAAATATACATAGTACTTGCTAAAACATCTTTTTGGATCACAGTGCTCTTGTGGAGTTAAGAGATCCACACTCTGGAAAGATGAGTCATTAGGAACATGTCAGGTCCTGGACATTCCCGGTAAACAGTCTAGTGTATTTTGGATCGGAGCTCCTTCTGTGTTACTGTTCATATGTTGGAAACCTAATCCTTGACACGGAGTCTAGGAGCAGGCACAAGTAAACATGTCCTCTCTGCACAAACTTTCTGTCCAGAACTGAACAAAAGAAAAACAAACAGGAACACTTCAAGGTGTCTGCAGCCTGTCCGAAGGCTTGTGGATGCTGGGGTACTGACAGGCCATTCCTCTTGCTTATTCTCCTGTCTTTCTGTTTTTCTGTGTTCTTTAACTCTCTTGATTTCCTTCCTTTCCCCCCGCCTACTCTTGGGTTCTTTTCTGTTTCTTCTGTTTTTTTCCTTCTCCTTTTGCCTTTCCCGTTCCTGGTATGGGTAGCCCAGTAACAACTGACAGTTCCCACAGGCATTCTTGTTAGTCTGACTAAATGGCAGCCCAGAGCCAAAGGCAGGCTTTTCTCTGACAAGATGCCGGTGCAGACTATTTCTGAATATTTCTATTTCTAAAGATGTGAGTATGTTTCTATAGCGGATGCCATGCTGAATGGAAAATAACTGTGAAATGTATAACTTTCCAAACTCTTTGGGATATTTAAATAGGCATTCGAATAGGTTTCAGATTGAAGTTTAAATTTTGTGCTAAAGGACGTCCTGCCAAAATGTAGATAATAGTAGATAATGAATTTTGAGATTCTTTGTATTTATGAAAATTTTGGTAAAAAAAAAAGGTGTGGTTTGAGTTAACAATAATGTTTTTAAATTGCCTAAGCTCTAACTAAGTTTGGTATAAAAAATGTGATTGAGTCAAATTTGTGTTAAATACACAGCTATTACTTCCGCCACTCTCACGAATCAGAGTGTACTCCATCTAACTCTCCAGGGCTTCAGAGCTAATTGAATTCTGTCTCCTTATTCTGTAGATGAGATAGTTTACTTAATTTTAACACCTGGTTAGTGGCATAGCTGACTACAGTTAAGTCTTCCCTTTCCTCGTTCCCGCTACTTTTTTCAGACAGAACGTTTTTTTTTTTTTTTTCCAGAAAGTTAATTTCTGAAATTGAGAGGTCACCATGGGCAGAGAAGCCTGAAAAGAGTATATGAGTTCTAAACCTAGCTTGACTTGAATTTGCTAGTGGTGGGGTGTTTGAATTGGGGGTTTTAACCTCTCTGGACCTCACTTTTTGGAGGCTTGAACTACAGGCTCTCTTCCAGGCTTGTGACTTATACTCAAGTGAGAAAAATGAAATAGATTTAGAATTTTCCTGTTTTACATTTGTAAAATTTCAACTTGAGTCTTATTTCAAGAAGCGTTCCAGTTTTTTAGTAGGTATCCTTTGTATTGTATCTTATTAGTGAATTAACTTTTCCAAAATGTATTGTTGTTAGACACAGCTTGTTGTCTTAGTTGACATGATAGCTGCCTCGTGATTAACCAAAGTAGACACACATCCAGAGGCTGGTCTCCCTTAGTTTCAAACTGGTGGAAGAGTGCCATGCAGGAATATTCCATAGACAGATGACTGAGAGGTACTTTTTTTTTTTTCCTGCAAATTGTTGACAGTGTATTACTGTGTTGAGTAACGTCATATAAATAAAATGTAAGAGAATTGGCTATTCTCACTTCTAGGGTTGCTTTATTTGGGATTGTGAAACAGGTTTTTCCATTCTCACTAGGATAATCTGTCATTGTATCAGGGAGTGGACAGTCATGGCAGTCTGGAAGGTTAGGAAAGATGAGTTTAACGTGTTGGAGAAAAAGATGAGGAGACTGGAGAAGATTTTCTAAAAAGACTGAGATTCGAGACCTTTCTCTCATTGCTTACCAGTAGTTCCCATGCCCTTCTTTGTTTGAAAAAACCTATTATTTCAATAAACGCTTTTTGAACTGGGTGCTGTAGGGATTACAAAAGAATTCTTCATCCAGAGCTTCTTCCTCTGGGTACTTACTCTCTTGCTGGGTTCTCAGTGCTTAGGCCATGAAAAGATGCAGTAAATGTCTGAGTGTCCCCAAAGAACTAGACAAGGAGAGAGAAGGGAGAAGGACTTGAGCAGTAGGAGAAGACCCAAAGGAGCCACAACATTTGAGCAGTTTGAGAAGAATAGCTAAAGAATTTCTTTTAATTTTCTTTTGGGGGAGAGTAGAAGGGGTGGGATTGGGTTTGGTTAGGACATAGGCCTGGGAGTCCAGAAGGGACAGTTGTATGTTTTAGGGTAGTAAATGAGGGGACCTTTGTGGAAGTTCCTTTATTACCCCATCTTTTTATTTTGAAAATGTCAAACCCTTAGGAAAACAGTAATGTGAACACCTGTTAACCCTTCTAGACGAATTGGTTATTAGCATTTTTGCCACGCTTGCGTCATGCTCTGTGTATGTACATGTTTTGAATCAAATGTGGTATATATATTTGTATGATTTTCTTTAACCACTTGAATATAAGTTGCAGATGCAATGACATTTCACCTTTAAATATCTGCTAAAGAGAACTTTATTCTGTGTAACCCCAGTACAATGATGCCACCCACCAATTTTTGGGTTGATAGAACATGATCTAGTATGTAGAAGATATTTACATTTGGGAGTGGAATGTGTATGTATCCATTTTATATCAGGTGGACCTGTCCAGCACAGTGTATGTTTAATGAATTGGTGGAACAAGAAGAGTAGGACCACAGAAACTGGTTTCAACATATTTTAAAAGTCCTATATAGCCAGTAAGATAGAAAAAGGAAGCCCGTTATATTCTGATATGCTATATTCTTGAAGATACTATCTTAGATAAGGATAAAGCATAGAAGAGTCTAAAAAAGGAGATGGACGGATGGATAGATAGAAAAGAAAAGAAAGAACAATGGTGGATGGATAAACAATGGTGGACGGATAGAAAAGAAAAGAACATCTCGGAAGGATAAAAAATGAACTATAACATTTTCATGTCTTTAGGTGAAGGAAGTAGATAGCTGGAGGGCAGGGAATACTTTTTTTTTTTAACCTTTTGAACTTTGAACATTATTTACTAAAAACGGTAAGTAAGCATAGGCTTAGGTTAATACTGCCATTAACCTTGTAGGGTATAGGACCATACTTCTCTCTATGTGCTAAAGAAATTTGGAGAATGAGACCTGAAGCAAAGATGGAGGAAATTTTTTTATCTCTTAAATTTTGAAGGGACATTTGATGTTTGTGTCACTTAAGGAAAAGGCTGTTCACGGTGTTAGGAGGTATTGTTTTCAGAAAGTGCTGGTGTGGAGAAGAGGGACTTGGGGCGGGGGGGTGGGGACAGTGTCCAGAAAGTCTGTACTTACATAGAGGAAGCATGAAGGAGGTCTCTTAGGAGTTTGTTCATTCCTCTTGGATATTTATTTTTTCTCCTATAAGAATGAGAAACAAGAAGAGAATTTTGTCATTTCTTTCAGTAGAAAAATACAGAAGATGGCAAACAGGACATAGAATTTATTTATATTGTGTGTATATTTCTGCTACCTTTGATGGTGAGAGAAGATAAATATGTTAAAAGCTGCTAAGAGAAAGTGAACATTTAGGAACAATAGCTGGATATTCTCTTTATTTTTAAAAGAGATTCTTGGGTTTTACTGAAGATTATCTGAAGGTTCAAAGAAAATCTTACTGAGTCATACTAGAAATCAGCATTATTAGTAAATTGTTTCCGATACTGACTCTGTGGGTGTTATACAGTGTGAGCGTTTTTATGTATTTATATGGTGAACTTGTGTGATATTTATGCTTAAAATTAGTTTTTTTGAAGTGTTCTGAAATATGTTGCCTGAAAGGTTAAAATTAATTTCAGGGTTAACTCAGCCACGTTCCCCCTCATTTTTGAGTGATTAACACAAAGTTATCGATTGGTACCCAGTGCGGGTTCTCTGGAAGGCTGGTGTTTCTTAATCAGTGAGTATTGAATTGCTCGCAGTGTCCATTAGGTGTCCTGCGGCTAATGGAGACAGATGGTCCACCCTTGATAGATGTTTCTGGAAAGTTAGCACGTCCACAGTGGTAGTTACATTCCCGTCAGGGAGGGAAGCCACTGACCGCTCAGGCAGGCCTTCAGGAGGAGGGAAACTGCGGTCTGATTGGGCCTCTCCAGTGTGTGACCTTGCAGGGAAAGAGTTTTGATATTATCAGTTCTTTCAGAGTTGATGAGGACTGTGAGACTGGACGATGTTAAGTAAGCTAAGCAGAATTACAAGCTTACAGGATATTGAGCATCCCAGCCAGGTAATCTGCCAAGGTTACTCTGGTCAGTTGTAATCTGGTCAAAAGGATAAAGTTTGGACTTTAACTTGGTGAACATAGAAATGAGATGGGGAAGAATGAGATATTTTCAACTGATACTTTCATCAAGTCTTGAGAATTTGGTAGAGGACCTTCCCCCCCCCATCCCCAGGGCTATTCTGCCTTAAAAACTGGCCCTTAAAATCAGAGCATCTTTATATTTTGGTTCTGGATAAACATGAATTCTTCTCTGGTATTCTTTGCAGTTAGTTACCAAAAGCCCCATTACTCTGTGTCAGATATGTTACAATACAAAGGTAATGATATAACAGCAATAGTAATAATGAGAGCTTACCATGTGTTGGGCATTTTGCAAAAATGTGGAGTTCCCCTCCCCCACCTATTGTTCCATCAATCCCACAAAAGCCCTAGGAAATAGATAGTATTATCATTCCCACTTTATAGACTATCGAAGTTTAGGAAAGCTCATGACTTGGAGCCCAAGTTCAGAGGCAGGTAACCTGACTCTAGAGAAACTTACTATCTTAGCCACATGTCATGGAATTTCTTTTGCACATTTCACCTTCTTTCCAGTTGTGTTTTCCTTAGGATCTAGCATGGCTGTTTTGAGACACCTTCTCTCTCAAATGAACACTTAGGAAATAATGGTTATTGTTAAAATATTTAAGCTGTAACTTTTAGTGTAGTTTCTTTTTGAAGACTGCTGATCTTAATCTGTTTTATGGTAATTCTGAGTAATAGTTTCATTTAGAGGATGGACCATTAAAAGTGAAGGTTGGGAAAAAAGCCCAAGGATAATGCAAAGAAAAACTATTTTTTCTTAGATTCTCTTACTGTTAACACTTTCCCCATTTACTTTATCATTTGTGTGTATTTTCTTGTTCTGTATTTGTATGTGTGTGTGTGTGTATCAATGTATTTTTTCTGGATCATTTGAGAATGTTACATATATCATGGCCCTTTACCCCTGGATATCTTAGTGTGTATTTCCTGAGAACAGGGATGTTCACTTATACAACAGAAACTATTTCATAAATTTACATTGTTAAAATATTCTTATCTAATCTACTGTCTATGTCACAGTCTGTCAGTTGACCTAATGTTGTCCTTTATAACATTTTCCCCTGTGGTGTGAGATCCAGTCTAAGGTTATATGTCACATTTACTTGTTGCATGTTTACCGTCCTTTCTCCTGGAGTGTTCCTGCAGTTTGTCTTTCATCAGATTGACAGTTTTTAAATTCCTTCTTCTGTATTTGTCTGAAGTTTCCTTATCATTAGGTGCAGGTTATGCATTCTCAGTCAGATCTTCATTCTCCTTGTTTATTCTTTTTCAAAATTAGAAAATTACCAGTGATCCAATAATATTATCTAGGTACAGATCTTGGATTCCATCAGTTATTCCCAAAATGTCTTTATAGTAGGAAAATGCTGGGCCATACGTTGCATCTGGTCGCCTTTCACCTGAAACAGTTTTTCCGTCTTTGTGTTTCATGGCATTGACAGTTTTGAGGAGTAAGTCGGTTATTATTCGCATATCCTTCAGTTTTGGTTTGTTTGAAGTCGCCTCCTGTTGAGGTTCAGGTTTTGTGCTTTTGGCAGCAATGCTGCGCAGGGGACACTGTGTTCTTCTCAGTACATCATTTTCAGAAGCACACAATGTCCGTTTGTCTCACTTCTGGCCATGTTGACCTTGAGCCTTTGGTTAAGGCCCTATCTGCCAGGTTTGACCAGTGTTACTCTCTCCCTCTTTTCAAACAGTAACTATCTTGTGGAGTGATGTTTTTCATTAATAAACTATTGCTCCTCAGATTTATAGGCTTTGGAATCCATGGATGATTCTTGACTGAATCAGTTAGTCTTATGATGGTTGCCCAATGGTGATTTAAAATTTCATCATTCCCTCTTCATTTATTCACTGGCTTTCTTCCACAAAGTGTTCCCTTATCTCTCACTGAAAAAAAATATGAGATTAGACTCATGAATTCTTACTCTATTCTTATCTTTACTTATTTTGAAGCTCTAATTGCCTTAGATTTGGCCAATAGGTGCCTCCTGAAGCTGACTGCTGTGTAATTTTGGCACATCTGCACGGTTCGCTGACGCATCCGCACTTTCTGGAACACAGTGGTCCTCCTCCTGTACTGTCTCTGCCTCAGCCCTGGAACTGGCCATTCCTCCGGGCAGCATATGAGGGTGCCTAGTTCTCTATATCCTGGCCAAACTGTGACTTTTCATACTGTTTCATTTTTGCCAATCAGATAGATCAGAAATAACATCTCAGTGTAATTTCAATTTGTATTTCTTTTATAAACAAAACTGAACATCTTTTCATATGTGTATACTTTGTGTGTGTGTCTGCATATGTGTGTGTGTGTGTATGTGTGTATTCATGGGACTTTCCAGGTGGCTCAGTGGTAAAGAATTCACCTACCAGTGCAGGAGATGCAGGAGGCACAGATTCGATCCCTGGATCAGGAAGATCCCCTGGAGCATCTCACTCCAGTATTGATGCCAGGATAATCGCATGGACAGAGGAGCCTGGCGGGCTACAGTCCATGGGGTTGCAAAGAGCCAGACGTGACTGAGCACGCATGCATACATTTGTATATCATGTCCTTTCCCGTTTTTCTGTCAAGTTAGTTGTCTTTATTTCCTCAATTTTAAGTCTTCTTTATGTATTATGGATGTTAGCCCTTTATCTGTAATATGAATGCAAATATTTTCTCCCGTTTTATCTTTTATCTTTTATTAACCAAAATGATTTTTTTTGCCATGCAGAAAAAATTGTTAAACATTTTTATGTAATCAAATTATCAGTCTTTTATTCTTCCTGATTTTGACTCATAGTTAGTGTGTCCTTCCTTGTATCAAGTTTAGAGATGAATTTGCCATTTTTCCCTCTCGTACTTATATTGGCTTCATTGTTTTACATTTAGATCTCTGATTTGTTTGGAGTCTGTTCTTTATGGTATGAATTTTATCTTTTTCTAAATGACTAATCAATTGCTTTAACCATTTATTAAAAAATCAGTTTTTGCCCTAGTGATTTTTAGACTCCCTCTTTTATCATAAGCAGTACTAACATTCTGGTTTTGAGCTTGCTGTACTACCCCGCTGATTTGTCTGTCTGCTTGTGGGCCGGTAGCACACTTTTCACTTCAGAGGCTTTATAGCATAATTTAATGTTTGGGAGGCCTAGTCCTCCCCTCTGCCATTTGATGTTTTCCTGGCTGTTCTTGCACATGTATTTTTAATATGAAGCTCTGTATCAATTTTTCAGCTTCATTGAAAAGAATTATTGGTATATTTATGGGAATTGTATTACATTGATAAATTGACTTATAACAAATTGACATTTTTATGATGTTGGCTTGTTCTGTTCCAAAATAAGAAATGTCTTTCTGTTTGTTAAGTTCCTCATTTGTAGCTTTTTAGGAATGTTATATAAAGTTTTCCTCAGAAGGATTTTATACGTGTTATTAAATTTATTCTTAAATATTTTATTCTCTTTGTGAAACTTTTTTTTACGTATTATATCATTGCAGTCAGAACAGGTCAGTACATGTAGACCTGTTTCATTTTCTAAAATGGACCTTTGGTAGTCTAGTTTAACTTTTCCTGTATTGGTATATTTTATGTTGCTTCTGAGTTTTCCCTACTATAAACAATGCTGTGGAGGATATCTTTGTACCTATATTTTTGCTTACTTGTATTTATAAAACAGATTCTTGAAAGTGGAATTGCTTATTTGTAGATCATGTAGTTTTTTTGGTGGTGTTTAATACCAAATTATCCTCTCAAACTATTTGACGCTTTTTAAACAAAGTAAACTTTATTGTATATGTCCTCTCTTAAAAGATATTCAAAGCTTTCTTTTTGAAGGAAGGGTCATAAAAGTTAGTTCTAAACAAAAAAGTATGTTTCCATTAACATGGGGAATGTAAGGGTAGCAAAGTCATGATTTCTCCCTATAACTTAAAGATAGTTTTGGAAATCAAATATGTGTTTATTTATATACATTGCAAAATAGAAGCATTTCTTTGGTAGGTAGACTTAGAACTGAGCCCAAAAAAAGTGTTGAATTTAGGTTAGTAGGGAGACTCAAAGGACATTTCATGTGAGAATAGCATAAGTTAAAGAAGCGGAATTTTACCATGTTACATGAGGTCAGTGAAATAACTGGCCTTTAGACTGAAGCAGGTGTTTGTTCTTGAAGATAAAGTAGGAACAGTTTGGGGAAGACCTTGTGTCCCGCAGAGTTTGGATTTGATCCACTGGGCAGTAGAAAGACCTTCTGAATTAGTAATCTATTGCCATGTAACAAATTACCCTTGAATTTAGTGGCTTAGAACTAAACAAGCATTTTATGGTCTCTTAACAATTTCTGTGGTTCGTGGGTCAGGGATTTGGAAACTCTTGCGAGAGTTCTATTCCTTAGAAGCAAGCCAGTGGATTCAGCCCACCCTCAAGGCAGGGAGAAGGCGGGCATTAGGTTCCACCTTTTAAGGAGAGGGGTTTCAAAGTATCTGGGGACGTTTAAAACCACTATCTGTGTTCTGAAGAAAAGGAGGGGTGTATGATTTTGAAATGAAGAATACCACGGTATCTAGCAGATTAATCTGGTAGCAGTGGCAAAGAATAATTGAAGAAAGGGACAAATAGATTGACCTTAGTGCAGTAATCCAGCAGCAGTAGGGTTAATGGTGGAGTTAGTTGAGGGAGATGAGAGAGAACAGGGGTGCTGCAGAAAGAGAGGACGATGTGAGTAAAAAGTGGTTTCAAGGTTTTCTGACCTGCAGAATGATCAGGCATGTAGTAACTGGAAAGAGAAAACAATTTTGAGGGGATAAAGGTGCTTGTCTGGTTTTAAACATTGAAGGGGAAATTCCTAAGCCCTTGAAACATGAACCAGGTCTCATGTTGAAATGTCTAGCCAAAGAAGGAAACTTAATGTGAAGTTTAACCCTCATGTGAAGTGAGGGTTACACTCTTCAAAGGATGAGTGTACAGAGAGGCAGACCAGAGAGCTGAAGACCAAGTCTCTGGGGGAAACCATGGTCTGGAGTCTGGTTAGAAGGGAGTGAAAAAGTTGGCTTAAACCTCAACATTTGGAAAACTAAGATCATGGCATCTGATCCCATCAGTTCATGGCAAATAGATGGGGAAACAATGGAAACAGTGACAGACTTTGTTTTTGGCGGGGGGGGGGGGGGGGGCTCCAAAATCACTGCAGATGGTGACTGCAGCCATGAAATTAAAAGGCACTTGCTCCTTGGAAGAAAAGCTATGACCAACCTAGACAGCATATTAAAAAGGAGAGACATTACTTTACCAACAAAAGTCTATCTAGTCAAAGCTAGGATTTTTTAGTAGTCATGTATGGATGTGAGAATTGGACTATAAAGAAAGCTGAGTGCCAAAAGAATTGATGCTTTTGAACTGTGGTGTCGGAGAAGACTCTTGAGAGTCCCTTGGACTGCAAGGAGATCCAACCAGTCCACCCTAAAGGAAAAAAGTCCTGAATACTCTTTGGAAGGACTGATGCTGAAGCTGAAACTCCACTACTTTGGCCACCTGATGCGAAGAACCAACTCCTTGGAAAAGACCCTGATGTTGGGAAAGATGAAGGTGGGAGGAGAAGGGGACGACAGAGGATGAGATGGTTGGATGGCATCACCAACGCAATGGACATGAGTTTGAGTAGGCTCCGGGAGTTGGTAATGGATAGGGAAGCCTGGCATGCTGCAGTCCATGGGGTCGAAAAGAGTCAGACCCGACTGAGCGACTGAACTGAACTGAGAAGTGGAGCTGGATCTGTAGCATTAGAGAAAGATCTGGCTGTGTTCCTGATAAGAACAAAAAAGGTGAAGTGATCAAGAACGTCAGATATCAAGGAATCTGAAAAGAGTGATGTTTGAAATTAATGCATCTGCCTGTAAGATTATTAGAGGTGACAGCACTTTAAGTGGAGTAGAACAATTTTGGAAATTGGATTATAACATTTAATTCGATGATTAACTTTTTAAAAAAATGTGCCTAAAGTGGGAGGATGAGTGGCTGGCATGCCTTTCATCACTTAGATTCTGAGATCTTACATCCTTCTTGCCTCCTTTTAGCACCTCCAAGCCTTCCTGGAGTGGAACTTCTGCTCAGTTCTTGGATGGAGGGATGCAGTATGACTTTCCTTCACTTGTTTTCAGGAACTCTTTAACTGTGAGTGAAATCAACTTACTTTCTAATTTTTTTTTTACTTCTCATACTGTTTTGACTGTTCTTATCTGTGCTTTTCCCCCCTCCTCCCTTCCTTTACCTCCCCTCTAGTTAGTGTGACTTCAAGATCAGATCCAAGCAAGGGGTCACCTGTTTTCCCTCTTCCTTATCTCTCAGCTTGAAGCACAATTCTGTTATTCATTGGTTTTGTTCATTGAACTTTTGGAGATGATTAGTAAATCTGATTAACATAGCTGCTGACAAAGAGAAATACTAAATTGACAGGTCATTTTGTATTCTTTTATGTATCTGTATATGTATTTAATCAGTTTTCAAGTTAGTAAAATAATTGTTAATAAGGTGGAACAAAAAACATGAAAATATTTTAAAAATCACTTTATGTGAAATAGTTTAAGATTTCTATAAGGACTTGAGATCAGATGGACCAAGGAATTATGTAGTAGAATACTGACATAGCCAGAAATGAAATCTTGAGTTTTCTCTACTACATGGTGTGATGATTATTATTTTGATTTTTTTTCTAATAGGGCTATTTTTTAAGAATAACTTTTGAGTCTTCTAAAGACTTAGAGAAACTAAGTTAGTGTATAAGTAGTAACTATGGGTCTAAATTAAAGGATAGACTTTATACTGTGGAAAAAGAAGAAAAGAACTGTTGCTGATAAATACTTTCCAGCTCAAAAAGATCTGGCCACTCATGGTAACATCGTCTCTGAATAAATAGGGCAACATTAGAAGATGTATGCTAGTTCTGCATTGTTCATGGAAGGTGGGCATAGGAAGAGCTGAGAGGGGCAGGGGAGGGGGAGAAAGCCATCAGGAGTGAAGGAAGTGAGAGAAATTTTGGCGTGGAGAGCTCAGAAAAGAAGAAACTGTTAGAGGAAGCATGAAATGAGAAACATGGGCTCTGAACATGTCAGTACTGCCATGACAGTTCTTACGTCTCTTTTTCATTTTGTGTATTAAGTTTTTTGTGTGTCAGTGGATATGAGAGAGGGACAGACAAAAAGTGAGGTGTGTCCTAGGAAAATGCCACTTTTGTTGTTTATTTTCATGGTTAAATGTGTGGATATATTTACAAGGACCGTCTCATGACTTCTACTACTTGTACTTTGGCAGTGAAAAAGCAATTGGTGTGATTAATTGATGTATTTCTCTTTTCCTGCCTCCGTCCATCCTATCCCCTCCTCTCTCCCTAATGTTGTCTGAGACTCACTTTGAGCGCCATCCGTCCCAGACCCTTCCTCTAGTGGCCTTCTCCCATACCCAGTGCTCCATACCATGCTGGGTTCCTTGTCCTCCTCTGGATCCCTTCACTCCAGAATGTCCTGAGAATCACTCTATCACTGGTCTCCTCCAACATGTTATATAAATGTCTGTTGAGGTGTTTGTTTTCCCTACTAGACTATGAATTCCTTAGTGGAAGGAGTCAAGCCTTACTCACCTGTGGATCCCCACGTTTAATGAGTGTTAGTGGAATGAACACACGACTGATTTCCCACGCCTTGTAGTAGACACACCACCAGCATGGCAGTGGTGACACTGCACTTCAGTGGTCAGGAGATCTGGTGGCAGATCATGTGAGCCGTAGAGAATCAGTTCAGTTCAGTCGCTCATTCGTGTCCGACTCTTTGCGACCCCATGAATCGCAGCACGCCAGGCCTCCCTGTCCATCACCAGCTCTTGAGTAGACTGAAAAAATGAATAGAGTGGACTTCCTGACCTTGAGATGCTCTTCTGATTAGGTTTCACCCATGGCTCGGGAGTGAGAGCCAAGTGTAGATGAATGAGACTGTGTGGTACATGTCGCAGCAGAGCCTCACACACAGACAGCCTTGAAAGCCTGTGACCAGTTCTGCCTGGGGAGGTTGGGAAATGGGTAGGCAGCTGCTCACCTCATGGAGAAGAAGGAGCAGGGTGTACCAGCCGTGGAGGTCCGAGGACCACTGTTTGAGAAGTTGAGAAGGAGCTTGAGGCTCCTGGAAGTTGGTAAGTAGACACATGGTAGGAAATGAGATTAGAAGGAGCGAGTTTGTAATCCTGATAGCTAGTCTTTGCCCTGTTGATTGTGGGGAACCACTGGAGATTTTAAAATCGTAGGAATGGCACAGTCTCACCATTTTAGAAAAATGCTCTGGCAGTAGTGTGAAAATTGGCCTGGATGGGGATAAACTAAAGAGAGTGGACTAGTTAGGAGATGAGTGAACGCAGTGGTGCAAGACGAAGGGCCTGGATGAGAGCTCTGACAGTGGGGGCTGGAAGAGGAGGCCATGTGGAGTACGCTTTGGGAGGTAGAATTCGTGAGATTTATGGACCAGAGCTCCATGTAGCAGTTGTGAGAGAGATGGAAGAGTAGCAAATGGCTGCAGATTTTTGAATCCTCTAGCCATTGGATGAGAGGAAGCTTGGACTTCTTTTTGGACATCTGAAAGGGGGGCATCAAAATGGCAACGACTAGCAGACCATTGGCAATGTGACTCTGGAGTTTAGGAAAGATGTGGGTGGTGGAGTCACATTGTGTGGATGGGTGAGATTACTAAAGAGGAAATAGCTGGGCATAATGAGGGCAGCCCGTGCAAAGGACCCCTGGACATTCCAGCCTTTAAAGGGCAGGAAAAGCCCATTGAAGAACAGCTTCAAAAAGGGAAGTGGTCGTGCTATATTTAAAATGTATAGCCAACCAGGACCTACTGTAGTGTTTTATTGGAACTCTGCTCAATGTTGTTGGCAGCCTGGATGGGGAGTTTGGCGGAGAACGGATACATCTTACAGGTACGGCTGAGTTCCTTTGCTGTTCACCTGAGACTCTCACAACATTGTTGATCAGCTATACTCCAATAAAAAATAAGTTTATAAAAAAGGGAAGTGGTCGGGATCAGATACCATCAAGAGGTCAAGCTGGGATGAGAAGTAGGATGAGGCCATTGAATTGGATCAAGTCAGAGGCTTTCAGTGAGAAAAATTACAATGCTGGTGTTAGGAACTTCATTCTAGTGGCCAAGTGCTGTGGGTGTTAATGAGTATAGACAATGAGTATGTACAGACCACCTTAAAAACAATTTGAAATAGGAGGTAGATTCAGGAAAAGGGTACTGGGAAGGTCTTTATTTTGGCATAAGGTAGTATACTTCTGTATATGTATAAATAGTATATATAGTTTTTTTTTTAACCTATGAGTGTTTCTCTGAATTCTTGAATTTTCTGTCTTGTGTCAATGAAAGACATTTTTTTAAAAAAAAGACCTAAGCAATGACAGGGACATACCAAGGCTGTTTAAGTGGATGATCCTGACAAAGTAAAAAAAGTCATTTACAGAGCAGTTATTTCTAGAACTCGGGACCTTCACGGAAGTAAGCCAGTGGGCTTCAGTGTTCTTTGAAGTCTGCGCTTATCTCTGCATTTTTGTTCAGTGTTTTGCTTTGAAAGCTTGGAGAGCACCACTGAGTTTTGGAGTTTCATCTGCGTTCTGTGATCAGCTGTTAAGAGAGATCTGAAGTCTGAAGTTTGTGTTGACTTTAGAAAGTCTTTCTCTGAAGCCCATTTTTGGAGTGAGTTTAAAGAAAGAGGAGTACCAAAGCCAGGTTCAGTCTTATAGTGGATGCTTGGAAAAGGATAAGTGGTTCTCTGGGACCATTAGAGTGGATCAGATTACCTTCTAAAGTAATGATGAAAACAAAGACTTAAGTCAGAGGGACTATAAAACACCCTAGATTCTTCCTTCAGGCAAATGATACCAAGTCATCAAGGATAGATAATTGTTTTCTCTCCATTTTATTTTTTTTTTTAATATTGACAGAATTAGAAAGTTTATAACCCGTGTCAGTGGTACATGTTTAAGTATTTTAGTATCCAGGTAATTAGGAAGTATGGAATCTCTTATGCTTTATTTCAAGGCTCTCCTGTTGTTCTGACTGCATACATTTAAAAGCAACTAATTAATATCCATAGTGAAAAATTTCTCATCGTAAAAATCATGGATAAGGCAGGCACTTGCCTACCTGGAGTCAGGGATTTAAACCACAATAAAATGTTTATAACTTATTGTTTTATTCAGATGTAAATGAAAGAACAATGCTCAAGATATAGCAAAGATACCTTTAAAGCTTGCAATTTGTGTGACCCTTGTTGAGTCAGGTGAGTGGGTGATATTGGACAGAGAGAGTTATAGAAAAAATGACTTCTAGCAAGGACCCAGGCTAAAGAGAACAGGGGGATGAGGTTGAATATATGCTCAAGGAAAAGGAGTCTCTTAAAGGGGGACCGTGAGTGGTGTGGTGGTGGGTCTAGTGGCCTAGGGGAAGGCTTTTGTCCTTAGAGGACTAGATCTGGGGCCTGTGGGGAAAAGGACTCTCTCTGTCTTTGCCTCAGGACTCAGAGAGCTCACCCTGCGTCTGGGAATGGAGGTAGAGCATCCTAACAGAGAGTACTGACTTCAAGGAGTTGCTGACCAGAGGGAGAAGGAAATCGTGGAAAGCCTAGGAGAGTCCTTTTTCTAGGCCTACCATGAAATTGCCCATACTGTGCTTAAAACTTAATCCAAATGGATAGCATTTGTATTCCCAAGATGCACTCGTAGTAAATAGATGCACTGTCAGTCTGTTACTCAATAAGGAGTGAGTATCAAGTAGGGGATTCTTATTCTCAGACAAGAGAGAGCAGGATGATATCTTCACAGGGCAAAACTCTGATGCATTTAATTCAGGTAGGGTGACAAAACCCAAGTGTTAAATGTCAAGGGGCAGAAAAGTACTCTTTTTTTTTTTACATAGCAAGTGATCCTTAAAAATTTTTCTTTAATTGCCATCATTCACAACATGGCTGGATTTGGCCCACTTAAACTGCTATAGGTCCAGGAAGGGTAGAAACCTGCAATTTATTCATTCACATAGAAAGGAACCCCAGTAGCATCAACAGAATATAGAACCTGGAGGTATAATAATATAATATGATTGTCCTTACTGTAGGTGGAATCCTGAGACTGGAATAGGTTTGAGGTGTAGAGGTGTACATGACTCTAGTTTAATTATCCTCTGGTTTTTGTCTTCATTGTCTAACTGTTATTATGTTATATGAAACTGAGTATTCTCTACTTTAAATTGGAGCAGGAGTTACTCTTTGATACCAGATAACACCTTAGCTCATGTTCTCATTCAGGATGTATTTCAGTTCAGTTTAGTTCAGTTGCTTAGTCATGTCCAACTCTTTGTGACCCCATGGACTGCAGCACACCAGGCTTCCCTGTCCAACACCAACTCCTGGAGTTGCTCAAACTCTTGTCCATTGAGTTGGTGATGCCATCCAACCATCTCATCCTCTGTCGTCCCCTTCTGCTGCCTTCAATCTTTCTCATCATCAGGGTCTTTTCCAATGAGTCAGTTCTTCGCATCAGGTGGCCAAAGTATTGGAGCTTCAGCTTCAGCAGCAGTCCTTCCAATGAATATTCAGGACTGATTTCCTTTAGGATTGATTGGTGTGAACTCTTTGCTGTCCAGGGACTCTTAAAAGTCTTCTCCAACACCACAGCTCAAAAGCCTCAGTTCTTTGGAGCTCATTTCCCTTTGGGCTTCCCTGATAGCTCAGCTGGTAAAGAATCCGCCTGCAATGCAGGAGACCCCGGTTCGATTCCTGGGTCAGGAAGATCTGCTGGAGAAGGGCTAGGCTACTGACTCCAGTATTCTTGGGCTTCGCTTGTGGCTCAGCTGGTAAAGAATCCGCAATGCGGGAGACCTGGGTTTAATCCCTAAGGTTGGGAAGATCTCCTGGAGAAAGGAACAGATACCCACTCCAGTATTCTGGCCTGGAGAATTCCATGGACTGTATAGTCCATGGGGTTGCAAAGAGTCAGACATGACTGAATGACTTGCACTTCACTTCATTTTTCTTTATAGTTCAAATCTTATATCCATACATGACTGCTGGAAAAACCATAGCCTTGACAAGATGGACCTTTGTCAGCAAAGTATTGTCTGCTTTTTAATATGCTGTCTAGGTTGGTCATAGCTTTGCTTCCAAGGAGCAAGTGTCTTTTAATTTCATGCCTGAAGTCACCATCTACAGTGATTTTGGAGTCCAAGAAAATAAAGTCTCTCACTGTTTTCATTGTTTCCCCATCTATTTGCCATGAAATGATGGGATTGGATGCCATGATCTTAATTTTTTGAACGTTGAGTTTTAACCCAGCTTTTTAAAAATGATTATTTATGTATTAGTTAACATAATGTATTTAGGATGTAGTAAGTCAACAGCTAAGTCTTAACACATACTAAATACAAGTGTATTGCGTGTTTTGAGTGAAAACTATGACAAAATCAGAGGCAAATGTTATTCTCAAGTGATCTAATGGGAGAGGAGGATGGACTGAGGATGGGGAACATGGGTTCTGTGGTCAGACCCAACCTGAGTTCAGATCCTCATTTTGACATATACTGGATATATAACCGTGGATAAAGCTGCTCAGGTCTCTCTAAAGCTTCCAAGTTTATACATCTAGGGCATGTCAAGACCAGGATCTGTGTAATAGTACCTGTTTCACTGGAGTGCTGGAGATAATGGTTTATAAACTTAGGAACTTGGGAAGTCCTCTGTAAATCTTGACAGCACACAGAGAAGAGAATACTGCCCTATGGGTCTAGAGTATTGTGACTTTGCTGGAAGTTCAGTGGTAGAGATAAGACTTGGGGAATTATCTGTATGGAAGCAATCACCCAGACTATTGGATTCTGAATGAGATTGCCAGAGACAAACTCAAGAAAAACAGGACAGAACACAGAATCTTGATTTTTTTTTTTTTAATCCACAGAAGTGAACTAGCAGTTATATTTCTTATTTTCTTTGATGTTTTGTTTCATTACCTTGTGATAACTCATATGTTAAGGAAGTTGAATCAGGCTGATACCAGTATGAAGATAATTTAACTGATCAACTCTTTTTAACACAGAATATTGAGCCTGTTGTGTATCCTTGTCATGGGTTCTAGCACTAGACCTACTTTTTGAGTTCTGAGAATAAAACAGACTAAGAAGTCATCTTGGGGGTTAGCTATCAAATTCAGGAGTTTGGCTGACTATTAAAGATAGCTGACTATGAATGTAGGGTTTTCATGCACAGTGAATGAAACTGCTGAATGACAATTTGGTAAATATTAAAGAAATGGTGGAGATGGATTTCTTAGCTCACTGTTGTTCAGACATTGTGGTCTCAACTTATTTGAATATCTCCAGATGTTTAATATCACTGATTGCCTTTAAAAAAAAATTACGTAATGTTTGATACATGGAAAAGGACATATAAATATATAAATTAATAGAATATTATCAACACATTTAAGCTACTGTGTGAGGAGGAGCTTAACTCATTTACTTCATTATTATAGCTTACTAAACGTTGTTCGTCCATAATTAAATACTTCCAGAACACCACTTCTGTGTCTTCTGCCAGCTGTCTGGCATGAACCTGGGGTCTTATTGGTCAGTCAGTTCAGTGTTTGAGGAAAAAAGAGCTAGACATGGACCAGAGGGGTGTTAGGATGAGCTGGAACTGGGTGTTAGGATGAGCTGGCAGTGTCAGTGTCCGTTACCACATCTAACCAAGAAGAGAAATCCTTTGGCTGCCTCAGTTCCTCCTCTGGCATCTGAAGTGAAATCCTCTTTTGGCCAGCTCTGCCTGGAGCCCTTTGTGACCAGGGATTCTGGAAAGTGTAGTTCCACCTGAGTCAAATTGCTACAGTACAAATCTGCACACGTTCAGTTCCTGTACTTGTTTGTTGTATTGTAAACCAGAGACAATCATAGTTGTTTCTGCTTAGAAAATGTCAGAAGAGTTATTTAAGATATCAGAATAGTTTAAAAATAGAGTTTAACTTGATTATGTCATTGTTTTTCTTTTCCATTAAACCATATCTTTATTTTCAAAGCCATGAGATAACTTAAAATAGGAGTAATGCAATCTTACCTTCTTCTGTTGAAAGAAAGAATTCTTTTAATTTGATAAGTAAGTTGAACCTTGAGCTAAAAAATTAAAAAAAATTATCCAGTACAGTGCCATCTAGTGATAAATAATTTACTTTCTGGTTGAAGATAACTGCTATATTTTACTTCTTGATAAATCAAGAACTTCACCTTTAATCATGCCTAACTCCTAATGGACATGAATTGGAGCAAGCTCTGGGAGTTGGTGATGGACAGGGAAGTCTGGCATGTTGCTTTCCATGGGGTCGCAAAGAGTCAGACACGACTGAGTGACTGAACTAAACTGAACTCCTAAGACATATTATAGGGGACTGTTTCTAAATAAATCAAATACTTGTAAATAACTAGGAAAAAAAATAGAGCTAGGAAAAGTTTTTCTTTAACCCTCAGATTTTATTCTGCCCCTACATATACTTAGGTAATGAGTCACAGTTAGTCTTTTTACTGGATACCATTTTTAGGAAAATTTTTTGTTTTTGAACAGGATTATTTCAGAAATGTGGTGTAGCAGAATGATCATGGCCTTTAAAATCAGGCAGACAAAGGTTTGTATTTGGGGCCTTATTTTTCTTATAATCTGCCAGGCAGTGTTTCAAGAACTTTATATGTACTGAATAATTAAATATTCACGAAAACCCGATGAGGCATTTTGCAAATGAAGAAACCAAGACTCACAGAACGGTTGAGTGTTAGGGTGCTTATCTCACTGCTTTTAGGTTATTTAGGGGTTTGTTTCTCTAAAACAGAGTGAGTGTTTGCAGGGGAGGCCTTACTTGTATGTTTTCCAAACGTCTAGTATAGGTTCATATGTCTCCAGTTCAGTTGGTGAATATTTGATTTATTGATTTATTCTTTTGCTTCCATGAAATGAGACACAGTAGCCACAGCAGGACAATGGAAAATTAAATTGTTTGGTTAAAATATCCATGTTTTCTTCAAGCGAAAAAATATATAATTTTAAGAAAGTATTATATAGTGAGAAACTGGACTAGGTTCTAGTATCTTCATGGTCACTTTTTAGTTTAATTTTAATCTCAGCTATACATGCACAGAATTCAGAGTCCAGGAGCTGTACAAGGCTTGTTATAAAACTCAGCCATTTCCTGCCTCTTACCCCCACCCCAGTCCCTGCTGTCTGGAGTTCAACTCTAATTCAAGAAGTAATGGTTTTGTTATTTGCCTCCACATCTCTAAATAGCATGTTGCTCTTTTTCCAGTTTTTAATTTGTCATTCTTAGGCATTACCTTTGACTTCTCATGATAGAGGAAGAGGATTTATCTTGCTTGTGCATTGTCACTCTGTGTGTGGAACTCTCCTCCCTTTTCATTGTAACTATAATTGAATTTTGAATAATAATCAGTGTTTACATTATTATGATCATGAAAACATTATTCACATCTGAGGCATATAATCCATGGTTACTTTTTTTTTTTTCCCAGCACAGCTTTTTGTTTTCCCCAGTGTTAGTAACTTTTTTTTGTTTGTTTGCTTAGGTTTTATGTATTTGTCACTTGTTCCTCCCTGAACTCTTCCCAAGATGTCTAAATATAGTTAGGATACATGGCCTTGACCTAGTTGTTTAATTCTTCTCCTAAAATATTTTGTCATTTATGGTATGAGAGGTCCAGATGACATGAAGACTTATGCAACTTGTATCTCTAAAACCTTTTAGTTTCATGAAACAGACATCTGGATATTTGATGCTGATCGCATCCTCAGTGGACAGCACTGTCGATGAGCACACAGCCCTCCTCTCAGACCTAGTGGTCTTTTCTTAGGTAGCTGGAGGGTCTCTGCTGCCACCCAGAGTGGCCATGGGACTCAGGGTCTGGCTGGAAGCGGAACCACGTTTGTGTGTGACCAAGACTGCTTGTCAGCAAAAGCCGTGTCGTGGGTGCCTAATAAGCTTGTAGTACTCTCAGTCCAGTCAGAAGATCAGAGAATATTTGATTAGGTTAATTTACGTGAGTCTTTTGACAGATGGAAGCACTGAGTTATCTTTTATAGTGAATAGTCAATAGAAGCAGAGTGGATAAATAAAGTTGCTAGGGTGAAATAAAAAATAAATGGCATAAAAGATATGGACAGAGATTAGTTAAAATTTTGTTTGAAACAAAAATGAAACAGAAAAAATTCTTGGCAGTAGCTTCTCAGAGACAGTTATAGAGAGTAATGTTAGAGACATAAGCATAAATGATTCAGTGACTTAGCTTTGTAGATATTTTGTTTACCTCCGTCATAGACCTGGTATGCTTGTGAATAGTGTCTAAGATGTTCTTTGGTGGAATGCCATAATTACTAATACCTTATATATGTATAGAAGAAAACCTAGAGTGCAGAGTGGACCTATCTTGTTTTCACAGAAAATTTGGTGCAGAAACTGTCATTCTCGATGGCCAGCACTAGGAGGCCACAGAGACCATGATTCTGAAGGACTCAGGTTATGCTTCATTCCTGTTGGAGCTGAAAAAGAAACGTAGGGTAAAAAGCCCAGTTGAGGCTTAGATAAACAAGATAGTCATCCTAGTTTTCATCATGCAGGAATAAATGAGTTGAAAATATGCAACGCTACTTTTTTATATGCTTGTGACATTGTAAATAAAATAAGCAAAGTGTGTATTCTTACGAATGTACTTTTTAAAATTGTCATTCTGGTTTTTAGTCTGGATCCAGGCCTTGCCCACCTTTGTCTTGGAGGATTTCAGTAGCTTCCTAATTGACCATACCTTTTTTCCCCAGTCCATTCTATTTATTGAAAACTAGAGTTTTTATCAGAAACAGTTTCAATCACATGTGTCCTCTGACTAGGAACCTTTGGTAGTTTCAAATAGTGTTTCAAATCCAAGTCTGTTTGTTCATTCACTCATTCAACAGATATGTCCTGACTGCCTTTATACAGTCGGACAGACACTCGGGGGCTCTGCTCTCGTGGGCTTTGCATTTGGTGTGCATTTTTTCAGTATTCTCCATAGCGGCTCTCTTATAGCTGGACATACCTAGTCACCCCTAAAGTTTTACCCTTGTGCCTTTAAACAGTATCACCCTCTCCATCATTTCATAATTCTCTTCTTTCAGAACTCCCTCTGGTATTTCAAATTCTAATCTCTGTTACTCCTGTAGTCTCCCAGCCTTTGTGGCACTTTATTCACACTATATTAATTTCACTTATTTTTAGCTTTTCTTTATTAAAATAAAAAAATTTAAATAACATGTGTGCTGTTGGCTAGGGATAAGGTGGTCTTTTATTTCTTTGCATTTCCGTTAATGCTAAATACAATATTCTCAAAAGGGAAACATTAACCTTAATGACTGTAGCTCATCCTACTGGCGGCTTTCCCCGTGACCTTTCACCACACCTTTTCCAACAGAATCCCAATTTTCTTTTCTAACAGAGCATTCTTGTCTGCATGTGCTTTGGGGGCAGGTGGGCTGAGGCCTCAGCCTCCAGCCTCGTGAAACTTCCATCCTTGCCAGTTGATTGGTTTGAGCCAGGAGCATGTGACCCAGTTCTGGCCCCTGAGACAGAATGGGGCATTGTCTAGAGAAAGGTTTCTTCCCTGAGGAGAAAGGGTTGCAAGGCAGTTCTGCCTCCTGTGGGTAGAGCGCAAAAGAAGCTAGTCCAAGCACCAGTTGCCACACCAAGGATGGTAGAGTAGAAAAGCTTGTGGGACTTTCACCCTGGTTGGCAAGACTGAGCCACCCATTTTGGAGATTTCTTGTTTGAGGATAATGAAGCTTGGCTCTCTGGGGATTTTCCCTTACTTGTAGACAGAGGCTGACTCTCCCCCTTCCAGTCTCGGTTTAGATTCTCCGATCTCTCAGAGCTCCTCGTACATCTCCTGTCATGAACTTGCTGTTTCATGTGGTGATGGAGCATTGTTGGTACCATGGTTGACCACGTGCTCCGAACTTACTCTTATTCATGGTTATGTCCTTAGGAACTAGCCTGGTGACTGATAAGTTTTTAGTATCTATATTTGTTCATGTTATCTTGAAAGTAGACATGGGTTTCTGAGGCCAAGACAGATTATTACTGACGTCAGTAACCTAAGACAAGAGACTCTGAGTCTGTAACTCTGGAATTTCTCCATGACCCCAGTTTCATCATCCTTCTGAAATGTAAACACATACGTCAGGGGAGACCAATCTTTTACTATCTCTTCAGTCTTTTTTTTTTTTTTTAAGTTTTAAGGCTTGTCCTTTAACCAAGGTCTCAGTAAATTTTCTCAGAAAGCTCTAACTATACAGAAGTACAAAAAGACTCCCTGACAGTGGTAGAGTAAGTGCTCAATAAACTTACTTGTCAAACATTGAATAATTTAAAAGAATAAATTCAACTCAGTGATCTCAACTGTAGTGGGCTGTGGGAGCTTTAGTGGTAGGATGTAGGAAAAGGTAGGAATCATCTGGGGGAAGTTTTTTTCAACAATATACTTCCCACCCCCAGTTTCTGACCTGTTCCTGTGACTGTCATATTCCTTAATCATATTTGATTTTTTGTGGTCAAAAAGAAGGTGAGATCCCGGACACAGCCTGCCCTCTGTGAAGCCTTCCTGCTAAAGTCAGTAAATGGAACCGTTTGTCTTGACACCTGATCCAAGGCTGCTGTGTCAGTGTTTATGTTTGTTCCAAATGATTCTTCTATTTTGTATTTTTTTACATGCATTTGGTGGGACTTCTTAAAGGGTTTTTTTTTTTTTCCAATTGAAAGCTAGCCCTCTTTTTCAGAGAGAGTTTGAAGCAACTCTGCAGCAAACATACATAAAGTAAAAGAGCATATAAACAGAAAATCAGAACGAAGAAAAAGGTTAGAAACATATTGCTGGATTCAAATTCAGATTTGGTTCTTTTTTTTTTGAGGTATAGTCGACAGATACTAATTTCAGGTGTACAACATAATGATTCAATATTTGTATATATTGGGAAGTGATCACATGATTAGATAATGTCTGTCAACATATGTATTTACAGATTTTTTTTCTTGTGATGAGAACTTTTAAGATCAACTCTGTTAGCAATTTTCAGACGTGCAATACGGTGTTGTTAACTATGGTTGTCTGCTATCCATTCCATCCCCAGGGCTTTCATAACTGGAAGGTTTGTACCTTTTGACTTCCTTTATTCATGTTGCCCACCCGTCTACCCCCAACCTCTGGCAGCCACCAATCTTTTCTCTGTACTATGAGCTTGGTGTTTTGTTGTTGTTTTCTTTTTTAGATTCTGCATGTAAGTGCAGTCATACAGTATTTGTTTTACGCTGTCTCACTTCACTTATTTCACTGGTCACAGTGCCCTTGAGGTCCATCCATGTTGTCAGAAATGGCAAAATGTCATTCTTTTTTATGACTGAATAATATAATATTACATTGTGTGTATATATACTACATTTTCTCTATTTATTTGTCATTGTATAAGGTTGTTTTCATGTCTTGGCTGTTGTAAATAATGCTGCAGTGAACACAGGAATGTTCATGTTCTAAGTTCGCATTTTCATTTTTTTCAGGTAAGTACCCAGGGGTTCTGTTTTATTGTTGCCTGCTGAAAAATGGCAAGTATCAGCAGTTATGTTCATGGTTCTCAATATTTTGAGTCACAGACCCCTTTGATGAAATCTGTGGCTTTTCTTCTGAGAAGAGTGAACACACATACAACCTCAATTTTGATATAATTTCAGGCCCATCCTCCCCCCATGGAATCTTTTGTTATTAGAGAAGATGAGGTATACCCATTTCTTAAAAAGGAAGAAAATGTTCTTAGTATTTACTAGGTTCCAAAATATTTGTTTCTGTAATAATATATTTCAAACATACCAAAAAACCAAATTGAAAGTAAAAATAAATGATCAAATACTATAAGTTTTAAAATATTTATTTAAATATTATCAGTTAAAAAAATTTTTTTTAAAGTAATAAAATATCACAGAGAAAATAGAAACTTCCTGTTTAGCATTTTTCGCCCCGTTCTCCTTTCTTCCTCCTTACTAGTTTGAAACCTCTGTCTTGAATTTAGTGTTTAACACATATTTTATGCTCTTACTGCCTTTGTATACAGCCGTATACATATATATTCATACATACATATGTATGGAGTTTCCCAGGTGGTTCTGCCTGTAATGCAGGAGACTCAGGAGATGCGGGTTCAATCCTTGGGTTGGGATGATGCCCTAGAGGAAGGCATAGCAACCTACTCCAGTATTCTTGCTTGGAGAATCCCACGGGCAGAGGACAGTCCATATGGTCACAAAGAGTCAGACACGACTGATGTGACTGAGCATGCATACACACACACACACACACACATACACACATAGTATTATTTGTATGATTTCAAACATTTTTTTTTTAGTTGTGCTGAACAACACATGAGATCTTCCATCTTAAAATTTTAAGTTTGTGGTCCATTATTATTAACTACACACAGTGCTGGGCAGCAGAGCTCTAGAACTTCTTTATCTCGCATGACTGAACCTCTGCACCCACTGAACAGCACGTCCATTTCCCGCTCCCCGCCAGTCTGTGGCAGCCACTGTTCTACTTCCTACTTCTATGAATTTGACTACTTTAGCTACCTTATTCAGAGAAGGCGATGGCAAGCCACTCCAGTACTCTTGCCTGGAAAATCCCATGGATGGAGGAGCCTGGTGGGCTGCAGTCCATGGGGTCACTACCAGTCGGACATGACTGAGTGACTTCACTTTCACTTTTCACTTTCATGCCTTGGAGGAGGAAATGGCAACCCACTCCAGTGTTCTTGCCTGGAGAATCCCAGGGACAGGGGAGCCTGGTGGGCTGCCGTCTTTGGGGTCGCACAGAGTCAGACACAACTGAAGTGACTTAGCAGCAGCAGCAGCAGCTACCTTATTATATAAGTGGAATCATGCACTGTTTGTTTTTCTGTATTTGGCTTATTTCCCTTAGCGTAATGTCCTCGAGGTTCATCCATGACACATGTGACAGGACTTCCCTCTTTTTATGGCTGAAGAATATTCCATCGTGTGTTTACAGCCCGTTTTCTTCATTCATTCACCCACTGATGGACATGTAGGTTGTTTCTGCCTCTTGGCTGTTGTGACTAATGTGGCAGTGAACATGGGAGTATCGATATCCCTGTGAGATCCCACTCTGAATTCTTTTGGATAAAGATCCACAGGTGGAATTGTGGAATCATTCGGTAGTTCTGTTTTTAATTTTTTAAGGAGCAGCCATTACTGTTTTTCATAGCAACCATACCATTTTACATTCCCGGTGACTGCGCACAAGGATTCCAGTTTATACACATACTTACCAGCACTTGTTATTTCTGTTTGTTTTTTTTTTTTTTTTTAAATAATGGCCATCCTAACAGGCGTGAGGTGATAAACTCATTGTGATTTTGATTTACATTTCCGTCATGATAGTAGTGTTGAACATCTTTTCATGTACCCATTGGTTGTTTATATGTCTTCTTTAAGGAAAAATCTGTTTAAATAGAAGGTTTCTTGAGTTTTTTGCTCTTGAGTTGTAGAAGATATTTATAGAGTTGGGATATTAACCACTTGTCAGATGTATATATGCAAATGTTTTCTCTTTTTCTGTGGATTGCCTTTTCAGTCTATTGATTATATCTCTGGTTGTGCAGAAGCGAACATTGTTTTTCATTTTTTTGGTAAGATTTATTTAGCTTTGGTATTTATAGCTGTCCTTAATCCTTTTAAATATATGTAGTATTTCATTATAAGACTGTATCACTGTATGTTTATCCATTCTCCTGTTAATTCGTGTTTGGGTTGTTTCCAATTTTTCGCTGTTACAAAGAGTGCTAACAAATACTCTTAGATACACCACCTCCTTAAGGACATGTGCCAGTTTCTCTAGTATACATACTCAGGAGTGGAATTGCTTGGTCACAGATACAAGCTTCACCACCTTTATTAAATATTGCCAAATTGCTCTCCAAAGTGGCTGAATCTGTTAAAATTTTTTATTACTATGTGATATTTTGCCAGCTTGATATAAAATTATATCTCAATGTAGTGTTAATTTTCTTTGTACTAAGTGTGGACATTTTGTGTTTATTTTTCACTCAGATTTCCTTCTAATTGGCTACCCACAATTGTTCTCTATTTTATCAATTCAGTTGTTTATGTTTACTTTTTGATTTTTTAGGAGTTTTTCATGTATTCTGTAAATTAGCACTTTGTTGGTTATTAAGCTATCTTTTCTTAGTCCATGGCTTGATTTTTTTTCATTCATTTTAAAGTTTGAATCTTTTATTGCTTAGAATGTTTAAAAAAATTTGACATAGTAATATGTGGTCTTTTACTTCTATTTCTGCTTTTTGTATCTCATTTTTAAAAGCCCTCATTACAGCAAGGATTTTTTTCTAAAAGGTTTTAAATTTTTTTCACATTTATCTCTTTCGTTTGCCTGGCGATGTTTTTGTGTGGTGTGAAACATGGGTTTAATTTTACTTCCTTGTAGATGGCTTATGTCTTAGCACCACTGTTTGATAGTTCATCCCTTCCCCCCCTGATTTGCAGCACCATCACTATTAAACGTCAAATTTCCAAACACACATGTTTTTCTGTAGGTGTTCTGTGATTTTCATTTATCTGTCCTGTGTAACTTACCATGGTTCAATATAAAACCTAACATTCTGGAGGGCATGCTGCCTGTGTTCTCCTTCAAGTTTGGCAAGGTTATTTATTCTTAGCTCTATTTTTCTTAAGAATTTTAGGACCAACTTATCCATGAAAGATCTTGTAGAGAGTTTTATTAGAATCATAGTGAAGTTCCACTCAATTTAATAATATTAATTAGGTCTTTGTCTATAAACATGGTATATTTTTTTATTTACTCAACTCTGATTTCCTCCTTTGTGCCTGATAACCTTCTTGTTAGTTTCATTACTGGAAATTTATTATTAGAAAGCTTGTATCTTTTAGTTGCCTTCTTTCTTTTTCTCTTTCTTTCTCTTCTTTCCCCTCCTTCCCTTTCCTTGTTCCTTTCATATTGAAGTATAGTTGCATAATATTATATTTGTTTCACTTGTACAATGTAATCATTCTTATTGTTGTATGTATTACAAATTGACCACCACAGTAAGTTCAGGTGACATCTGTTGCCATATCTAATGACACAATTGTTTTGTTTATGATGAGAACTTTCAAGATCCATTCTCTTCGTTACTTTCAAATATGCAGTACAGTATTAGTATCTCTAGTCACCATGCTGTATGTTATGTCCCCATGACTTACTTATTTGATACCTGGAAATTTGTACCCTGAAACCCCCGTCCTCATTTTACTCCCCCCACCCAATACCTCAGACAGCTGCTACAAGTCTGTTCACTATATGAACTCAGGTTTTTTTTTAAGTTGACATTTTAAATGGTAGCTTTTCCCAGTTAAATTACCAAGTTATGTTCTCTGACTTGTAGGAATTATATTAGTTTTTGTATATTAACCTTATATCTAGCAACATTAATGGTTTTGTTGTTGTATAACTTTTAATATCTTGTCTTCGTAAGTTCCTGTATAAATAGTTATCACTTAGAGAAATTTTATCATTTCATTTAAAATTTTATATCTCATTTTGATTTCTTCTGTTACATTGATTAGGACCACTGTGCCTTGAACAAAAGTTATGGTTATAGTCCTCTTGGTCTAATTTCCTGGCTTTTAAAGGAAATACTTACATTATTTTATCATTAATGTGATTTTGTTACAGGTTTCTGAAAGAAGCTAAGGAAGTTCCTTTTTATTCTTGATATGCTAGGATTATTATTTTTTTAATCATGAAGGTGGGTAAAGAATTAACAAAACCATTCTCGTTCTCTCAGGACAAAAGTAACCCTGGATGAACTTTTATTCAGTTCCTCTGAATTATGATAAAAATGAAAACTTAACCATGTTACTAGAAAACATTGCCAATGCTGAAAATGGCCTTTATTTGGTGAATGTATTTGGTCTGGGAGGAACTGTATGTGAACTCTGAATTCTTGGTTAGAAGCAATAACTTTGAGCTTCCATGGGAGGGGCACTTTTCAGCGATGGGTATGAAATTCGTGGGGACCTGGAGGCTGTGGCTAGGATCATTTTTGAGGTATTGGCTTCTGTTTGAGACAGAAGGCTTCTAAGTCATTGTGACCCTGTGATTCTCATTTCCTTGCATCTGAGCTGTCATCTGAATACCCAAGAGAATAGCTTCTTGTTTGGCCATGTGAACTTCTGGAGGACTCTTCCCATGAAGAGAAACACCTGAAGCTGCCCTGCCGGCATGCTGTGTTTTCTTCTTATGCTTTCTGAGTAGCTGGCTGCTATATGTGGCTTTTGGTAATTGGGTGCCTCAGAATGTGTAGCTGTAAGTCCCTCATAGTGCACAGTGCATCCAAGCAAAATACAGAAATAAATGTTTACTGAGACTGATTTTATAACTCTCACTTATAACCTTCAATTTCTAGTTTTTACCCACTGGAAAACTCATATTCACATTGACTCTATTAATATTATAAATTTGAACTTATATTTAATATACCATTTACATTTTTAATATATTAGATTTGGTGTATGTTTGCCAACTCAAAAATGATTTTGCTACTAAAACAAGTTTGATAACTAATGTTTTAGACCTGTATGGTCCAGTGGGTAGGTATTTGCCTTATAATACAGTAATTAAAATAAAAAATAATTTTTTTAAATTTAAAATTAAAAGTAATTAAAAATTCAGTTTCTTGGTTGTACTAGCCTCATTTCAAGTGTTCACATGTGGCTAGTAGCTACTGTACCTGGACAGTATAGATTTAGAATATCTAGAATATCATCACAGAAAGTTATATTAGACTCTCTAGGTTTTCTGTCTTTTTTATTCATCCAGATTATTTAAGAGCTTTATGTTTTTACTGTATGTTGTATGCTTTAAGAAACTGCTGGATGAGCCTGTCAGGGATAGTATTAAAGACCGCAGTGTATTATTGTATACTGATCTGCTAGAGAAATATTTATCAGATTTGCATACCAGGGCAAATTCTGTTTCTCCTGATACATATCATTGCATCATGGCTAGTGTACATCTTACAATTGACTGGTGCTCTCTTTTTGCTGTATCAATCAGACAGTGTAAGTCCAAACTTGTGGCCTACAGAATTTCATCCTTTTTTCTCTTGTTTGAATTTTCATATTTGTAAGATATAATTTTGCTGTAATGTCTGCCTTTTTATAGGTTGTAAATGCTTTGAGAAAAGAATATAAAAATTATAATAAATAAATACCTTCAAGATTTAGATGGATACTTTTATCACTTGTTACTTTATTGACTTATTACTGAACCTCAGTACTGAAAAGAAGTGAAGGAACTAGAAACAGTTCTTGGCCGATTATGGTTACAGAAAACACACCTGTAATCTGGACTATTGTACAAATGAAATGACTTCAGACATACACCTGTCGTAAACCTAGTTTAATTCACTTTTCTAAAATGGTTTTATTTTTCAAAATAATGTTTGAGAGCTCTCTTACTAAAATGCTTTGTCAAAATTTCAGACTTTTTGGTATTGCTAGGGAGGTTCAACCAAGAACCTATTTGAGTATTCAAACAGGTTAACCAGGTTTAAACAGAGGGTAGAGTGCTGTTTTGTTTCTCTGTGGGGTCTTCTGTATCTTTTATATAACAGAGTTTAATTCTGAGCGTTTGTGCCTTCTCAGTGTATTTTCTCTGTTTTTAAATTTTATTCTGGGATGTATAAGCATGTCAAACATTATATATGTCTTTTATGTTTTACATTTAGCAACTTTCCTTGCTTCTGCAGACACTTAAAGCAACTTATACATTTCAGGCCAAAAAGGTAAAGTAACTTTATAAAAAAGTAAAACCAATCTCAACTAAAAGAAGTTGAAGGATTAAGTATTCCCATCTGTCAGTGCTGAGAGATTTGGGCAATATCTTTGATTTCACATTTTCTAGTTGTTCAAGTAAGAAAAAGAAACAGAATTATATCGTTTTCATGTCCTGACAACCGGAAGCATATAAACAGCTGCAGAAACCAAACATTTCCTGGAACTAAACTTGAGCAGAAATTTATCACGTGAATCTTTGTTTAAAGAACCTTGTGAAAAATATCTTCAACCACAGTTATGTAAAAGACCCAGGAGTGCAGCTCACGTGGACTGGGCTCCCCAGAGTCCGAGGAGGCCGCGGGAACCTGGCCTGGGAGGTGCGTGCACTGCAGGGGTGGGGCGGGGGCTCTGGGAGCCAGGCATCCAGCTCCTCTGCTGTGAAAATGCCCCTGGGGAAGGGGCTTCGGAAACCGTGGTGGTCAAGAGCACCATGCGGTGGTTTGTTTCTCTAAATATTCAGTGTTGTCAGTGGGGCTTTTGTGTTGGTGCTGATTTTATTCTGTTCAGCCTCAAGTTCTGTGACAGTGCTTTCAGAGGAGATAGTTTATTTTGTAGATTAATGTGAAGCTTTTAAGCTTTAAACGATGGAAGTAGCATTTTTCAAGGAATTTCAAGAGCTGGACTTGTCCAGCTCAGAAGTCTAGTTCACTAAAGAGTCAAGGACAACCTTGAAATCTTTTTTTTTTCCGCCAAGGAGCTTATGCTCATTGGTATAAGTTTTCATAACAGAATAATTTAAGAGACAGTTTCCATGTAGAGAAATAAGTAAAGGCCAAATATAACAAGCTATTCATCTTTTCCATGAAAAACTTTAGTCATCATAGTGCAATTTCTTTAAAGAATATTTGTATCCCTTGGACCTGCTAGGGTAAATCAACTGAAAAAGCTTTTAAACACTTAAGCCTGTCCTACAGGTGTAAGTTGACTTTTACATGTTTACCAGATATAACAGTTTTAATTATTAGCTGCTCATTTTGGTAAAGATTGACCAAGCACTCCTTAAGGTTGAATCACGAGTAGCTGGCACCTAAGGAGATGTGACACTGGGCTTTAGGAAGCCCTCTGGCCTTCCCTGATAGCTCAGTAGGTAAAGAATCCACCTGCAACGCAGGAGACCCTAGTTCGATTCCTGGTTCAGGAAGATACGCTGGAGAAGGGATAGGCTACCCACTGCAGTATTCTTAGGCTTCCCTTGTGGCTCAGTTGGTAAAGAATCTGCCTGCAATGCGGGAGACCTGGGTTCAATCCCAGGGTTGGGAAGATCCCCTGGAGAAGGGAAAGGCTACCCACTTCCAGTATTCTGGCCTGGAGAATTCCATGGACTGTATAGTCCATGAGGTCACAAAGAGTCAGACACGACTGAGCAACTTTCAGTTTCACTCACTGGGGTGGGGAGGGGGTTAAAGTCTGGTGATATGTACCTATCATACAAGACTATGATAAGGATTGCATATGATGAGGAGGATAAAATGCCTGTACATAGTAAGTGCTTAGTATATGTTAATTCATCATCCCCTCATGTTACTGATGATGGCCATACATGTACTGGGTCATATTAATGTGTGTTTTTAAGCATGTTGGGATCTATCTTGATTTTAGCAGTGTTGTTTTATAGTGATACTTAGGAAAAACAAGAATGACATGTTGAAAGTGTATAGCTTCTCATTAAATTATAGGTTGTTGATCAAAAAACAATGCCAATGGTTTTGAACTATTTGGTGAAATGAGACAAGGTCTAACAGTGATCACGAATAGAATGATTGTATCAGTATTCAGCTTGCTCCAGATTTCTCCCTGAATTTTAATTATCACATAAAGATACTGCACTGATAAAATATTCTTATGTAGAGTCTACTAAGAACGAAAAGGAAGCTTGGAGTCCTGGGTTGGAAATGGAAGTGTGTGTGGGCTGGTACAGCCTGTAGGAGTCATGAAACTGTTGGAAGACAGGCTTAGTCATGAAAAAGACCTTGGAAACAGTTGGCTGTAGGCTGAGAAATGCCTTTGGGAGAGTTAAAGCGTTAATAGATATACTCAAGAAGTTGAAAGAAGAACCTTGAAAAAGAAAGCAGCTATAGCTGGACTCTGAGTCACTATTCTTCCTGCTATTCAGGATAGTCTAAGCCTCTGCATGTCTCCGGGTCACCTGACAACAGTGCAGCAAATAATGTAACAGTGGGAGCTCCAGAGCCACTGTCAAGACAGCGCTCACAGCAAAGCATTAATAAGTGAGAAATACCTCCACGAAGGGGGAGGCGGCTGGGTAGTTGCAGTAGAAGTTGAGGGAATTGGTATTGAGAGTTGAGATTGAGACCCAGATGTCATATTTTTAAATGTTCCGCTTAACTTTTAAAGTTAGTAATATTCATATAATATAGGAAGCTAAAATTTTCAGTGGGAAATATGTCATCAATGATGAAATTATATTTAGAGTTTGTGTGCAAGTTACTGTGCAAAATTTAATTATAACTGCATGGTCCATGCTCTCTAAGAGCCTGCTGTTAAGAACAGTAGAGTCTGGAGATTTAGTTGAATTGCCTACCAGTGGTCTTGTTTTCAAATTTTTTTAAGTTCAATAAATGTTTATTGGAGACCTGTTATGTCCCTGGCATTTTCATGCCACCAGAGGGATATAGTATCGATCAAAACAAAAAATATTTCCCCTAAGAAGTTGAAATTCTCCAGGGGGAAGAGAAAAAAGAAAAATGACTTCCTCTGATGAGAAGGGAAAAAATTGGTGGGTTTTAAGGAGTGGCATGATCTGATTTTGTTTCATCTGTATGACTTTGGCCTTCTGTTTTGAGAATAGTATGTGGTGAGGCAAGGAAAGAATCAGCTGGGAGCCTTGTGTAATAATCCAGATGGGGATGATAAAGGCTTGGATGGCAGTAGTGGCAGTGGAAATAGGGAGAAATAGGCAGAATTTAGGTGTGTTTTTAAGGAGCCAACAGGATTTACTGATGGATTGGAAATGGGGCGTTAAGGAAAGAGAAAAGGCAAAGATGACTTGGAGGGTTGAATTGTCATTTACTAACATGGGGAAACCCATAGGAGCATCAGCCTTGGGGAGAACATGAGCAGCTTTGTCATGGGGTGATGTTAAGTGTGAAATGTCTAGTAGACATCTGGGGGAGATGTCAAAGAGGCAGCTGAAAATACAAGCCTTGAGTTCAGGGAAGAAGTTTAGGCTCTTGTAGGTGGTATTTAAAGTGATGAGAGACCCACTGAGGTGATCAAGGGGAGGGAGTACGGATAGAAAAGAAATCTGCGAACCGAGAGCCTTGGATCATTCTAACATTAAGAGACTGAGACAACGAGATGTCTAAGAAGAAATGGCCAGTGAAGCAGGAGGAGGGCCAGTAGTATGGTGTCCTGGAAACCAAGCAAGAAAGTGTCTAAAGAAAGAGAGGATCTTCTCTCTGGGGATAGCAATGGTACCTGCTCAAAGGTGGCTGTGATGAACTTGTTTAAATGGATTAGAGAACTCATTAAAGTGCCTGCCTCAGTACCTGGCTGCTGGGTAGTTCAAGGTGGAAGTCACTGATGACTTAACAAGAACAGTTTCAGGGGAGTAATCAGGACAAAAGCCTGGTTGGAGTGGGCTCAAATAAGAAGAGGAGGAAAGAATTGGGGACAGCAGAAATAGTCAGCCCTTCTGAGTATTCCTATGAAATTGCATTAGAATAATGGAGAATTAATTCATGGAAACCTGGGATCAGAAGAAAGGGGTGTGTATATCTGTCTGTCTGTTTCTGTCTCTGTCTCTTTTAGGTTGGAGGAAAGTATAGACTGTGTTTATGCACTGATGAAAATAATCCTATATAGAGGAGGAAATTGATGGTGTAGTTGGATTTAGGATAATGAATTGTTTTGGTCATAGATAACAGGTTGGCTGAAATAACTAGATTGTCCTTTGTCCCTTTATCCCTTTCCTTTTCAGTCTTTCATTCATTCATCCATCAAACATTTTCTGAAGGTTAACCAAGTGCCAAGGATCAAACCGGGGCTGGGTAAAGGACAGTGATTAGGAGGTGAGTCAAATGAACAATCTACAGCCTCCGGTGAAGCTTTTACCACCTGGTGGAGGTAGGCCTCCTAAAAACACAAATATAGATTTCAGCGAATGCCTCATAGGAAAAGTATGGACTCCTTCTGAGAGAAAAAGAGAGGATGTCTTGGTGTACTTTGGATTGGGTAACATTAGAAGGCCTCTCAGATAGGAAAGATGGACCCAGCAGAAAAGCATTCCAAGCAGAGGGAACAGAGCATGTAAAGGCCTGGGACAGGGCAGAGCCTGGTGCTTCCAGGGACCCGAGAGGTCGTCGGAGCTGCCTGAGAGACAGGAAGGAGGCAGGTTGTGCTGGGCTTCGGGGGCCTTTTAAGATTTGAGATTATATCCTAGTAGCAGTGGGAAGCCATTGAAAAGCTTTTAGACGGTAAGTTACATGTTAAGTTTGCACTGAGGGGTGGGGGGTAATCTACCTGAGCTGCACTGTTTCATGGTGAATGGGTTGGAGGGGGCAAGAGTAGGAAAAAAGAGCTCCAATTTGATAGTACCTGTAAAATAGACTGAGATTTTACAATTTTGTTACTAAAAAATAGAACTGAGAATATCCTCTACTTGGCAGAATTTGTTTTAAAGCTTATCAGGTTTCTCAGCACCTGAAAAGAACATTTTCTTGTTAAAAATAATGTTAATGGAGAAGAGTCAGATGAAGATGTCAGTGATTTCAGCTTACTTAACATAAAATGAAACTTTAAAAAAGATTGTGGTAACTTGGTGAAAAATTTCAAATAATAAGCTTTTTTCCATGCACGTTTTCCAGAAAAAAAAATCAATGACACAATACCAGAGACAGACTCTTTAAGAAAATAGATTGAAGTACATGAATATATACCAAGAATAATTAATCTACTTATGATATTTTAAGTGTTCATATAATATAAAGAACCTTAAATTTTTTGCTTTAATGGATGTACATTATTTTTTATGAAAAAATAATATCATAAAGAGTTCATTGATTTAAAAAATTTCAAAAGTTTCCCTTTTCATTTTCAGAAGTATCTTAGTTTTAGGATAAATTATGTGATTAGAGATAGACCTCTAATCTCTCCAGTTGAAGAGTCAGACTGGTGAAAAAACCATCACATTATAGTACAGGATGCATATTTTATTGTGCTAATTTAGGCTTCCTCCAAAAGAGATTTGTTAAAACAGAAGAGCAGTTATAATACCAAGTATTGCTGTATCAGGGCACCCACAACTCCAGGGCCGTGAATTTACTTGTTGTGAGCCCTCACTTTTAAAAAAAAATAAGAAAAGAAACAGAAGTTACTCCCTATCTAGACAAGCCACTCCTCAGAGTTCTATCTTGGTTGTAACTTGAGTTTTCTTTCTCACACTGGCATTTTATTTATGCTTTTCAGGGTAAAGAGAGTTTGGGACATCTTGCCATCTGGAGTTTTTCTGTGCCTTGCTGATGATCTGAGTTCAAACCTGCCAGTTTATGGGAAAAGAGAAGAAAACCTCCTGTAACATCTGAGTAAGTAGATGCTGTAGTCTGCTTTAACTTATTGCCTAAAAAAAGAAAAATTTTTAACATTTAGGTTTCAAATTATCAGGAATTTTAATTGGATCCTTTAAATTTTGTTGTTGAATAATGATGGCAATTATTACAGTTCCGATAAGTGAATATTTTTAAATACTGGGATTCTGGAAGAAATTAATCCCCCTGATAATAAGAAAGTTAATGAAAACATTTTCTATATATAATGGTTTAGCTTTTAAGAATCATATTAAGGACCTAACTGTATATATTAAAATTTTAAGAGCTTATTAAATTTTTCCTTAGGGTTTTATTTCAGCTTTTTATTATGAATGCAAAAATACTGGTAAGACAACTGTTATGAATTTTTTAATACAACTATATCTGTACACAAATTGTATTTTAGCAGGAAATGTATTTTGGCTAACTTGAAATAAATGCTTGTTTGTTTCTTGAAAATAGAATTTTAAAAGTTCTTTCTATTTGAAAATAATGTTTTTTTTCCCCCTGATAATGTAGATAAGATTACAAAATCTCTCTGGATTTGACTTTGTTTCTTAATTAAAGAGACTAGAAAAGAAGAGCACTCCTTTCCAATCAGAATTTCTCTGTGAAATTTAGAGTTGATCCAGTTTGATATAAACCATTTTTTCAGAATGAAAGCTACTAGTTGTCTTGTTATATCCATTGAATCTGTTTGACAAAGCTAGGAAATTATGAGGTTGTACCAGGACCTTACTTTGGAATGCTCAGGTGAATACAATGAATAAATGTACAAGATACTTCCCTACTATAACAGGGTTATTTAATTTTGGTCTATATCTGAGCTGTTTGATATGGTAGCCAGTGGCCACATGGAGCTGTTGACATTTGAAATGTGGCTGGTCCCAAATAAGATGTGCTGTGCATAAAATAGACACCAAAGTTCAAAAACTTAGTGTGAAAAAAAAAGACTGAAAATATTTTATTAGTAATTTTTGTATGAATCACATATTTAAATGATAATATTTTGGATATATTGGGTGGAGCAAAACATTAAAATTAATTTCACTTGTTTCCTTTTACTTATTTTTAATGAAGCTGCTAGACAATTATAACTTACTTGTGGCTTACATTATATTTCCGATAGACAGAACTGGCCTGTATATAGTCAACATGCTTAGTCATCCATTAATCAGCATTCTTTTAGCTTTGAACCTTCTGGGCTGTGTATGGATCAATTAATACAAATCTGCGTTGTTTTAAGAATTTGATTCTTTGATTCAGTCAAGTATTTGCTGAGTACTTGCTCTGTGCCAGACAGTCTTCTAGGTACTGGTGTTACAGTATGAAAAAATAAACAAAACTTCCTGCCTTCATGGTGTTAGCATTCCATTAGTGAAACCAGAATGAAAACATAAATAACTCAAATATATAATCTGTTTGAAGATAATAGATGCTTTGGAAGAAATGCAAGGGAAGGGTTCAGTTGTAAACAGAGTGTTCAGGGAAGGCCTCACTAGATAGGCGCTATTTGAACAAAGACCCAAAGAAGACGAGAGAAAGAGCCCTGTGGATATTTGGGGGAAGAGTGTTCCGGGTAGAGGGAATAAGGGATGCGAAGACCTTGAGGCAGGAGTGTGTCTGGCTTGTTTAAATGGTCGGAGGCGAGATGCTTGGAGTGAAGTGAGTGACGCAGAGAGAGGGAGATGAATGGGCACATCATGTGAGCGGCAGTACGGTCTGTGCAGGCTCACAGGTGATCCTAGGGAAGCAGGCCAGAAAACAAGTAAGAATTACAGATTCTAAAAAGGAAGCGAAGACATCAGGAGCTACACTTCATGGGGGGAGATAGATTCTACAGCTTAAGTTCAAGCGGCTTACTAAAAGAACCATCAACCCTTAGAAATCTGAGACTGTCAGCTGATGACTAGATGAATAAAATGAAGTACATCCATAATACTGTTGGGCAGTAAGAATGAACAAAGAGCTGATACATGCTACAACATGTGTGAACCTTGAAAACATGATAAGTGAAAGAAGACAGTCACAAAAGGTCACGTATTGTATGATTCTGTTTATATGATATTCCAAGAAAACAACAAGTCCATCATTTCATAGTAGCATTCCAAAGACCGAAATGCTTTGGAATAAATTTAACAAGAGAACTGTAAGTCCTGCATATTGAAAACTACACACTTTCGTTGAGAGAAATAGAAGTATCCCTCAGTAAGCCGGAATATATACTATGTTTATAGGTTGGAGGATTTAGTGTTGGTGATGTGGCAGTCTTCTCCAAATTGATCTGGAGGTTCAACAAAGTCATCGCCAAAGTCTCAGACAGACTTTTTGTAGAAATGTATTTATAGAAGTTAGCAAACAAATTCTAAAATCTATCAGAAATGGAGAAGATCTAGAATATCTGTCAGAGTAACTTTAAAAAAAGAAAGTTGAAAAAAGAAAGAAGAAAGTTGGAAAACTTACACTGCCTCTTTTCAAAACTTACCATAAAGCTATAGTAATAAAAACAGTGTAGTATTTACATATGGATGAACATATAGATCAGTGGAACAAAATATCCAGAAATAAGATACATATGTGGTCAGTTTCTTTTCAGCAAAGGTACTAAGGTAATCCTATAGTGAGAACATAGTCTCTTCAACAAATAGTAACAATTGGATTTCTTCATGAAGTAAAATGTACCTTGACTTTTACCTTATAACATACACAAAAATCGACTTAAAATGGATCACAGACCCACATGTAAAGAAGTAAATGTATCTGGAAGTCTTGTGTCTTGGGTTAGACAAAGATTTAGTCAGTAGGATATAAAAAGCATGAAGTATAAAAGAAAAATGGTAAATTGGATTTCATCACAATTAAAGTTTTGCTCTTCAGAAGATACCAGTCTTAAGAAAATGAAAAGTCAAGCCACATACTAGGAAAAAAAGTCACAAAACTTAAGTCTGATAAAGGATTAGTATATAGGAAAAGGGGGCTTTCCTGGTAGCTCAGCTGGTAGAGAATCCACCCGCATTGCAGGAAACCTCAGTTCAATTCCTGGGTTGGAAAGATTCCCTAGAGAAGGGATAGGCTACCCACTCCAGTATTCTTGGGCTTCCCTGGTGGCTCGGACGGTAAAGAATCCACCTGCAGTGTGGGAGACCTGGGTTCGATCCCTGGGTTGGGAAGATCCCCTGGAGACAGTGGAGCCTGTCGGACAGAGTCGGACACAACTGAACAACTAAGCATAGCCCATGTAGGAAAAAAATAAAGAACTCTTAAAATTCAGTTAAAAGACAACAGTCTGATTTAAATATGTACAAAAATTTGAAGAGACATTTCACCAGAAGGATAGATGAATGGCACATAATAAACATATGAAAAGCGTTTCAACATCATTAGTCATTAGGGACATGCAAATTAAAGCCTTAATGAGATAATGCTGCACACCCACTATAATGACTAAAATTAAAACCTGACAGCCGATGCATTGGCAAGGATGTGGATAAGCCAGAATCTTTATATGCTGCTGGTGGTAATATGAAATGGTACAACTATATTCAAAAACAGTTTGGCAGTTTCTTTAAAAGTTCAACATACACTTAACATGTGACCAGCAATTCCATTCTTACAGATATGCTGTCAGGAGAAATAACAGCATATGTCCAGACAAAGATCTGTATACAGTGTTCATGGAAGCTTTATTTGTGGTTGCCAAAAAGTAGAAATAATGTAACTGTCCACCAACAGATGAATAGACAAATCCATGCACTGGAATGCAACTAAACAATGAAAAGGAGTGGACTCTTCATATATGCAATGACATGGGGAATCTCAGGATGAGTATGCTCTATAAAAAAAGCAGATTCCCCCCTCAAAGCACCATTTAATTGAAATGCTAGAAAATGGAAACTAATCTACAGTGACAGCAGATCCATGGTTGCCTGAGGCTGGCTTGGCGGGAGGAAGGAGAAAAGGATTCCCAAGGGAGGAGCGCAAAGAAACATTGGGGTGATGTATATGCTCATTATCTTGATTATGCGTAATAGTCTCAGGGGTGTACACATACACCAAAATCCATCAAATTGTATAGTTTAACTTTGTGTGATTTATTGTCTGTCAATAACACCCCAGTAAGGTTGTAAAAAAAATTGTGTCCATTCAAGAATCAAGCATATATTCATAGCAGATTCACAATAGACAATCCAAAAGATACTATAGACAATTCACAAAGAATCCAAATCCATCATCTGGTGAATGGATAAGCAAAATGTGTGATGGCTGTACAATGGAATGTTACTCAGCCAAGGAAAATAACAAACTCCTAATTCATTCTCTAGTATAACATGAATGAACCTCAAAAACATGCCAGTTAGCAGAAGCCAGAAACAAAGGACTATATGTTGTAATGTGCTATTTATATGAAATTTTTAGAAAAGAAAAAATCAAAGATCAGATCAGTGATTGCCTGGGGCCAGAGGGGGAGTAGAGGCTGGCTGTGAACAGGTAGAAGGGAACTGTTGGGATGATGGAAGTATTTTTGTTGACAGTCATGCAGCCGTCTATGTATAACTTACTAAAGCTCATCTGATTGTATTGTTAAAATGGATTACTTTCATGGTATATAAATTACACCTTAATAAAGCCATTAAAAAAATGGATGGCCAGTCAAATTTTTAAATCCTCATTAAGAGAACTGTTCAAGAAACAGGACAGAATTGTGGATTTCATTGTACTGTGTTGCTTTGGAATCCTTGGTGAGACCTGTTGAATTAATTTTTGTGTCAGATGCTTTTTGGATTCTAAAGGTGAAAGAAACCATTATTAGTTGCCTCTCCCAGGGCTTAGTGACAGTAGCAGCTGCGTTTCGCCTACACGTGAACGTTGGTTTAGAATGATTGGTTTGACACCCGCTGGCTGAAGGCAATGGTGGTTTCTTAGATTGATTCTGTGTTTGTGCACAGTCGTTCAGAAGTGTCGCTTAGCCTCCACCTCTAGTTCTTCGTGAAGGAAATGGATGACAGCTCAGAGAGGCACACCCTTCTAGGCCTTGGGTGCCCACCCACCTACCCCCAGCCCCACATATGTGGAGACAGCAGGAAATCTGGACACAAGACCCTTGAGGATGAGAGGTAAAGTGCAACCAAGAGAAGCCCCTGGAGCAGGGTCTGGCCATGTCTGCACCAGCCTAGGAATAGGTATCTCTAGGGACATTGAATTTTGCATCCTCAGATAAAATTAGAAAATGACCTGATTTTAATGAAGCAGTCAACAACTCTAGAACGTCTTGCCTGTGATTCAGCCTGTGTGCATGTGTGCTAAGTCGCTTCAGTCAGGTCTGATTCTTTGCACCCCTGTGGACTGTAGCCCACCAGACTCCTCTATCCATGGGATTCTCCAGGCAGGAATATTCAAACAGAAAAAATTTGTCCTGTAAACAACCAATTATTTGCCTAAAATTCATTCAGCCATTTTCCCAGATAAAATACCGGTTATTTAACCAAATTTTTCTTTTTCTTTTCTCCCCTCAAAGCAAATCCTTTATTCAACAAAGATTTAAGGGACTCATATTTGTCATGCACACCAAAGATAAGACATGCCGGCAAGGATAAAAGACACATGGAGTTGAGGGTGGAGGCCTGATGATACACAATCGGCCTCCATGGGGAGGAGGCAGGGGTGTTCAGAGAGGCATTGTTCTAGGAAGCTTTGGAGCAGGGAATGTAGACTGCTGAGATTTGGAGGATGAATAGGACTTGACTGTTAGCCAGGTTGGGGGGACCATAAAGCTGCGACATGGGAGTATAAAGAAGAGAGAGTAGGGTCAAGAGATGCAGTGAGTCTGAGTGATGTGACTTTGTGGCTGGCTGAATTTGAAGAATAGAGAAAGTGGTATCAAGGTTGAGTTCAACTTTGGCCATGGCCATCTCAACAAGTGGTGATACCATTCACTGAGGTGGAAACAGAAGACACCTAGGAAGTTTATTTGTTTTGCTTGTTGGCTTGGGAAACCAAGAAATCACTCTAGAGGTTTTATCAGAGGAGTGTAGCTATTTGCATACACTTGACTGAACTTTAAAGATGTCCCTCTTTGACCCGTCTGTGTTCTGGTAGAAGAACTCTCACAGAGCAGTAGGGAGGAAAGTGAAAACTGACGTGGTCTTGGGGGTCCGTGTTTGTGCAGCATCTCGGGCTGTGGTAGGACTCGTCTTTACAGGTAAAATCACTCATGAGAGAGAGCTTCAGGGTAGTTACAGAGTGGAGATGTCCTCTGACATGAAAGCCAGTCAGGTTTAAGAACTTAGCAATTCCACTTGACTTCTTGTCTCTGCATTTTTATCACTTATAAAGTACATTCTTTATACTTCTTTGGTATAAGGAAGATTAAAAAGGTAAATTTTAGAAAAGATAGGTCCATCTTATATATGTACTAGCTCATTTAACTTTTAAAATAGCCCTGTAAAAGAGGTACTTTTAATCATATTAGTTTATGATAAGGATTGCTAGTTACTTAATAAAGGTATTTAAAAATCAACAGGTTTAAAATTTTTTGACATGTCATTAACACAAAGCATAAACTCTTACTCATATCCATTGACATTAGCATGTAAATGATGACAATTCATTATTTTTTAAATTCTAATTATTTCTGCCTTGTCCTTCTTTTGAAAGAAGTACACTGGTAACAAATGTGCATGTGTGCTCAGTCACTCAGTCATGTCCAACTCTTTTTGACCCCATGGACTGTAGCCCGCCAGGCTCCTCTGACCATGGGATTTCCCAGGCAAGAATACTGGAATGGATTGCCATTTTCCCCCCACCAGGGGATCTTCCCAACTCAGGGATCAAACCTGTGTCTCCTGCATCTCTTGCAGTGGCGGGCAGATTCTTTACCACTGAGCCACCTGTGAAGCTCCAACAAATAAATACAGAAAGTAATACTCTTATTTTTATACTTTTTGAAAATAAAAATAATTTGGAAAATGACTCCTCTAATTTTGAAAATTTTTGCTCACTATTCACTTTCCTTTATTTTTTATTGATTGTGAATATATTACATTAAACCAAAAATACTGTGTAAACCATTACTTTGAATCTATGTCAAAAGAGTAAAACTTAAAATTAGGTTTTACCCATTGCTTCCGACTTCAGTTCAGTTCAGTGGCTCAGTTGTGTCCGACTCTTTGCGACCTCATGAATTGCAGCACACCAGGCCTCCCTGACCATCACCAACTCCCGGAGTCTACCCAAACCCATGTCCATCAAGTCGGTGATGCCATCCAGCCATCTCATCCTCTGTCGTCCCCTTCTCCTCCTGCCCCCAATCCTTCCCAGCATCAGGGTCTTTTCCAATGAGTCAACTCTTCGCATGAGGTGGCCAAAGTATTGGAGTTTCAGCTTCAGCGTCAGTCCTTCCAGTGAACACCCAGGACTGATATCCTTTAGGGTTGACTGGTTGGATCTTCTTGCAGTCCAAAGGACTCTCAAGAGTCTTCTCCAACACCACAGTTCAAAAGCATAAATTCTTTGGTGCTCAGCTTTCTTCACCATCCCACTCTCACATCCATACATGACTACTGGAAAAACCATAGCCTTGACTAGACGGACCTTTGTTGGGCAAAGTAATGTCTCTACTTTTAAATATGCTATCTAGGTAGGAACTTTCTTCCCAAGGAGTAAGTGTCTTTTAATTTCATGGCTGCAGTCACCATCTGCAGTGAATTTGGACCCCAAAAAAATAAAGTCAGCCACTGTTCCCACTGTTTCCATCTATTTCCCATGAAGTGATGGGACCAGATGCCATGATCTTAGTTTTCTGAATGTTGAGCTTTAAGCCAACTTTTTCACTCTCCTCTTTCACTTTCATCAAGAGGCTTTTTAGTTCTTCTTCACTTTCTGCCATAAGGGTGGTGTCATCTGCATATCTGAGGTTATTGATATTTCTCCCAGCAATCTTGATTCCAGCTTGTTCTTCTTCCAGCCCAGCATTTCTCATGATGTACTCTGCATATAAGTTAAATAAGCAGAGTGACAATATACAGCCTTGACATACTCCTTTTCCTATTTGGAACCAGTCTGTTGTTCCATGTCCAATTCTAACTGTTGCTTCCTGATCTGCATACAGGTTTCTCAAGAGGCAGTTCAGATGGTCTGGTATTCCCATCTCTTGAAGAATTTTCCGCAGTTTATTGTGATCCACACAGTCAAAGGCTTCGGCATAGTCAATAAAGCAGAAGTATACGGTTTTCTGGAACTCTCTTGCTTTTTCTATGATCCAGAGGATGTTGGTAATTTGATCTCTGGTTCCTCTGCCTTTTCTAAAACCAGCTTGAACATCTGGAAGTTCGTGGTTCACATGAGCCTGGCTTGGAGAATTTTGAGCATTACTTTACTAGCGTGTGAGATGAGTGCAATTATGCGGCAGTTCGAGCATTCTTTGGCATTGCCTTTCTTTGGGGTTGGAGTGAAAACTGACCTTTTCCAGTCCTGTGGCCATTGCTGAGTTTCCCAAATTTGCTGGCATATTGAGTGCAGCACTTTCACAGCATCATCTTCCAGGATTTGAAATAGCTCAACTGGAATTCCATCACCTCCACTAGCTTTGTTCGTAGTGATGCTTTCTAAGGCCCACTTGATTTCACACTCCAGGATGTCTGGCTCTAGGTGAGTGATCACACCATCATGATTATCTGGGTCATGAAGATCTTTGCTTCCGACTTATCTTTCAATAATATGTTGTCAGATCCTGCTTTAAATGTCCTCCTGCTTGACGTACCTTGATGAAGTAAGTTTCTTGGCCTCAGTTAGGCTGTTTTCCTCGTCTATAAGATGCAGGCCATGAGGTACGTGTTCTAGTGCTGTTAAATTCAGAAACAATTTCTTGGGCCGAGTGCCAGTGTAAACAGGCAGTTTCCTTTTGTGCCACAAGAGGGCGCGCCTGCGTTGTTGCCAGCCTGAGCTGAGGTCCCAACTCTCTTCCAAGATGTGGCTGAGAAGTTAGGGACAAGTAGATTGCTAGGAAAATGTGAAAGAAAAAGGTTTTTTGATAGTGTCAGGAAAGAGATTGTTGAAACATAAAATGATATAAAGGGAGGGGTTGTGAATAAGATTCCTTTAAGATATGGAAGCTTTTGCTGACATAGATCATTGGAGATTTCTGCTGCCAGTCAACAACACCCCCCCCTTTTTTTTTTGCCTGTATCTGAGAATTTTGATTTTTTTCCTCCTTCTTTGAAACTGTATATAAATCTTTTGTATCAAACAAATATAGAATCCAAAGTTTAGTTTCTTAGTAGTGATCCTGAATAATTAATGTGATTGAAGATAACAGGTCTTCCCTGGTGGCTCAGATGATAGAGAATCAGCCTGCAATGCAGGAGACCAGAGTTCGATCCCTGAGTTGGTAAGATTCCCTGGAGAAGAGAATGGCAACCCACTCCAGTATTCTTGCTTGGAGAATTCCATGGACAGAGGAGCCTGGTGGGCTACAGTCCATGGGGTCTCAAGGAGCTGGACAGGACTAGCGACTGAGAACTGTGAAAGATAAATTGGATTGTTTGATTTCAGTGCCTTGGATATGTACAAAATCTGCCCCAAATTAGGAAAATGTGAGTTTTTCATCCTGCCTCCCTCCATGCACCTTTTTCCTTTAAGTTACTGAGTTCCTTGATATTTTGCTGTCACACGTAGCTCAGAAAGTTGGGTAGGGGCAAGGAAAAACGTTCTGTGAACCAACCCTAGGGATGTGGAACAGATTTTAATATACCAAATTTTTAAAATTCACAAGATCAGAGCTGAACACAGTGTCACAGGCAGTTGTGCCATTACTCTGATAGGTATGGGGAAATACTTGCATCTCAGCTGTGTATTTCACGTGAATATGCTCTTTGATTAAGTCATCCAGGTAACCCTTTTATTTTGCTAATATTTTTATTATAAATACAAAAATCATGTTTGTTTTACATAACTGTAATTATGCTTTTTACACTTTTCATATTGGAAAATGTTCTGAATCTAGAAAGCAAAATCTGTTGGCATCTTCTTCTGAATCCTACTTTTAGAAGTTTTTTCTGGGGGTTGTTCATGGTAATAAACAGTGTTTTAAGTTCAGAGTCAGACTGCCCAGGTTCAAACTATGGCGCCACTGAGTTTGAAATGTAATAATAGCAAAGTTAGTCTTATACTTTCTTTTTCATTTGAAATTTGATAATTTCTTGAGCAGGAGAAAGAGAGGTGCAGTTACTGTAGAAGTCATGCACTTTGTGCAGTGGCCAATTTCAAATGATCGTTCCTTGTACATCACAAGGAGTTAACAAACTTGTAAATACTTTTGAGATTGCTCAATTTAAAAAGAAAGAATGTAAAAGAAAAAAAGAGCTCTGTATTTCTATTTTCTTTGCTTCCACTGTGAAATTTGGTTTTGTTTCAAGATGTGGGAGCACCTGTGATAACCTCTTGTCCACATGAAGGTCATCTGTCTTCTTTATTTTGGTAAAAAAAAAAAAAGTGAAGGTAGAGAATAGCTGATACAGGGGCAAGCTGTTCCTTTAAAGTTACTTTTAAAAATTATGGAATATTTCAGGCATACAAAGAAAGCATAGGAATGTTATAGAATTAAAGTGTTGGGAGTGCAAATACCTCTTTGACATCCTAATTTCAGTTTTGGATAAATATCCAGATGTATAGTTGCTGGATCATATGGTAGTACTATTTTTAATATTTTAAGGAACCTCTGTACTGTCTTCCACACCAGATGTAGTGTTTTACATTCCTACCAACAGTGCACAAGGGTTTCAGTTTCTTCACATCCTTGCCAACACTTGTTTTTATGCATGTGTGTGTGTTTTTAATCACAGCTATTCTAACAGGTGTGAGGTGACATCTCATTGTGTATTTGTATTTCCCTGATGGTTAGTGATGTTGAGCATCTTTTCATATTTCTGTTGGCCATGTGTATGTCTTCTTTGGGGGGAAGCCAATTCATGTCCTTGGCTCATTTTTAATCATTTTGTTATTTATTTATTTATCTGTGTATATATTTATTTATGCTAATTGAGCTGTAGCAGCAATAATATTGACATCATGGATATTAACCCTTTATCGGATATTTTCCTTTTCACTCTGTTAGATTCTTGTCTTTGTTCTGCAAAAGTTTTTTTGTTTAATGTACAGATATTTATCTATTTTTGCTTTTGTTGCAAGCCCAGTGTCATGAAGCTTTTCCCCTGTGTTTTCTCCTAGGTGTTTTACAGTTTTGGGTCTTAATGTTTAAGTCTTGAAACCATTTTGAGTCAACTTTTCTATGTGGCATAAGATAAGGGTCCAGTTTCATTCTTTGCTTGTGGATATCCAGTTTCTTCAACTTTGTTTATTGAAGAGATTGTGTTTTTCTGTTTTGTGTATTCTTGGTGCCCTTATTGAAGACCTTATAGTCATGGATTTATTTCTGTGTTCTCTCTTCTGTTCCAGTCTACATGTCTATCTCTATGCCAGGACCAGTTTGAGAAGAATTAGCTTTCAGTTCAGTTCAGTTCAGTCGCTCAGTCTTGTCTGACTCTTTGCGACCCCATGAACCCAGCACACCAGGCCTCCCTGTCCATCACCAACTCCCAGAGTTCATCCAGATCCATGTTCATTGAGTTGGTGATGCCATCCAACCATCTCATCCTCTGTCATCCCCTTCTCCTCCTGCCCTCAATCTTTCCCAGCATCAGGGTCTTTTCAAATGAGTCAGCTCTTCGCATCAGGTGGCCAAAGTACTGGAGTTTCAGCTTCAGCATCAGTCCTACCCATAAACACCCAGGACTGATCTCCTTTATGATGGACTGGTTGGATCTCCTTGCAGTCCAAGGGATTCTCAAGGGTCTTCTCCAACACCACAGTTCAAAAGCATCAATTCTTCAGTGCTCAGCTTTCTTTATAGTCCCAATTCTCACATCCATACATGACCACTGAAAAAACCATAGCCTTGACTAGACAGACCTTTGTTGACAAAGTAATGTCTCTGCTTTTTAATATGCTATCTAGGTTGGTCATAATCTTTCCAAGGAGTAAGCGTCTTTTAATTTCATGGCCGCAAGCACCATCTGCAGTGATTTTGGAGCCCCCCAAAATAAAGTCAGCCACTGTTTCCCCATCTGTTTGCTGTGAAGTGATGAGACCGGATGCCATGATCTTAGTTTTCTGAATATTGAGCTTTAAGATAACTTTTTCACTCTCCTCTTTCACTTTCATCAAGAGGCTTTTTAGTTCTTCTTCACTTTCTGCCATAAGGGTGGTGTCATCTGCATATCTGAGGTGGTTGATATTTCTCCCGGCAATCTTGATTCCAGCTTATGCTTCCTCCAGCCCAGCGTTTCTCATGATGTACTCTGCATATAAGTTAAATAAGCAGAGTGACAGTGTACAGCCTTGACATACTCCTTTTCCTATTTGGAACCAGTCTGTTGTTCCATGTCCAGTTCTAACTGTTGCTTCCTGACCTACATACAGGTTTCTCAAGAGGCAGGTCAGGTGGTCTGATAGTCCTATCTCTTTCAGAATTTTCCACATTTTATTGTGATCCACAGTATTTCTTTAACTATTTGATAGAATTCACCAGTTACCACTGGTCCTGCGCTTTTCTTTGTTGGCGGAGTTTTTGACTCCTGATTCAGCCTCCTTACCACTCTGTTCATATTTTCTCTTTCTTCATGATTTGGTCTTGGTGGGTTGTATTTTTCTAGGCATTTTTCTGTTTCTTCTAGATGATCCAATATGTTGATATCCAATTGCTCATAGTAGCTTCTTACATTCTTCTGTTTCTGTGGCATGAGTTGTTATGTTTCCTCTTTGATTTCTGATTTTGAGTTTCCTCTTTTCCTTAGTCTAGCTAAATGTTTGTCAGTTTTGCTGTTTTTAAAAAACATGTCAACTCTTAGTTTTTATAGTTTTTTCCTGTTGTTTTTCTACTCACTATTTCATTTCTGCTCTAATCTTTATTATTTCCTTCCTTCTGCCAAATTTGGACTTAGTTCGTTCTTCTTTTTCTTGTTCCCTGAGGTGTAAAATTAGCTTGTTTATATGGGATCTATCTTCCTTTTTTTTTTTTTCTTTTTTTTTTTCTTTCTTCCTTTTTAATGTGGGCTTCCCAGGTGGCACCAGTGGTAAAGAAGCAGCCTTCCAATCCAGGAAACACAAGAGATGTGGGTTCAATCTCTGGATGGGGAATGGAGTAGGAAATGGCAACCCACTCCAGTATTCTTGCCTGGAAAATTCCATAGACAGAGGACCCTGGCCAGTTCAGTTCAGTTCAGTCGCTCAGTCGTGTCCGACTCTTTGCGATCCTATGAACCGCAGCACGCCAGGCCTCCCTGTCCATCACCAACTGCTGGAGTCTACCCAAACCCATGTCCATTGAGCCGGTGATGCCATCCAACCATCTCATCCTCTGTCATCCCCTTCTCCTCCTGCCCCCAATCTTTCCCAGCATCAGGGTCTTTTCAAATGAATCATCTCTTCACATCAGGTGGCCAAGGTATTGGAGTTTCAGCTTCAGCATCAGTCCTTCCAATGAACACCCAGGATGATCTCCTTTATGATGGACTGGTTGGATCTCCCTGCTGTCCAAGGGACTCTCAAGAGTCTCCTTCAACACCACAGTTCAAAAGCATCAATTCTTCAGTGCTCAGCTTTCTTTATAGTCCAACTCTCACATCCATACATAACCACTGGAAAAACCATAGCCTTGACTAGACGGACCTTAGTTGACAAAGTAATGTCTTTGCTTTTTAATATGCTGTCTAGGTTGCTCATAGCTTTTTGTCCAAGGAGCAAGTGTTGTCTTTTAATTTCATGGCTGCAGTCACCATCTTCATGATTTTGGAGCCCAGAAAATAAAGTCTGTCTCTGTTTCTCTTGTTTCTTCCTCTACTTCCCATGAAGTGATGGGAGTGGTAAACTCCGGGAGCTGGTGATGGACAGGGAGGCCTGACATGCTGTGGTTCATGGGGTTGCAAAGAGTCGGACACAACTGAGTGACTGAACTGAACTGATGGGACTGGATGCCATGATCTTAGTTTTTTGAATACTGAGCTTTAAGCCAACTTCTTCACTCTCCTCTTTCACTTTCAAGGGGCTCTTTAGTTCTTCTTCACTTTCTGCCATAGGGTGGTGTCATCTGCATATCTGAGGTTATTGATATTTCTCCTGGCAATCTTGATTCCAGGTTGTGCTTCCTCCAGCCCAGCGTTTCTCATGATGTACTCTGCATATAAGTTAAACAAGCAGGGTAACAGTATACAGCCTTGACGTACTCCTTTCCCAATTTGGAACCAGTCTGTTCCATGTCCGGTTCTAACTGTTGCTTCTTGACCTGCCTACAGGTTTCTCAGGAGGCAGGTAAGGTGATCTGGTATTCCTAACTCTTTAAGAATTTTCCACAGTTAGCTGTGATCCACACAGTCAAAGGGTTTGGCATAGTCAATAATGTAGAAGTAGATGTTTTTCTGGAACTCTCTTGCTTTTTCTATGATCCAGTGGACGTTGGGAATTTGATCTCTAATTCCTGTAGTTTTTCTAAATCCAGGTTGAACATCTTGAAGTTCTCGGTTCATGTACTGTTGAAGCCTGGCTTGGAGAATTTTGAGCATTGCTTTGCTAGCATGTGAGATGAGTGCAACTGTGCAGTAGTTTGAACATTCTTTGGCATTGCCTTTCTTTGGGAATGGAATGAAAACTGATTTTTTTCAGTCCTGTGGCCACTGCTGAGTTTTCCAAGTCAATAAGAGACTGAGCCTGGCCACGAGGTTGCAAAGAGTCGGACATGCCTGAGCATGCGCTCTTAAGCAGTTTCTTCGTTTTTTCAATGTAGGTGTTCACCTCTCTAAACGTCCCTCTTAGTATTGAGTTTGTGGCATCCCATAAATTTTGGTTTGTTTTTCTTTTTTTTTTGGTCTCAAGATATTGCTAATTTTTCCTTTGATCTCTTCTGTGACCCGTTTGTCACTCAAGATTGTGCTAATTCCCACGTGCTTGTGAAATTTCCAGTTTTTCTTCCACTGCTGATTTCTAGTTTGTTCCATTGTGGTTAGAACAGATACTTGGTTGATTTTGGTCTTATTAACATGTGTGCTATATGTTTTCAAACAAGATATAAGTTGTATCTGTTGAAAGTAGAGTTCCAAGGAAAGCAGATTAGCGGAGGTTAACACGCTGGAAGTTTATTAAGGAGATTTTGGAGAGAGAAATTGGGCTGCAGTGCAGTCACAGGAAAGGCCTCCCAGAGGGCGTTCTGAAGGTGGGACAGCCCCTCGGAATTGTCCTAAGTTGAGGTGAGGGGCCAAGCATCCTCAGCCGCACACTGACCAGTCATTGGATGCAGGCTGTATCCCCAGAGGGACCTGACTTTGACAAGGTGACTGTTTTCAGCTGAGGGCGGTCAGCCTACAGCCCTCCCAGTAGCTGGGGGAATAAGTCCCCTTCATTGCTAAAGGGAGACCTAAGTGTCTCGTCTGCATCTCTCGGAACGTAGCATGCACCTCTCCAGCGCTTGCCTTTTTGGCCCAATATTATGTTTTCAAGAGTTATTCATGCTAATATCTATAGATATAGTCACTCATTTAATTTGTTTTTATAGTCTTCTGTTTTCTAAAAATGTCACATTTTAAAAATACATGTTCCTGTCGACAAGTATTTAAATTTTGCAATTTTTTTTTTACTATTCAGACATGTAGCTGTAAGCAATTTTTGATAACTCCTATACATGTACTTAGTTTATCTGGGTATATAACCAGAAAATTCCTGGGTCTTAGGATGAGCACAACTTCAGTTTGAGTAACTGTAGTGAAATTGCTGCCTACAATGCTTAAACTTTGTTTCATATCCTCACAAAAAGAGATTTTAATTTTGTCAGTTTGATAGGTATGAAATTGTATCTCACTGTGGTTTTAATAAACATTTTGTTGATTACTAGTGAGGTGGAGAATGTATGTTATTTATTAGCTAGTTGAGTGTCTTCTGTAAAGTGTGTTTGCCAGTCATGTGCCCATTTTCCCTATTGGTTTTCTTATTAAGCTATCTTTATATATTTTTCTTACCCATTCTTTTCTGTCCATACCTGTTCAGTTGTCTTCTGGTTTGGGGCTTGATTGTCCACTTTTTAAATAATGTCTTTTATTGAATAGGAGTTTCCTTTTATGCTGTCAAATTTAGTCAGTCCTTTTGGCTTTGGTTCTTCGTGTCTTATTTGAAAAAAATTATTTTTTTAGGTTGAGGTCATAGAAATAGTCTCATCTGTTTTCTACTAAAAGTTTTCAAATTTTGCTTTTCCTAGTTTCACCTGCAGTCTCTCTAAGATGGAATTGTGTGTTTATTTTGAAGTGTGGATACCTTGTTTTATTTTCCCATGGACAGCCAGTTTTCCTAGCAGCATTTATTCATTGGTACATATTTTCTCCACTGATGTGCAATACTATTTTGTCACATCAAGTTTCTATCTATACAGGTCTTTCTTTTCCCTGCTTCAGTTCTACATTTTCTTTATGATGCCTTTATTTCTTTATTGTGTCTTTTTATCCAGTAGAGTAGATCCTCCTTTCTTCTTCTTTAAAATTACCCCTACTTTTCCCCTTTTGCTCTAACATGTGCATTTTAGAATACATTCCATGAAAAAAATATTCCTTGGATTGAGTTCATGCGTTGACTTTATAGATTAATTAGAGAAGAATTGACATCTTTTTAGAATAAATGTTTCCTGTCAGTGTCAGGATTAATATCTATATTTAGGTATTTTTTACTGCAAACATTTTTACAGCTTCTCTCATAGCTCAGTTGGTAAAGAATCTGTCTGCAGCGCAGGAGACCCCAGTTCGATTTCTCAGTTGGGAAGATCTGCTGGAGAAGGGAAAGGCTACCCACTCCAGTATTCTGGCTTGGAGAATTCCATGGACTCTATAGTTTGCTATAGACTTGGGTTTGCTCAGAGTTAGACACAACGGAGCGACTCTCACTTTCACTTGTACTGCAGACATAATTTTTATACCTTACCTTTTTACTAAATACTACATTTTGCATGTTAGTAAGTACATTTCTTTATCAACAATTTAAGGACTACATAACCATCCATTTACTTAACTGTGCCCCTGTTGACATTTAGATCGACCCAATTTGCAATGATGATCTTTGAACTCACATTTTTCCTATCACAAAATTGTGTATAAATACTCACCTGTGTTTTATTCATGTGATGCTAGGGTGTGTTTTATAATTAACATTTATCTGGAATAGATTCACATGTAAGATGTGAAAAAAACATTTAGCTTATATTCTCCCCATGTGGTTGGCCAGCATTCACATACTGTCCTTTTGATTTGACTTTGCCTTTTTCGTTTCACTATCAAGGAATGATCAGCAGTGTCCATACCTCAATAGATGGTTGAATAAAGGAAGCAATTTTTGCTATTTGTTTTATTTTCAGGTGTGTTACTCTTCCATTGGTCTGTTTGTTGATTCTGGATCTACACCATACTGTCTTAATTATTAGAGTTGGTAGAACAGGATCCTTCATCATCATCTGTACTGTTATTATTTTTCAGATTTTTCTGGGATATTTCTATATCATTTCTCTTTCAGATCAACTTTAAACAGTCGGTCACTTTCCCTCTAGAACTGTTATGATTTTGATTGACAGTATGTTAGTTTCCTGAGAAAATTTTAAAATCATTTATATTTTAATTTTCTGGCCCAATGAGTACTGCATATTCATCTAGCTTTCGAATTCTGGAACTTTTTGGTTAGCGAAGATAAATCCCCAGATTTCTCTTTCAATTAAAATTCAAGGCAATTAAAGAAATCCATTGCAGCAAACCGAATCGTGCCACATGTTTATTCTGTAGACAAATGTGTTTCTATATTGAGCAGCCCTTCCGAGACTCTGGCCTCCTTGCTACAGAACACGGCTCAGATGGTGCCACATGTGCGCTGACTGGACGGATTCTTGAAGAGACATGGTTCTGTGCTCTTTGGTCAAAGGGCTCTTGGAATGCCCTTTCTCCCTCACATCCTTAAAAGAATTCTGTGCCTCTCCTTCTCAGGTTCACCTTTTTGTGATACGGAAATAGGACACAGAGCCTGCAGCACGTGGGAGGGAGGGCTGTGGCTCTTTTTCACACCTGCTGGATTCTGGCAGCAGTATTTGCTGAGTGAGGATGGGGGCTGGTTTGTCATGTGTTTTCACAGAGCTCTGATGGCTCCAGGCCAGCCCATTTAGCCTTTGTCTTTTTTCCTTGCATAAAATTGCCTATTTTTCACTTCAGATGAGAGTGTTAGGCGCTCAGAGATGTCTGTTCCTGTTTCACATGCACGCCATCTGTGGTCCCTGGTGTCTGAGGCTCCCAGATCGGCCCGAGTGTCTGTCGGTCAGCGTACAGAGTGGCCGGGGTCGCAGCCCGTGTATGTCCCTGTTGGCGCGGCACCCACCCAAAGCACCGTGGCATCAGTGTTGTGGACGGAGCTCTTGAAAGTTTGAGTACTTTTAGAAAAGTTGCAAGCGTAGTGCAGAGTTCCCATACGTCCCCCACCCAGTTACCCCAGTTGCTTACTCTTACATTATCATATCTGTCACCATTAAGGAACAAACATTGGTTCCTTAGTATTAACTAAAGTCCACTGACTTCAGTATTAACTAAAAGTTTATTCAGATTTCACTGTTTTTCCCTAATGTCCTTTTCCTGTTTCGGGATCCACCCACATTACATCACATTACATCTTGTCATGTCTCCTTAATTTCCTCTGGTCTGTAACAGTTACTTAGGTTTGCCTTGTTTTTGATGATGTCGCTTTTGAGGAATACTGGACAGATGTTTTGTTGACCGCCCCTGAGTGCAGATTTCTCTCCTGTTTTTCTGATTATTAGCCTAGTTGTAGGGTTCTGAGAGGAGGACCACGGAGGTGAAGTGACATTCTTATCACCTGTGTCCAGGGAACATGCTATCATCGTGACATGATGGCACTGACCTTGATCACCTGACCAGGGTAGTGATCAGTTCTTCACTGTAATGTATTCTCCCCCCTCCCCTGTTAGGATACTCTACTATTTGGAAGCAAGTCAGTAAGCACAATATAGTCCCAATGTAAGAGGTTTGTTAATTGTCTTATCTGTCTGGCGTGTGTGCTCAGTTGTGTCTGACTCTTGGCGACTGCATGGACTGTAGCCCGCCAGGCTCCTCCGTCCAGGGGATTCTCCAGGCAAGAATACTGGAGTGGGTTGCCATTTCCTCCTCCAGGGGATCTTCTCAACCTGGGGATTGAACCCAGGTCTTCTGAGTCTCCTGCATTGGCAGGTGGGTTCTTTACCACTGAGCCTTGAAAGACCCTGTGTTTAAACCATGCCTATTGTTTTTTGTACTTTGTGTTTAAAGCCTTAAGCATCAATAAAAGTTGCCTGGCCCTAAGAAGGACTTGAAGTAGTTTCTCAAGTCCTGGGAGGAATGTTTCCCAAAACAATGTTTCTCCTAGTCTTTGTTTGTTTGTTTTATTGGTTTTATTTAAAAATCTTTGGATCCTATGTGTTAAATTCGTGTACTACATGGGCTACTCCGTTGGAACCTTAGGAGTTCACATTTCCAGATTGCTTGTTGTGTCATTTGTGGGGTGAAATTCCAATGAATGTTGACTTTTTGATTTGATTAGTCCTTTGAGCTCAATTCAGATGACTACATTTTGCCTTCAAGTCCATTTCTAAAGAAGAATGAAAGAAGAAGAATGTTTTATTGTTTTAGCATACAATAGGAATGTCCTCAAAATGAAATATATAAAAATTATGTTTTTGTTCATCAAATCATCATTGTATGTGCTCTTAGGGAACCTACCATTTCAAAAAACATTGTAATGACTTCGTGATGCTGAAAATAACCAATTTTGCAAGTCCACATTTGCAGACACTTAATTTCATCCACAGGCGCGCACGTTTCATTAAGGTGCACTGGTTAAAGTGTATTTTCGGAACATTAGAGCTTTGTGTTCCCTCTTCATATGACTGTGAACTCATTTAAGAAGTTTTTTTGAGCATGTTAGAGGATTTTGTCTTTAAGTCCATCTTAACATCCAGTACTAGAGGGGAAAGTTCAAAAAGTATATTTTAAGAAAAATTTTGCTCACTTCATGGTCACTCGGTATGACAGCTCAAAAACAGAATAATGTTTTTAATCAACCGCAGGGGAAATCCTTTCCCTGGCCCCTCAGTTCCACTTTTAGCCAGTCAGAAGAGTCTTCAATTCATGTGGGGGGATTCCCACGGGTTCTATAATAAGTCTCTCTTGAAGCTGTAGAATGTGTGTGGAGTGGAGGGCCGTGCGGCACACATTCTCTCTCTCAGTTGTGAGTGCTGTTCGGCATACCAGTGTTTTTACTATTACTCATCCCCTTTTCTAAGTAGAGATGTGCAAGAGTGAGAAAGGCTGAGCCTTATAAAATGAATAGAAAAAATTAGTTTGTTCCCAGGTCAGTCAAAGGCCTATTAAGTATAAGATCTCTGGATTTATACCAGCTCTTTTTTCCTGCAGTAAGTAATGAAAACCCTACAGAACTTTTGGAGACAGGAGTGCGGCGGCACCCCACCCCCCCACCAGCTACCTTCTGCTGCACCCACGGGCCTACTCCGATTAGCTGCAGGCTCTCCTGTCCTTGGTACGCAGGGTCAGGCGTCCTTTTACTGCTCAGTTCTGGCAGGTCTGTGTCCTGCAGTTATCATCAGGTCAGATTCTAAAGACTGGAAATGATCTTCAGAAAGATAATAACTGGTGGGCCATTTGGGGGAAACTGCCAGGCTGAAGAGCCATGACACAGCCCAGGGGATTGGTATACTCTGACAGGGGCAGTCAGAGGGCCTCGAGCCGGCCACCTGTGTCGTGCTGTGCTTCCTCGGGCCCTGGGGAGATGCCGTGGCTTCTGCAAGGACAGAGTGGTGTTTGCACCCCCTTTCACTCCCTGACCCTGTCCTGCCAGGAACCTGTGAGACCCCAGCAGTAAACAAGAGGCGGCCATCCACTCCACCACTCTCACGCACACTTGCAGGTTTGAGTACAGAATGGAAGTTGTCCTCCATGAAAGGATATCTCCTGGCAGGTACACAGGAGGTGGTGCCTGAGTGTCCTCTGCCGTATCCCCCACACCATGCCCAGGCCTCGGTGGGGTTCATTCTTGGGAAAAGCGCTCTAGAGATATGAAAGATTGGGGGAGGTGGCAGGGAACAGAGGCTGTCTTCCCTGTAAGGCATTTGCAAGTCCTTCCCGCCCCATCCGAAAGCCAACCAGCAGTTAAAAAAGTTTCCCCTGAGTTTTCCTGGTGCTTCTGCAGACCTTTATACCTCAAAAACTTAAATAACATATTTTCATGAAAAACTAAACTTTTTTGTTCCTCTGCCTAGCAGAGTCCCATCTGTGAGGGTCTTTGGGCATTGCTTTCCATCTTTTATTTCCCTCCTTTTTATGTTGCTTCTCCTCTAAAATCCCCTTCATTTTTCCTCTGGTGGCAAAACTTCAGGGAGTGGTGCATTTGATCCACCTCCTGCTGGGCTGGCTGTGCTCTCCAGTGGACTTGAGACAGTCTGTAGGGTCCTTGTGTGCCTGCTCTGAGCCGGGTCTGCTGGAGAGGGCTTCATGGGCTGCCTGGTGGAGCCCAGTCCCCCTCAGTCCAGAACCAGTTTGCATCTCAGGGATGGTTTTGAAGCTGCACAGGGAATACCTCTTGCAGTAAATTCTTTTCCAGCTTCCTCTCTTTCCTACATTCATTCATTCAACAAACATCAGTTGCCCATTTTAAGCCAGGCTCGGATTAGGTGTGCATGCTAAATCGCTTCAGTCATGTCCGACTCTTTGCGACCCTGTGGACTATATCCCACCAGGCGCCTCTGTCCATGGGATTTTTCAGACAAGAATACTGGAGTGGGTTGCCATGCCCTCCTCCAGAGGATCTTTCTGACCCAGGGATCGAACCTGCATCTCATGTCTTCTACATTGGCAGGTGGGTTCTTTACCTCCAGCGCCACCCCGGAAGCCCCTGATAAGGTGGGGGATACAGAAATAAAAAAAGCCCAGCACCGTCTTCAGTAAGCCTACAGTCTGGGGAAATAAATAGAAAGCAGTGTGCTAACAGCTCTTGATTACAGAAGCACCCAGTAGGGCCGGCAGACCAGACACTCATGGCAGAACATTCTGGAAAAACTGACAGATGACCTAGGTTTGGGAGGCTGGGAGGTGGGGGAGACGATGGGATTTGGTCATGGAAGGGGAGCGAGAGCCAGGGGCCATCTCAGGCCCTCGAGGTGCTCCTGGGGGACATTGCTGCTTATTCAAAGGCCTTCAGAATCTAGAGACTGAGGAACATGCTTAGAACTGCAGGGTGTTAGGACCTGCTTGAGGTTAGTGTTTGTTAAAGACAGCTCCTCAGACAGTTGAGTTATGAGCACATGCCAGCGTTTTGCTAACAGTTTTGCAGTGAGAGGAAAGAGGCCCCTGGTAGGTGTATTCAGAATCACTCTTAGTAGGAAGAATGATTAAATCATCACTGAAAAGCATGTCTGGTTGCAAATCCTTAGACTAGACTCTTAACTGATAGTTGACAACTAACTGGGTGAGTGGTATTGCGTTCCCCAGAATAGACCTTAATCTTCTCCAGGTTCACTAGAAAAATTGCATAGGAAAGAAAACATTTTATCTGGAATGTTGTTGATGTCTTTCCACTAGGATGTTGTGAATTTCACAGTAGGCAACTTGGTTCTGTTCCAGACCAGGTTCTGGGAAGATTTTCTTTAATAGGTTCAACGGGGGGGAGGTGGAGTTAGGAATTAGTAATCATTAATAGGTTTTCCTCCAGAAGAGTCAGTTTTAGGTTTTTAATTTGAATAATAATTGTTACCACCACAGTAAAAGAGATGATGATGATGTTAAGTTGATAATGGAAAGATGTTAGAGGGAGAGCTCAGGAAAGAGTGGAGACCCTTCCCGTGGGCGGTGGGCCCATTCTTCCCTCCCTCCCCTTCCACAGGCCCGGTCCATCTCTGCCCGAAACATCAGAAGCAGTGACAACTAGGGAATCACCTGCACCCGGCCTTGGCCCTGAAGCTCTGCTCTGCGTTTCTGCCCTAATTCCCTGTACTTACGTAAGGTTCTGTCCTTTCTCAGAAACGTGCGGGCTGAACCTACTACTTCAGCCTCCTTTAGTACATCTGCTGTTTGTTAAAATAGAACCTTCAGAGGTGCCCTTGCCCCAGGTTACTACCCCTTGGCGTGCAACGATCTGCACTGTGTTTTCTGGTCTCTGTTTGACGATGTCGTGGTGTCATTCTGGGCACAGATGTAGCTAGGTTTGCAAGAATTGTCAGGGAACCTGAACTTGGGGCAGGTCTCAGTGATCTTCGGGGTCACATCCCTCTGACCGGATTCTTCTTTGACAAATGTCTCTGTGGTGGTTTTGTTCCAATGTTTTCTCTGTTCTCTCTTATTATTATGTTTAATTACTGTCTTGTCAACATACTGCCAGAAAAATAACCGTCCATAACTACGTGATATGGATTGTGCAGGCCTATTTTGAGAATACACATTTCTCTTCTAAACCTGATGGAAATAGGGACTCGCCCTTAACTTTTATTCCTGTTAAAAACATATATTCAAAATAATTCTTCTTCTTTTTTTAATTGTTATCCAGGTTGCAAAAATATCTACCTCTCAGAATTCAGGAGGACCTACTTTGTGGGAGCAAAAATAGTGAGTCATACCTGCAAGCTTGGAAACGAGAGTTCACTTGTGCTTCTTCATCCAGTTGGGAAGTTTCCTAGGCAACCATTTATGCAGCAATTAAAAGATGAGTTAAGAGGTATGTCCATGGACATTTTAATCCTCAGATGCAGTCCCTGTCAGATTGAAACCTCAGTTTTCATCTTTTCATTTAAAATAAGTAAATGAAAAAGCTTTAATACTTAATTATAGAAAAACACACTATTAAGATATGTTGTATGTTTTATGCGTTATCTGCTTAATGCTCTTTCTCTGATGGGAGTGTTTTGTATATATTAATGCTGGCTTGTATGGGAAAGGAGAATAGAATTTACTGCTTGAAATGATTTCATTTAGCTGTGAAGTTGTTTGGAAAAGCAGATATCTTCTCATGTGCCTGTATCTGAGTTTGTTATTATCAGTAGAGTTTCCAGCATGTGGACCAGGGAGGTCCATTAATCATTTGTTTCTTCTGTGTTCACACTTGAGTTTATATCTCTCCAGATATGTCAGTTGTTTCAGTCTTCCTTAGAAGGTGTCCTGCTCTGTGGCTTGAGGGAAAATGTGGAAGGGAGTGAGGAACTCTTCCAGCAAATAGACACAACCTTGGTTTACTAAAGACTTTCCTCTAGCTCTTCACCCTCATCCTTTTTATGTAGGTTTCTACCTGGATTAAAACCTGGGCTTCCCTGGTAGCTCAGATGGTAAAGCGTCTGCCTACAATGAGGGAGACCTGGGTTTGATCCCTGGGTTGGGAAGATCCCCTGGAGAAGGAAATGGCAACCCACTCCAGTATTCATACCTGGAAAATCCCATGGACCAAGGAGCCTGGTGGGCTGCAGTCCATGGGGTCGCAAAGAGTCAGACATGACTGAGCAACTTCACTTCTACTTGGATTGTCCAGGAGGATATGGTAAACATTTCTCTTCCTTTGTGAAACACTTAGTACTCCCAGACTTTCTTTAACATGGACTTGCACTAAATTCCATTTTAATGAATAAGGTGGCTTCTGTTCGTGCACCAGTGAGAGAGGAAGGTCCCCCTAGTTGTGTGACTAGATTCATTTTCAGTCGTGTCAGAGAGAATCTGAGGAGAACCAGAATATTAGAGTACCAGTGGTGCTAATTTTAATAGGGCTACGCTGTGATCCCGCATCAGGGGTTCTGTAGAAATGTTAAACCCAAGATGAAACCTAAATATTGGCTGTTTGTAACTGGAGACGCAGAGAAGGCACCTCCCAGCTCAGAGGGCCTGAGGGCTTTGTGAGTGACTTGAGCTTGTAGGCACAATCATTTGCACTTTCTTTTGGATGCCTCAGTTGATTCCCTCTGCCACCAACAACTTGGCTACTCTCCTACTGCAGAAGTGTGACCGATGAAGTAGGTGCACTCTGTCGTTATGGTTTTCCATTTCCTCCCTGGGTATCTTGGTCTGTGGAAGAAATGGTAACGAGTCCTGGTAAAGTCAAGCCTCCAGGCTCTTTGAGTGAGAATGTACCAGTTCTCAGAGTCTCAATGTATCTGAGCCACAGAATGCTTAAGAAGTCCTTTATGATACTGACCTTTTAGTGGTACTGACAATGCAATTCTAGTCTTAATTTTAACTTCTTTCATTTCATATTTCATACGTATTTGAAATGGCAGGCTGTAGTTCATGGACTTCCTTAGGTTATTTTTAAACAAGGTGGATTGTAAATAGGATAATGCCTTGGCTTGTTTTTAATATCTATGTTGCCACATTTTTTTGTGAAATAAAAATTGGTTTACCAGTTGATTCATGGTGTTAATTCACCTCACGTCTCCTATTTGCCAGTCACAGTACTAGGCCCTGGAGACATAAAGATTAAGACCTAATCTCTTATTTTAAAGGTGCTAACATGGGACAGAAGGAAAGACATGCAAATAAGTATTGTTATAAGAACAGCGAACACTTGTGTTGCATTTACTGTGTGCTGGAAACTGTTCCAAGTGCTTTCTAGGCATTAACTTCATCTCATGAATTAATACAAAAGCCCTATGATGTTTGTACTGTTATTCTCTCTATTCTTTTTTTTAGAGTATAAAAATTTATTACATATACAGAATATTACTACTAACAAATGCAGATAGGCAAGGATACCACGGTATGAGAGGGAGGACGGCTAGCTCTTTGGAGAGTGAACAGGTTGGGTGACTTGGAGCCTCGTGCCATGCGGGTTGGCCAGTCAGATGGGAAAGCACATGCCAAACTGCAGGGACGTCAGGGCGTCTGGTGACTGCTCTGGGTGTCCGCTGCCTTCTGATCTCATCTGGGGCTTCGAAGGACGCCACACCCAGAAACAAGGGTCTTCCTAAGCGAAGGGGCTTCCTAGGGTGGGCCAGGCTTGTCTCTGAAGTCACGGCAACACCAGTGTCAGCAGTGTGTTTAATTGGATTATTTCCACAAACGACACATGATGTTTCTAACCATCACACTTCAGTGAAATACAGAACATGAAGTTACCGGCTGTGGGAAGAGAAGGCAGCACCTTCCGGTCCCAGTTGGTCTGGGGTAAGCGCTGGGGGGAGGTTTCTTTTTAAACGGAGCCCCTCATTTCAATGTACAAAAGAATTACTCTGATCGGTATTACTGTATTGAAAACAAAATGGACTAGAAAGCAAATACTACTCTATGTTGGGGTGAAAATGGGAGGAAAGAATGAGTCCTTCAAAGCGGGAGGCAGACAGTTGGGGAAGGTTCTGTGGCCGTGACCCTTGGCGGTCACTCACGCTGCTCCATCTTTACTGTTGGTGGTCTCAGGGAGATCCGGTTTCTCTTTTTCTTTCCTTTTGTATTTGCTTGGAAGTTTCGCCAGCTGTCCACGCTACCATCTAGACTTTGCTAAAACATTTTTCTGCTACTCCCTTTCTCATTTGGCTTTTGCTTGAGCTTCAGTCTCTTCCTCCCATTGTTGCTTCCTTTCATGCATCTCTTCGGCTTCTCTCTCTTTCCTTTTAAGGAAAAGAAAGCTCAGCAAAGAGTTGCATGGTCTGTTTGTATACTGCTTGTTTGAACAGCTCAGGGTCATCCTCCTCCACATTCGTAGGCCTTCCTTCCATCTTTAATTGCTTTTTTCACTCTTTAACGGTGTGTTTCACATCTTCTTTTCCTGCCTGAATTACATCTAGGGCCCTGTTCTTTTGCTCCCAATCCAGTGGCAACTTGTAAGCTTTGTCCACAGCTTCAAAGCCTTTTGTGCTCTGTCAGCATCATCTTGATTTTTGTCAGGATGCACCAGTATGGATAATTGCCGAAATGTCTTTTTTTATTTCTTCATCTGTCACTTTGGGATCTATCTGAAGAACCTCAAATGGGTTCAAATTGAAGTAGGAAGAACCAGGAGGAGTCAGTCTTTCAATCTGATTTTTGGACATTAGAACTGAATCTCTCTTCTCTGTTTGTTTCACCTCACTGTGAGTGAAATCACTCCATTGTGTCTGACTCTTTGTGACCCCATGAACTGTAGCCTGCCAGGCTCCTCCATCCATGGACTTTTCTAAGCAAGAGTACTGGAGTGGATTGCCATTTCCTTCTCCAGGGGATCTTCCTGACGCAGGGATTGAACCTGGGTCTCCCGCACTGCGGGCAGACGCTTTTACCATCTGAGCCACCCGGGAATCAGAAGGTCATAAATGCTTCCTCCATGCTCGCTCCTCCCCACTGAAGCCCTGCTCTCTCGTGGAGCCGCCATTTCCCCGCCCCAGCGACCACGTGACTCTATTTTCTCTCTTTTATACATGGATAAATTAGGGCAGAGAGAGGTTAAGCATTTGTCCAGGGTCATAAAGCTTGTTTTGGTTGACAGTCAAATGTAGTAAGATACAGAAAGAGAGCTTCCTATGGAATGCTCTGGCAGAACAAGGGGCATCCACCCGAGGGGCTGGGGAATGGAGGTGTGTTGTTATGCCGTCTGCCCAGAGGAGAGGATCCCTGAACAAGTCCTGTTCAGAGGGCTGGGAGAATCACATTTCTCCAGGAAATACTTCTTCATTAACATAAAGACTGCATCGTATATGAGTTCATAGGTGGAGTCAGTGACGAATACTGGAAGATGAGGGGATAGTAGAAATTTACCAGATCCCTGTATCTTCTATCTAAATGATAAGGAAAAAGATCTCCAGTTTTGAGGCAGATCTTTGTCCCCAGTTGATAAAAGGTATAGTAAAAAAAAAAAAATGGCTTTTGAGAAAATCTAATAGAAATGTTAATCTAGTTGCACTCTTTAGACATGTAGGATAGATTTGTGAACTTCTGAAGATTCTACAATGAATGCCCAGTCACTGAAGATTTTATCTTGGAAAACCTGAGTTTTTCTACCAGTGTTTATTTTATATAAATGCACAAGAAAGATTGGATTACATCTTTCAGGTAAAAAATGGGCAGAACTACCTGATTTAGGTAGATTAGTTTCATCATTACAGAGATGAAAAGCTATTCAGAAGCTGGGCCGGGGCCCACGCCAGGCAAGGCTGTGCTGGATCTTTGCTTTTCCACCTTCCCATCCACCCCCTACTCTGTGGAGCCTCAGCCCTGTGTGTAACCATCCTTGCAACCCCTGTACCCCAGCAGGTGACTCTTACATGCCGACGTCCTCGTTATTCCCACTCATCACTGATGACTGCCTCATCGTCCTCCACCCTGCCCCAGCTTCATGGGATCATCCACTTCCTTTCGTGACTGTTCGTCATCACCAGTGATCTTCTCACCAGTTCCCCTCAGCTCCCCACTTCCTAGACCTTGTCCACTCACGGCTCAGATCAGTAAGTCTGAAATTCCTTCCTTGACCACACCCTCTCGTCCATCCCACCCTCCGCCTCGCATTTGTTCTCACTGAAACTCAGCCTTAGTTCCTTCCTGTCTTCGTTCCCTCTTACCCATGTGGAATCCATGGTCCAGGTTTTAAGTAACTCTCCTGACCTGTTTGTCCTTTTGCTTGCACCTGCACTGCTGAGCACTGTTGGCGTGAATCATACAATGAGGTGGATTGGTACCTGTTTGCATAAATGGAGGGATTGGTTGCCCAGTAAGTACTGAACAGCACTTGCATCCTTTGATTCTGGTTAGCTATCCTTCTGATTCTTCATGGTGCCTGTTAGTTACTAAGCTAACATCAAACTCACGATGCTTCTCCTGTCTTACTCTCATCTGCTGATGTGCTTCTGCAGTGGGAGCTCTTGTTCCACCCACCACCCAGCCTTCTCTGGCCCTTGGCATCCATGACCTGATGACTTCTTAGGTTTTCATCCACCTTTCATACTGTCTGAATCGTCTTTGTAGGTTTCATTTCTATCACACTGACTTCTGTCATAAGGCAAAGTACACGTGTCTGTTTTTCTGAGTACAGTAAAGTGTTACTGTGCTTCTGTCCTTTGCCTTCTGTGGGAGGAAAGCTGGAATTTACTGCAGGGTGGCAGGTTCCTGGCGCTCTTGTGCTGTGTGCATGTGAGTACCTAGAGCTTCACTCCATGACCTTAGCCAGATGCCACGCCAGGCCACACACAGGAGCCACCTCCCTCCGGTGCTGGATGGTTCTGTACTGTGCAAAGATAGTGCCCTAGGGCTTATTCCACATGGTTGCAGTGGAAATTTTGATTGGCATCTTTCAGATTAGAAATGGGCAGGAATTTCCCAGAGAGTTTGGTTTTATTATTACAGTGTTCTAATAAAAACATTGTCTTCAGTGTGGCTCACCTTTGCAGATTATCAAGGTGCAGTGAGGTGAGAGTTCTGGCCCCCACCTCTGCTAAGTAAACCTCAGCTGTTGTTCTTGTCTCTGCCTTCGTGTGCTAACTCTGATCTGCTCTTGGAGGGCGGCTGCCCACTCTCCTGCTGCTCCTTGTAAATGCTGCCTCTCTGCGGCTCCTTACGCCTCTCACTGTTTTCCCCCTTCTCTTCTTTGTCTCATCTCTTTGGTTGCCTTTCACATAAAAATAGGAACATTTAATAGACACTATTCTTTGATTTATTAATTATTTCATTCCAGAGCCATGCATTCAGGGATACAGAGATTTAGAGTATGAATGATATGGCGCTGCCCTTGTGGTGGTCATATGAAACCATCTACATGTGGGATTCCAGTACATGATTAAAGTCTGTGCTGGGCATTACATTGACACAATTTCATACGGTCTCTAAAGAATCCTGTAAGGTTGCCGAGACGATCCACACTTTACAGAGGAGGCTCCGAAAATGGTCATTTCCTCAAGATCCCTTAAATGGCAGGTCACTTGGTGGGAACACCATCTGAGTTTGGGCTGCAAATCTCATGTTCTTAACTACTGTAGATGCAGTTTTTCTTCTCTCCCGTGTTTCCTCTCTCAAAGGCTGACTGTACACAGTAGAATTCATGATACAGTAATAGACTGTTTGCACACCGAGTGTTGACTTTACATTTATAGTGAGGAATTGTAGAACTAAGTAGCTGAAAGTCATGTGTGGTGGTGTTTTTATTCTTCCACATGTGATAATGTTTTATTCAGGATGATTGCTGGATGGCAGTGTCCTTACTCTGCCTGAAAATTATACCACCTTTGTTCAGCTTATGGTGCATTTGGTGTCACTGTGATTCTTGTGTGTAGCATATTCTCACCAAGGTATTTTATTTGCCCCTCTGTTACCTTCTAAAGGCCAGCTTCAGACTTAGGCCTTGACATGCTTCACTACAGGTCTGATATTTTAAGTGGCTTCACAGAGGGTATGTTGGAACCACTTCCAGATCACTGAGGATGACGGTTTAGCCCAATTTTAGCTGCTTTGATTAGCTGGAAACGAACTCTGCCTCCTCTGGAGGAGCCTGAGCTGACTGCATCCTGGGCTGGACTTGGCGACACTGATGTGCCCCAGCTTCACTGCCCTTGAGAGAGCTCCCAGGTCCTGACTGTCATACTACCCTCTCTCCCAACTCTTTGTTTGTATTATTTTACTCTAGAGAAGCAATTTATGATTATTCTGAGAGAGTCTTCTATGAAATTTGTATTGTTTTACTCTAGAGAAGCAGTTTATGATTATTCTGAGAGACTCTTCTATGAGAACTAGCTATTAATTTGTTCAGTAGATGTTTCTTGAGCATCACCACCAGCCAGGCTCTCTGAATGCTGGGGCCATATTAGAACCCAAAACAAAACTTCTGTCCACTGGAGCTTCTGTTCTGGGGTGGGAGGCGCCCAGGAAACCAGTGAACACGTGCTGTGATGCCACATGGTGATGAAGGCTGCAACGAAAGTATGGCTAAGGAAAGAGGTGGGAGAAGTGGGAGGGCGGGGTGTGCAGCTATGTTCCCCACGTCCCAGGCTGCTCGGCGCAGGTGACAGTTAACCAAGGACCTGTGTCTTTGTTAGCTTGGGCTGCTGTAACAAATGTAACATAGATGGGCAGTTTAACGACTTTTATTTCTCACACACTTCTGGAGTCTGGAAGTCTTGAGATCAGGGGCCAGCAGGTGCTTGTCGAGGACTCTTCCTGATTTCAGACAGTTGCCTTCTTCCTGTATCCTCACAGGGTGGAGAGAAAGATCATTTCTCTTGAGCCTCTTCTTACAAGGACACTAATTCCCATCATGGGGGCTCCATCCTCATGACCTGATCAACTCCCAGGACTACCACCTCCGAATACCATCACAGTGGGGTTCGGCTTCAACCCGTGAATTCTGGGGGATGCAAACATTTGGTCCCCAGCCCTCGGTGGAGGAAGAGCACTCCAGGCTCAGGGAGCTGACGGTTGGGAGGCTCTGGGAGGAGACTGTGCTTGGCTTGTCAGAGGAACAGCTCTGTCCGCAGAACAGGCAGCAGAGGAAAGAGCATTTGGAAATGAAGTTGGAGAGAGACCAGGGTCCAGTCCATGTAAGGCATGAGGAGCCGTTCTGAATAGGGGAAAGATGTATTAAGACTTGTTATTTTAAAAGGTCACTTTGGATGCCCTTGGGGGTTTGGGGGTCAAAAGCAGAAGCTGGTGTGGTTTAGATGAGAGGTGGTGTGCCGGAGGTGGGTTGGTAGCTCAGTCTGGATTGGGGAAGAGACACTTGGATTAGGGACACTGAGAATAGAGCTGGTGCATTTTCCTGATAAGTCATTTGTGAGGTATGAACGAAAGAAGAGCCAAAGATAACTGAGGTTTTTAGACTGAACAACTAGGTGAAGGAAGGTGCCATTTACTGAGATGGAGAAAGTAAGGGTTGTGTTGCAGGAGAGAGAGATGGGGCATGAGAGGATGGTCACATCTCAGGTCATCTTCAGACCCCTGGGACAGCTGCTGAGTGTGAGTTCTTGGCTTTGTGCAGGAAAGAATTCAAGAGCAAGCCTTAGTAGAGTGAATAAAGATTTATTACGGGAGAAACATACTCCACAGACAGAGCGTGGGCCAACTTTGAAGGCAAGAGGCCCGAGGGTATGGGGTTGTCGGTTGTTATAGGGATGGGTAATGTCGTAGGCTAATGAGTGGGAGGAGTATTCCAGCTATTTTGGGGAAGGGGTGGGGATTTCTAGGATTTGGCCCACCGCCCACTTTTTGATCTTTATAGTTGGCCTTGTAACTGTCATGGTGCCTGTGGGTATGCCATTTAGCTTGCTGATGTGTTACAATGAGTGTATGCTGAGGCTCAAGGTCTACTGGAAGTATAACTCATCCATCATTTTGGACCTAGTTGATTCTAACCAGTTTATATCATGTCATCGGCCTATGTCATTCTTTTAAAGTTTGTGCTCTACCCACTGTTGTCTCAGTTGGTAGGGAAAGATGTTGGTATGAAAAAGGATTTCATAGTCAAGTATCTTTTGGAAGCATGGTTCTAGGGCATGATCAGGACAACTGGAGTAGACGTGACAAAAGACAAGTGAAAGTGAAAGTCGCTCAGTCGTGTCCGACTCTGCGACCCCATGGACTATACAGAGTAGCCTTTTCTTCTCCAGGGGATCTTCCCAACCCAGGGATTGAACCCAGGTTTCCCGCGTTGCAGGCAGATTCTTTACCAGCTTAGCCACAAGGGAAGCCCAAGAATACTGGAGTGGGTAGCCTATCCCTTCTCCATGAGATCTTCCCAAGCCAAGAATAGAACCAGGGTCTCCTGCATTGCAGGCAGATTCTTTACCAACTGAGCTATGAGGGAAGCCCGACAAAAGACAGGGAGGAGGCTAAAGAAAACCATTTTTCTTTATTTCCCTGTCTTTCCCTCTTAACTGTTGTCACCGAGAGTCACTGTATATTATTGTAGTACCTAGGAAAAAACAGTTCAGTCCAGCGATTTGTCAGTTTACTCAAACAACTGATTTGACATTTTAATTGACCACAATCATCATGATTGCACTTGTTGAAGCCAGAGCAGTCAAGGGTGCCTTCAAAGTTTCCTGAGGGATTTTCTCAGCATTACAGAGCAGGAAGGTGGCGTTTGCCCTCAGTGTTAGATTGGCAGAATACTGAGTGTGGGAGGTCCTTAGGGAATTCGTGTAGGCAATAGCAGAATAAGTTGGAAAACTACTAACATAGACTAACTTGAGAGCAACAAACAGATCAGCAGCTGAGTTAGAATACGTGGTGTTGGAGAGGATCCATTTAGATTCTCCAGGGCCCTAATGGGCCCTCCCAGAGTTCAGGATGGATTCTGCAGTGTAACTGGAAACGGCTAAGGGGAAGGGAGCTCGAAAGGCTTGGTTGAGAAGAATGGGAAGGATTTTTGTGGGTTTTTTTCAGGTGAAGTAACATAAAGTTAGCCATTTCAAACTCAACAGGGACATTTAATACATTAATATTGTACAACCACCACCTCTGCCAAGTTCCAAACATTTTCATCACCTGCAAAGAAATCTCAGTAACCATCAAGTAGTCATGCCTTATTTCCCCTTTGTCCTAGCCTGGACCAGCATTTTCACATCATCTTTTGTATGGGGCACAAAAAAGCAACTTTGATAACGGTTGAATGCACAGGCTGCTTCTGACCAAGGAGCCTAGGTTAGGGATGCCACTGTTTTACAGGCATTGTTTGAGAATACCAGCTTGCCCCCATACCTGGAGACCTTGGGACCTGTGGGAAGCTGCAGCAGTTTCCTCAAAAACTCAAGAGAAGCTACTGGGCTTGTGGGAAGCTCAGCTTGACTCAGTCCTCCGTCCTGCAAAAAGGTGCCTTTGGCTTCCCAGCAGATGATCTTGGAAAAACGTATGTGTTGAGGTGACCCAGAGGTTAAACCCACTTTAAGGCAGCTCTGCTCATTCCCGCACAACTACAAACAGGCACAGTTAAAGGTAGCATGTGAAGTGACCTTCCCAGCCTTGCCTGGTGTGCATCTGGCATCACCATTTGGTTGCTGAGGGCATCAAGAAATTACATAGAGGAATGAGAACACTGGGCCTTCCCAGGTGGCTCTGTGGTAAAGAATTCACCTGTCAGTGGAGGAGACTCAGGAGATGTGCGTTGAATCCCTGGGTCGAGAAGATCGCCTGGAGTACGAAATGGCAACCCACTCCAGTATTTCTTGCTTGGAGAATTCCATGGACAGAGGAGCCTGGCAGAATACAGTCCATGGGGCCCCAAAGAGCTGGACACAATTGAATGACTGAGTACACACGCACATTGAATCATTAGTGTGTTCTTTCAAACTGGAATTTATAAGATCATAAGGTCTCGAGACTTGGCCACACTCTTGTTATTTGAAAATGCCACTGTCCCAGGTGTTCCAACAACCAAATGTTGGAAACCTAATAGTAAGATTTCTAGGACACTCAGTGAGCTATATGAAGGTAGTAGAGAAAAATACACAGAGTAGAAGGAATTTTAATTCTTTCTTTTGTCCTCTTGTTATGGACTGTATGTTTGTGTCTACACCTGCAAGCTTGCTTATTGAAGCCCTAACCCCCAATGTTATGGTATTTAGAGGTGGGGCCTTTGGGAGATAATCGGTTTAGAAGACACGAGAATGGTGTCCCCATGAGGGATCAGTGTCCTTGTAAGAAGAGGAAGCTCAGAGCTTTATTTCCCTATCTGCACCCCCGTGAGAGGACACAGTGAAAAGGGGTCTGTCTCCAAGCCAGGAAGAGAGCTCTCATCAGAACCCAATCATCTGGCACCCTCATCTTGGACTTACAACCTCCAGTACTAATAAGTTTTTTGTGGTTTAAGCCACCCATTCTGTGGAATTTGTTATGGAGGCCTGGGCTAGTAAGACCCTGCCCCTTCATATTTATTTGTTTAATGAGCTAGCTATAGGTGCCAGTTGTATGAAACTAGATAATTAAAAAACACTACAGTGGTTTGTAAAGTTTAAGTAAAAATCTATCTTCCCTTTAAGAAGATAGAAGAGGTAAGACCTCTTGAAGGGTCTTACCATAGGATCACAAAGAGTCAGACATGACTGAGTGACTAACACAACACTTTGAAGTTGCCTTTTAACAGTTTGAGGTTTATTCTTCTAGATCATACCATCCAACAGGCTGGCCATTTGCCACTTGTGGCTATTTTAATTAATTAAAATTAAATATAAGTAAAGATCCCATTCCTCCATCAATTACTGGCCATCCTCCAAGCACTCAGTAGCGAAATAACCCTGTTGGACAGGGTAGGCAGAGAACATTTTCATCACCACAGAATGTGCTTTTCAGCAGAACCGTTTTAGATAAATTCTATTCACACACAAACGTGTGTGTATATATATATATGCACACATTTATGTGTGTAGCTGGCATAGTATTATACATATGCTTCTGAAACTTGTTTTTTCCACCCAACAGAGAAACTGTTAATTTAGTGTGATGCACACGTAATATCATGCCAGGAAAATTATAAAACAGAGTGCATCATCAAACATAGAGTTTCAGTACAGTAAAACTATTTCAGTTTCAGATTTTAAAGGTAGTTGCAGCATATCTCTTAAGGCTTGCTCCAACTTTAGCTAGAGAAATTATTTTTAGAAATAGTCCACTCAGCCTTGGATATGTCAAGATAGAAGATTCAGGAGATGTAGCTTGAGCTTAATCCATCATGCTTGCCATACATACTTATACACACGTTTCCCATGTGTCCCTCTTTTATAACAGGGATTGTAATCTTTTTCTGTTTATCCACTATTCAGTAGAAGAGGTCTGTCCGAAAGGGTAGCCACTAGGCACACATGGTTATTTAAATTAAGTTAAACTACAAATTCAGTTCCTCAGTTGTACTGACACATTTCAAGTAACCATTAGCCACATGTGGCTGGCATGTATGGGTGCTGGGCAGCGTGGCTACAGAATGTCGCCATTTTGCTGACGGTCCATGTGGACAGTGTTGCACTGGAAGCTTCTTTCAAATAGCTTTCTCATTAAATGTAATGATTTTTACACAGGTGATTAATGGGGGATGTGCCAGAATTTATGGGGCTGTGTGGAGAGCTTGCCCTTCCCACTCAAGATTGTAATTCTTCCCTGTGAAGACACATGTTCCTTGAACTATTTGTTGAGAACTAGTGTCCCATAGGAAGTTAATTGTGGGGAAGAATATTGGTACCAAGAGCTTTTCAAGGTTAGAATATTACTTTGTGATAATTGGTGATGCACACAAACTGTTAAATAGCACCTCTATGTACAGGGAATGTTGCTGTTCAATTTAGAAAGTAAATTAGTTACAGTGAGTGCAGACGAAAAAATATGTCGAAGCTCTTTATTTTTTTTTTCTTTTTTCTAAAAATATGGAACGCTTCACGAATTTGCGTGTCATCCTTGCGCAGGGGCCACGCTAATCTTCTCTGTATCGTTCCAATTTTAGTATATGTGCTGCCGAAGCGAGCACTGTCAAAGCTCTTTAGAATGAGAAAAGAATAGGATACTGGAAATGCATTTTTTTGGTGCAAACAGAATGTGTTCATGTTGACATTTATGTTTGAAACTACATAACCTGGACAGCTTCACAGGAAACAGTAAGAATAGTTTTCTCTGGGAAGGGAAACAGTGTAAGGGAAACAGAACAGAATGGCTTTTCACTGATGCTCTTTTCTTAATGTCCCTATGTGCTTGTTAGAAAAAAATCAATACAGCAATTAAGGAAAAAATAAAAGACACCCTTAAAATGTGCAGAATGTAGGATAGATTGTTTAAGGAAATAAGGGTCGCATAAGATACAAAGATTTAAACAGTTGAGTAATAGCAGAGGGCTGGCCAGAGCTTTCACAGCATGCCAGGACCCAGGGTTGGTGCACCATTTCCTACAGACTGCTTATTTTGCAGCAATTAAAACTATTTAAAACTTTTTTAAAATTACATTTAATTTAATATATTTTTAAAGGAAAAATATTCCTAATATTGATTTCTTTTTTTTAATGCAAGCTTTCTTGACACTTGTGGAATATAGCTTAGGATTTAAACTCTAGGAAATTACTGACCCAGAAAAATCTAGGCTGGGTCCCTGCACTCCAGCTTCAGTTTTTCAGGAAGATGGATACTGGTGTTAACTGGGTTTAATTGGAAGGGTGACAGGCTCCAGTTTATTCAGCACATGCTGCCCACGTGTGTCACACGCGCACGGAGTAGAGACCTTAGCAGTCTACACTGCTCCGTTTCCTCCCCATCCTGTACTTAGAGCTACTACCAGTTCCAAGAGGTGACAGGGCCCAGCAGCCTGGAAGTGGGGCAGTGGGACAAGCTGCTTTCTTCCACCATCAGAGTCTCTGTATTTCAGCCTTCAGGAGACCATGGCATTGAAAATGGAGTGTTAGTTTTTGAAAAGAGAACCCTGTGATTCAGTAACATTGACTTTTTTCTATTAAAGCTAGTTTCTTTTTCAGAAAAGGAAACTAAGGGGAAAATAACTAGTGAGGGGTACATTACGTCCTAAACTGCATATGTTACAAAGGAAATCTTGTTTGTTGTGGAGTTTTAAGGCACAGCTTCCCCAAGGCAAGGGTAATTTTCAAAATGGTTAGCAATCAGTACAGCCTCAGAATCCAGACATTCTGAATGGATGCCGACTTAAATAACTGGTGTTGGCTGTCCCCATGGGAACAGGCTGGATGTAACCGTGGCAGCTCTGTGGCCATGAGACTAACTTCTGGTTAATGGGAAGTGCGTTACCATGTGATCCTTTCCAGAACCTCCCTTAAGGGATCGTATGTGTCCCTTTTGCCCTGTCATTATTTATCATTCCCAATCCGCTGTCTAGGATGTAGATGCCACCATCCTGGCCCATGAAGTTGAACCATAGGTGATCAAGAAACGCAGCAGTGGAGTGCCACACTTGCCCCCCTGGACTTTTTCCTGAGAAAGAAAGAAACTTCTCTTGTTTAAACTGCTGGTACTTTGGGCTTCCTGTCTCTCTAAGCCAAACCTGATTCTAACTAATGTAGGTCCCTGCCATGTTAGGTAGATTCAGTTTTATTTTATTTAAAACTCCCAATTATCCTGTGAACTAGGTAATTCTTGTTCTCATTTAAGGGGTTAGGAATTTGAGGTTAAATAAAAATTAAATAACTTGCCCAAATGTACCCAGCTAGAGCCAGCCTTTGAATCCATGTCTGATCTTTCTGATACTAAATCATCAGAAGCTTAATCCTTGCTTTAGTAATTCATAGAAGCATGAAGAAGGGCATGTGGCATATGGTTTTGTAACATTCACGCTTTGGCAGAGCCCCAATTTTGTGGATTTTTTAAAAGGACGTTGGGTTTTTCAGAGAAATTCATTTGTGGCTTTTTGAATGTGACAAACATGTTAACAATTTTTCAGTCAATAATACTTATCAGAAAAGTTTTTTTTTTTTTTTAATTTCAAAGAAACCTATGTTGTTTCTCTGCCAGTATTTGCTTAATTGTAATTTGCTAATGGGGATGTTTCATAGAAAAAGGGAATTGTTCATAAAGAGATCTTGTAGTTCATTTTCTTGAATTATGTCTCTGTGGAAGAAAGTTGGGGATTTTTCAGAATTATTCTTACTCTGCAGCAACTCCGGACCATGCCCTGTGTTTGCTGTGTGATCGTGCAGAAATTAAGATGACAGTGGAATGAAGGTAATAGGTTTTCCGGATGGTCACAGGGGGCAGCCTGTGTGGCCGCTATGTCTGCAGTGCAGACACAGAACGGAGGCCTGGGAGGGCTGTGAGCTGAGCTGCTCTGGGCTGGGGTGGAGCGCGCAGGCCAGCAGCTGCTGCCCAGAGCACAGGGAGGGCCCAGCAGACCTGAGGAGGCTGGTGAACTGGTCCAGTGCAAACAGCCGTTTGGCAGCAGAAGCTGCAGTAGAGACCAGGCTCTTACCAGCTGCCCAGGCTCCTGTTGGTCCTCTGGGTGCCACTTCAAGTTCACTCAGTCAATGCAGAGCAGACATTTAATTGGTTCAGAACAGCCATCTCTGAGTGTATTTCTGGGAACACTTGGATCTGCAGGGTTTGCTGTGTGAAAAAGGATCCTATGGCAAACAACTTGGGAGAAATGCTGTGTTCTAACAGCTTTCCTGAAAATTCGCAGGGCGCACTTAGCATGATAAAAGTCTAAGATGTTGAGACTTTAACTTTACTAAACAGTCTCTGAAACTTACTTGAAAATGAAATTTGTATCTTTATAAATTTAACGTCCTATGGAACTACTTCATGACTGTTTTAATCAGCAGTTAATAATGGTTTTGGAGATTGATGTTTGAGTGGGTTGAGTTCCTGAGGAAATACAAGATTTGAATCTTAACAACATGGGACTTCTCCTGGGGTCCTGTTTGCTCTTATTTTCCAGGCCATATTCTTTAAAGTTCAGTGCCTCTCTGCTTGTGTATTTCACAGAAGCAAATCTTGAACGTTTGAAAGGCCCTTTGAGGTCATCTAATTTGGCCTCTTCATTTGCTAGGTGAAGAAAGTAGGATTTAGAAAGATTAAGTCACTTGCCAAAGGCCAAACAGTTAATAAATAAGTGAGGGTGCTAGAGCCAAGATCTCTTAATGTACCATTAGTCAATTCCTGGTGAAAATCACTGGAGTTATGTAGTTCCTTACTTTCAAGACTTTTTTTTTTTTTAACAATATCCGTATTGGGATGGGATAAGACCAAAAAAGTGGATGTTTGCTTTCCTGTCAAGGCTTGGGAGAGGTAAAGTGAGCCAAAGAGGATGTGCCCACAGGGGCAGAGATGGAGTTCAGTAAAAGGAGTCCTGCAGAGGAAAGCAGGAGCCTAGATCAGGAGTGTCTTGAAAGATCACCCGATTTGTGTGGCTGAGGATGACTTAAAACAAGCTCTCTTTTTGAGTTCCTTCCCTGTGGCTCCTGAGCAACAAACAGATGAATAGCTCACAGACAGGTTTGCAGCTATTGTCGTATTTTACAGGGTGGCAGCTGCCGTGAGGCCATCAGGGAGTGCTCATCAGCTGTCAGGGGTAATACTCCTCTGTTTTCCTTGGAGTTAAGGATTTGCAAAGAATGACTTTGCAAATGACTTTGCAAAACACTTTGGAAACATTTTTAAACAGGGTCTAGAATATTTACATCATTAGGGTCCAGATTGCTTTGATTTACATTTTCTTTCTTTCATGGTGAAGTTGATAGAGTCTTGCTCATTGATTGCTTTATGAAATTGGATCCTTCATTATCTTGCGAGGTTCTTTTTTGGTGTTATTTATTGTGTTAGAATGTCACCTGTCATAAATGTATGTAGATTTCATTTTGAGTATTTTTATGTTTTACGAAATAATGTCTATAGTCTTATAATGAAACAACACTCTTTATCTGTTACAACCAAAGCTTTCTGTTTACGTGTCCCCTTTTGAAGGTGCTACGTTCAGAATGAAAGCTGTAAATCTAACCTCAAAATGTAAGGAATATTAGGTTTTCCTCCTGATGGCCCAGAAGAAACAAGTCATAAGACTGTGGCACTGCTGTGTTTCTGTTAAATGTCTGGAAAATCCCTATAATACCAAACACTGGGACACAATTTCTAAAGTCTTTCGTCCCTGTTGTCATCTCCTATAAAGAACTGAAAAGAGATTTACCTCCCTAAAAAGAGATAGTACCAATCAGTATCTGTTCAAACTCTGAGAATAAGTTTAACTTAACCAAACATGTAGAAGATAACAGAATAAGTCTTATTTCTAAAAGTATTAGTTTTCTTCCCATCGCTATAGGCTTTTAACAAGGCCTGGGGTATTGATCATGAATGTTTATGATTATTTATGTATATATGAATTTATTTTAGAGTAGTTTTAGGTACAGAGATAGCATATACCCCATGCTTCTCTTCTCCCCAGACACAGCGCCCCTCATTATCAATACCCCCGCCAGAGCAGTACATTTATTACAGTTGATGAAACTGCAGTGACAGATCTTAATCACCTGAAGTCTTGGAGTTGTACATTCTGTGGGTTTGGCCCAATGTTTAATGACATGTATCCCTCATTATAGTATCCCATAGAGTGTTTTAACCACCCCGAAAATTCCCTGTGCTCCACCTCTTCACCCCTCTGCCCCTGCCACTCTCAAGACCACTGATCTTTCAACTATATCCATAGTTATATGTCATATAGTTGAAATCTCATTGTATATAGGCAGTAACTATATTTTGAGTCAGACAATTTTTCTCTTATTTATGCATCGAGGATAATACATGAGGGTCTGGCATGTTAGAGGCTTTTTTGAAGCAGAAAACTTGTCTGATACTTTTGTCAAGTGATTCCTGTGAGGATTTTACAGTTTGAAGACAAACGTTACTCTTTTGCGTGTGAGTATTCATTTTACTTCTGTTGACCCGGAGCCCAGACTTGATGGACGCACAGACCTGCTTTTGCTGCTTTCCGCTTTCTCCCAGGCTGGCCTCCCTACCTGCTGTGTTCTCTATCTCCCACCCCTGGAATCCCAGACATCTTTGAAAACCTTGTTTGAACAATAGCTGCTTGTGAAACTTTATTCAGCCCTTTTCCATTCAGACAGACCTTCCTCCAGTGTCTTTGTTCACAGTTTAATTATCACACTTTTTGACCCTAGTGTAATTATTGACTTACGTGTCTGTCTCTCATTTTTCTAGACACTAATTTCTCTGAGGACAGGGGCTAGGTCATCTTCATGTCTGGAACCTAGTAGGCCTTCAATAATTATTTCTGGAACTGAACTTCTCCATGTTAAAAAAAAAATGTTTTAGAATTGCTTTCCATTATATCAAAGAGATTTTATGTTTTTGAATTAGAATGAACTCACTCACTATGCAAAGTGTAAAAACTCATGATAGTATTCTTCTGAATTACTCTTATGAGTCCAGTGGACTCTATGGTCATCACAAAACACTACTGGAATTTTATCTTAATATTCTATAAATATCTCTGGATTGTGTATTGCTAATTCTGTGAAAAACCCGAGACTCTATAGTTTATTTGTTTCTAGAAGATTTAAGAAGAAACTAAGATTAGACTCTTCAGTGCTTTATATCTATGTATCTTCAGGTCTTATGGGAGGAGATATTTTCTTAGATTGACTTCTCCTTAGAGAGACATGGATGTCTGTGTCTGTAGTTTATTTGGAAGGTAAGAGAAACAGCGGAAGCTCCAGTAGTGTGTTACCAAGCGAGTCACCGCTGTGGGCAGCTGGAGGCCTGCTTTGCTGGTACTCCGGGAGGCCGTGTGAGGAACCTGCTTTGGTGGATCCCACCTGAGGGTGTAGAAGCTGGATCATTCAAACGTCAGCTCTGGTCATCCCCTGACTGAAGGCAGAAGGAGGGTGTTGGCATTCATTTCTGGAACTCCATATGCCCCGTGGGCCCCCTCTGCATGCTCGTGGCACAGCCCTCCAGCACAGATTTGCAGCGATGGGCCAACAGTGGCAAGCGCAGCAGGGAGCCCAGAGACGAGATCCGGGTCTGTGGATGGGGGCATGTGGTGCCTGGTGCAGACGGAGCCATGTGGCTGCTTATTTAGCAATTCAGTCTTAGTCCTTTTTATCATGAAATATCTAGATAGAGAGAGAATGACAATTAAGTACAGTATTTTCTCCTGTTTGAACTAACACAAATAACTTTTCCTTATAGAGAAGAGAAGGTTTATGAAAGGTCAGTTTGATTGAGTAGGCATTACAACCCCCTGCCTGCACTTTGGTACCTAATTACTCCTTTGTCTTTGAATTTCTCTCGTTATTATAAAGTTCTTGCTTATACTCCATAGGTTTCTTCCTGATGGTGACTTGAGCCTGTGTTTCGAAGGAAGGCACAAAGCCCCACTGCACACATTTATTCCATACATTCTCATTTAATCTTCAGAATAAACCTGGCACCTGGGCTTCGTTTACAGATAAGGCGACAGAGATCCAGCAACTGAAGATCCTAAATGTTTTCAGAACTTAAATGATTTGCCAGGGTCATGACATAACAAGTAATGCTGACTGTCCACAGTGGCCCTTCAGTTTGGGGAGGGGAACTGGGTGACCCTTAATAGAACAAAATTCGGGATCACTGCCATACAGAAAATCTGTTCTTTATGTCCCTTAATCCAACATGTCCTTGAATAGGATGGGAGGTAGGGACAGGAAGATTGTCTTCTTATTGTACATATACCTTGCTCCCTTCTTCCTCTTCTCCTAAAATGTCATTGGCTTCAGGTCAGGATGACAGCTTGTTAATTGTAATCTATCAGCCTCTTGGTGTAGATCCCCTGGAGTTGGAAATGGCAACCCACTCCAGTATTCTTGCCTGGAGAATCCCCATGGACAGAGAGCCTGATGGGCTGCCTTCCGTGGGGTCACAGAGTCAGACACGGCTGAGCGCACATGCATGTGTGGTGTACAGCACTCATTGAGTCTATGTAGGGGAATCAAATGATATTCAAACTCTGCAAATACACACTGGATTTCTGTGCATTGCACAGAGTAGAGACTTATTAAGTATTTGCTGACATTTGAAGCAGCAAGTGGTGGCCTTTGAAAATGGGAAATAGGGGTGACTGTGGGAGTCCCTTCCTCACACCATACAGATGCTGTGTCAAAGGGGTCCTGAGGTGGATCGGATGGAGGCAGCATGGCTAGAGTAGTACCTCGTGATCGGTGATTGAAAAGGGAGGCAAAGTCATGTGGTAAAAGCCAGGCTGAGTGTTAAGTATGAAGGACAAAGCTGTAGAAGTGGCAGGGGAGGTACAGTCAGAGACCAACAGGAACTGGAATTGAGTCAGTTCCAACGCAGGAAGCCGTTCTGGACCAGAGCCATAGACCAAAGCTGTATGTGGGAGTGCATGCATGCTAAGTCGCCTCAGTCGTGTCTGACTCTTTGCATCCCCATGGACTGTAGCCCGCCAGGCTCCTCTGTCCATGGGATTCTCCAGGCAAGAATGCTGGAGTGGGTTGCCATACCCTTCTCTTAGAGAAACTTTGGAACATGTATAGACAACTGCAAGAAGACAGCACTGTTTAACCTTCATGGATGTAGAAATAAGTGGTAAAAAAAAAATGAGGTGCTTTGAGCTGAGCCCATGTTTTTCTTGTTACTGTGTGGTTTAATAGTCCTCAGTCATCTTTAGAGGTGACCTATCTAGAATCCTGTCCTCAGTAATAGATGTGGGCTTAGGGTTTTGAGTGTGTGCTTGTTCTGTTAGCTAATAGGGCTGATAGAAGCTGGGAGGTGGGTTTGGAAGAACTAATCTCTTTTTGATGACAAGATAGCTGAGAGGCAAGGATGGAAATCCAGGTGGCTGGGGATGGGACAGGACTTCCAGGACTCTCTGACTGCTTGCACAGTACTGCTGCACCACGCCGTGTGTCCTCTCCTAGGGAAGGAGCTCTTCTATCAGATTATGTCATGAGTATCGTGTCCTTAACCCTTTTCAGTATCCCCCATTAGAGCACTTCAGAGAACTCGGCTGCTTTAAGGCACCGTTATTAAACCTTAGTTGCATAGATCACCAAACCTTAGTGCATTTTTCTTTTGTTTAAATATATTAGGGTCAACCCCATTTCTTTTTTCCTCTCTGCAGTATTTTCTGTCAGCCCCAATGTTCTATCGATCATTTGTTCTGAAGACTCTTAGTAGGGTAAATTCTTAACAGTTGTCAATGATTAAATAATTTCAGTAGGAAAAATGTACGTGATCCTAAACCCTCAAGCATCTACTTAACAGACATCTACTTAACTTCACGACACTGAATTCAGTTAGAAACTGAAGTAACTGCTTCATGGAGTAGCATAGTTACCATAACATGAGGTTGAAAGACATTATGTTCCCTAGAATACAGCTCTGTGTCCACTTTCCTTGAGTTTTTGTAGTCTGTGCCCACATAGTTTAGGACCACAGTCAAAAACAAAAAATACCATGATTTGGTAACAAAATATTTCTTAAATTCTGTTTGATGCAAAACAGTCAAATAGTATACAGATAAATCAATGAAAACAATGCATTTTTGAAGGTTAAATACCTAAAGTTATCAGTGTGGTGAACTAACAGACCCCAAGTATTGTGAAATGAGAACTTACAACATGTTCCAGCTCTAAGACCACAGTCATGTCCACTGGGGACTCTGGTCCTTTGTATGTAGCTGGCCTTCGGGTCCTCCATATGCAAATAGTGAGTGCGTGCTAAGTCGCTTCAGTTGTGTCTGACACTTTGCAGTCCTATGGACTGTAGCCTGCCAGGCTCCTCTGTCCATGGGATTGTCCAGACAAGAATACTGGAGCGGGTTACCATGCCCCGCTCCAGGGGATTTTCCTGACCCAGGAATCGAACCCATGTCTCACTTCTCCTGCATTGGCAGGCAGGTTCTTCACCACTACCACCACCTGGGAAAATGGACTTCAGCCTGCCAGGCTTCTCTGTCCATGAAATTCTCGAGAAAGAATACTGGAGCAGGTTGCCATTCCCTTCTCCAGGAGATCTTCCTGATCCTGGAATCAACCCTGGGTCTCCACATTGCAGGTGGATTCTTTACCACTGTGCCACTGGGAAAGCCCTATGTAAATAGCAATACTTCTTAAATGCTAAGAAATGCCACATAACCAAAAAATTGGGATACTGAAAGAAACTTCCTGTCAACTGAAATCTCTTAACTGAGAGTATGAGTATATTTGAAATCGAAACAGCTCGAGCTATGTGTGCGGTTGCCCAGGTTAACTGAAAAAAGAGAGAGAGAGAGAAAAGAAAGCCAGTCTGTTGCAGTTTCTGAAGATGTACATGCAAGTAAACCTCTCTTTCCCTTTCTCCTCAGATCTGAGGCTTCTAGTTTAATTTTATTCACAGCCCTAAATAAATTACTTATTATTTGTTATGCCTTTTTGTAGCATAGAATGGGTGATTGATATATTGCTTAGCTAGCTTATAATCAGTGGTGAGAAATGTTCAACGTCCTGTTTATAGAGAATGATCATCCTTTAGTGTTCTGTAGTTTTCTGCTCTTCCCAGGTGTGCTTTCAATTTAGATTCTAACCAAAGAAATCATCCCTTAGCTGACTCTGCCTGGAAAAGCTGAACTATTATCACTGAGATGTTTCTAGTTCATTCACTGTAATATTCCTGTGATGTCTCAAATAGTTTTAGACGTAATTAATTCTGTCTGCACTTGAGGAGTGGTGGTCTTTATGATTTGATTTAGTAATAACAGTATTTTTCAGGACATGAAGTTTATGAAAGTAAAAAAAATTATTCCACATATTTTCATAGTAAAATTTCTTATTTCATGAGGATGAATTGACATGTATTTCAAACACACTAGTCAGGAAATGGTGCTCTCAAATTTCTTTCCCTCTTTTTTCTCTATTTTGTCAGCAGGTGGCGTCTAAACTGTTTCCTATCTCTTCTGTTTTCTTTGCCTTTTTATTCTTTTCCTTCCTCCCTGCACCACCCCCGCCCCCCTTGGCAAACATTTGTCATAAGAATGGATGCTGTTATTTAAAAAAGTCTGACTGTGACATATTGTCTTTTCAAAAGGACAAGAAGGAAATGAGGAAACAGGTTTTCATTGCTCAAGGCATAATGCAACTGGTTGATTTTTCTCTGCTAACATATTTGTTAGAGGAACATTCATTTTCCTTTAGAAGCAGATGTTACATTTTACTGTAACAATTAAATTTGCTTTTATATTTCTATCATATTACTTTGCATGAAGATGGCTCCTCTTTTCTCCTTTTTTAAAGTACTAGGCTATTTTCCAAAGAAAAATGTACAGATAAATTGATGAAAATACATTTGTGCTTAGTTTTGGAAGTAAAACCGATAACCATGATTTGGGCTAGTCATTGTGAATATGAAGTACTGTTAAAGATTTGATTGGGTAGAGAACGCATTGGAGAAGGAAATGGCAACCCACTCCATTGTTCTTGCCTGGAGAATCCCAGGGACGGCGGAGCCTGGTGGGCTGCCGTCTATGGGGTCACACAGAGTCGGACACAACTGAAGTGACTTAGCAGTTAGCAGAGAACACATACAACTTAGTGAAAGACTGTTAGTGATTGAAATAGGATTTAATTAATATGTATTACAAAACCAGATGGCAGGTGGGACAGTGTGTCTGAGTTAATTAAATATTCTGAGGAATACTACAAGCCCCACACCCCTTATCCCTTTCCCTATCCTTTCTTCATCACTAAATACATATTCAATGTTTCCAGAATGAATGTGACGCTAGAAGAAAAACAAGTATATGGCATTGTCTTTGCTATCAAGAATTCAGTCTTACTGAATGTATATGATTTGCTAGCTCACTTTCCTGCTTTAAGAAGAATATTAGGGTGAACTCATTTTAATCTTTGACATATTATTACCTCTCATCTCTGTTTGTCTAAATCCAAGTTTCAGCTCTGCCATATTCTTCGTAATTATCTTAATTCTACTCCTGCCCCTCTCCACTCAACCTGCCCCACCTTCAAAAGCAGTGATCTCATACTTCTCTGAACATGCTTATTAGCATTTATGTAAACCCTTCTCTTGGCTTTTTCACTTACTGTTTTATAGAATCATTAGTTAACAGTTGTTGAACCTAAAGCATCTTGATTTCTAGTAGTTCTCAGCACGATACCCTGCATAGAAATGCTTTTCATTAAGTGATTTATTGAATATTTGTTGGATATTAACTTTATGCATACATGGGCTCTTAGAAATAGTCAGACCTGGATTTGGAACTCAGCTCTGTGATTTTGGCCAAGCCTTACCTCTCTCTGAATTTCAGTTTTCTCATCTGTAAGCTGGGGTTGAGAATGACTTCTTAATAGAGATGCTCTTAAGATAAAAATCAACAGTGTAGGTAAGACACAGTGCCTCAGATACATTAGCTGCTCAGTAAATCTTGGTGTGTGTCTGTATGTCCTCCCAGGATGTGCACACATGTACGCATAGACATGTGGTATATGTGCAAGATGCTGGGCTCTAGAAGAAAGTCAGGACCTCACAGTCCTGTGTCCATGTTGCTTAAGGAAGAAATAAACCCATACAAGGTAGAAAATGATGGTGCTCTTGGGACAGCAGAGACAGAGTGCCATGGGAGATCACTTCTTTCTCCCAGAGAAGAATGGACTTGGTTTATGAAGAGTTTCAATGCAAAAGGTGGCAATTATGTGGAATGTAAAAGAATGGATAGGGCTTGAATGGGTGGAGCTGAAGACTAGAGAGGCAGATAAATGTTTTAAAAGGCGTGTCTTTTCAAAAACTATTGTCGTGCAGTGGAACTTACTGGTCAGAAACTGAGATTGGAGATGGATATCCCTGTAAGTAGTTTTCTCAGAAACTTGCCAGACGCCTGAGTGTGTTCTTGGTTGGCCTATTCATTTTGGTTCAAATGTGGTAGCTGCCACCAAGAATGTTGGAAATGATTAAATAGCTTGGCAGCAACTTCACTAGTACTTGAATTTCAGTAATCTATAGCACCATATTGGGTATATTTCCCATGGAAGTGGAGAAGGAGAAATTAACTTGGTAACTGTCCCTAAAGATGTGTCAGCAAGAAGGTTAATGATGAAATAATCAAAGATAATGCAGAATAGCTCCCTAGTCCTTTTTGTATACAGATTTTTCTAGGTGTTATCAAGTAGGGAATAAAAGATGCCAGTCATGCTAGAGCCCTCCATCCCCGACCCCCACCCTCCGCCGTCCCCAAATCAGGTGGTGGTGTGCTCGTTGGGCTTTGTATCATCTCCATGCAAGTGTGGCCCTTCATCTGCAGTCTGTACTCTGCATAAAGTTAGCATGAGTGATCCCAGCTGGCACAGAGGTAGGCCTCTCAGAATAGTGAGTCAGTAAGTTATGGAATCATTTCATACTCTCCAGTCATACTTTGAAAATCTTCACAAGGTGGCAAGCTTCCAGTACCCACACACTTTTAAATGATTATCAGAGTCTTCAGCAAGGGCCGCTGTGACTGCAGAGTCTCCTCAGGCCGGTGCTAAGAGTGGTCTGAGCACAGCTGAGGTGCGTGCCTCACCCCTCTCCATCCCTCAACCCCTGCTTAGCTCTGCCGCTCCAAGCTGGAAGGGGTGCTGCGCTGGCTGTAGGGGTACAAGAAGAGGATGCTAAACCCGCCTACTCTAGAGCTATACAGTAGATGAGAAATCTCTGTATAGAAATGTGTGTAGCAGAAATTGCAGTTGAAGACAGGCACTTCTTTGGAATTGGCAGGTGGCTGATACATCTTTTTGTTACTGAGGTGCCACTGACCTGTGGCCAGGAAGGGGCTGGTCTCTTCTGGCCAGTCTCCTTTCTTTCCCCCACCTTCAAATGCTCTCCATGTCTTCTACTGTCTAAACAGGAAACCAGGGTGCTAGAATCCCCCAGAGTTACGGGTGTGAAGGTTGTGGGTGTGTGAATGGCTCAGGACGCTGCCTTTCATGGGACCCTTTCCCCTCCCGCTTTTAGAGAAATCATCCCAACAGTTGAGTAATTTCCTTTCCCAAGCCCACCGCCTTCATACCCACAGCACTGAGGAAATCATCTTGCACTTAATTCCTTGTGTCTCCACTTTAAAAGCACAAAGATTCCAGGTAGTCTACCCCATACCTGGAGAACTCTTCTTTTCTCAAACTCTAGCCCCCCAAAAGTCTGTTTACAACTACCACTAACGTTTATTGTGTACTTACTTGGGGTCAGATCCTTTTCTAGGAGACCATTAAGTATCTTTGCTTTAATTAACCTAACAAACCTGAAAGCTGTATTACCATTTTCACATCTGAGTAAATTGTGGCTTACGGGGTTTGACCAAGACGCCTGCAGCTAGTGAGTGAAATAATCTGAGTGTGAACCTAAGTCTTTGATTACTAAACTGTGGAAGGTGAGTGCTGAGTTCTCACTTTGCCAATGACTATTTCATCTTGAATATGTTTCTTACATGCCTTTCCCTTATCTTAAAAGAAAATCATTAGAGTAGTTGCATTCCAGAATATCCTATGTAAGAAATCTGTGATCCTACTCAGCTGCTATTTGACTTCCAATCTTTTCCAGCAAGAACGATGATTTTGAAACTGTAAAGAGTACAGAACTAGATGGATGAAACTGGAGTCCATTATACAGAGTGAAGTAAGCCAGAAAGATAAAGACCAATACAGTATACTAACGCATATATATGGAATTTAAAAAGATGGTAATGATAACACTGAGAAAAAGAGACACAGATGTACAGAACAGACTTTTGGACTCTGTGGGAGAAGGTGAGGGTGGGATATTCTGAGAGAATAGCATTGAAACAAGTATACTATCAAGGGTGAAACAGATCACCAGCCCAGGTTGGATGCATGAGACGGGTGCTCAGGGCTGGTGCACTGGGAAGACCCAGAGGGATGGGATGGGGAGGGAGGCGGGAGGGGGGATCAGGATGGGGAACACATGTAAATCCATGGCTGATTCATGTCAATGTATGACAAAAACCACTACAATATTGTAAAGTAATTAGCCCCCAACTAATAAAAATAAATGGGAAAAAAAAAAAAGAGTACAGATCTGCAGCAGTGTCCTGAGAAGTGTAGTTCAGTGTGGGGGGAGATAGTCCAGTGATGACTGTTACAAATTAATGGTGCTGCATGGAGCTGGCAAGTATCTCAAAAGACCCCCAGTGTTGACTAAATGTTGAAAAATCATACAGAATTTAAAAGGGGGTTGAAGACAGGAGCAAAACAACCTTTGTCCAAATTTTAAATAAAGCAAGAGGTTCTGGAAGCCAAACAAATACTCTGGCTATTGATCACCAACAAAACATACAGTAAAATAGATGTTTGTCAACTTTAAGGAAAGTAAATGATTTTAGTAGGTCCAGTGCGAGTTCATGAAGGACAAATAATAAAAACGAACTTTTAGGCGTTCACATGTTAAGGGTATGTTGTTGACAAATTTTGCCTTGATTTTACCAAAGCGTTTGACCAAAAATTCTGTGAAGACAGTCGTGTGTTGATTAGATCAGTGGTTTCCTTCCCTGGTGGTTTAGGTGGTAAAGAATCTGCCTGCAATGCGGGAGACCTGGGTTCAATCCCTGGGCTGAGAAGATCCCCTGGAGAAGGGAATGGCAACCCACTCCAGTATTCTGGCCTGGAGAATTCCGTGGACAGGGGAGCCTGGCAGGAAACAGTCCATGGGGTGGCAGAGTTGGACAGGGACACCACTGAGCCACTTTCACTTTCCTTTTCGTCTTCTCCCTTCCCCACCCCTCCCCACCCTTTGCCATATTCTCACCTTCACTCCATACCTACTGGGAGGGAATTGCTGAGGAAAGAGCCCAGGAAAAACTGTATGTTAAAAAGCTCATCCAGGTCTACTGCAGCCCCTTCATAGACTGGGATTTGAGAAAAACTAACAAGTTTTTAAACTTTTGTGGAGGCAGAGACTCCTTTCATCAAATAAATGAAACTATCATATAAAACAGAGTGACGTTTACTAGTACTTTAACTTTTTTTGGAGTTTACATTTATAATGTTTACTGAAGAGTCACTAAGAACAGTGACCTCCTTAAGATACAATGAAAAACTTTAAATCAGGTTGATGATAACTATAATGGGTGTATTCACATTATCAGCTGTGTTTAATAAAGTTGTATACTTTGCTTTAAATGGGTTATATTTTTTAAAAAATCTGTCCATATAGATGATTACTTCCAAATTGTAACAAGGGTTTTTTGCTTTGGTTTTGTTTTTAAATAACTTGCCTTGGGATCCCACCATGTTTTTTGGTTCAGTCAGTCTAAGGTAGGGAATATTTGTTTCAAAACTGTAACCCTGTAACTAAACTTATGGAAACAATTGCTCACATTCCTTATCATAAATCTAAAGTCATACAGGAAGCATCTAATTCTTCGAATAAATATTTACCCTCTCTCAAGCAGGGTATTATCACAAAGGACTTTCTCCTGTGATGAAAGCAAGGCGGTCCAGATGCCCCTGCGCCTCACTCGCGGTCAGTGGCAGCCGCCGCTGGGGTGCGGTCTGTGTTCATGGACTTGCTTGAGCAACCTCTTGAGAGCACAGTGTGCACACGGGATTTTTCACACGATCAGGGCGGAGCTACAGCTTCCCTTTCCGGTGTCACACTTACAGGACGTCCACGTGTACACACGGTGGTGCCGGGGAGCCCGCTACGGGGACCGCCTGGATGTTCACACAGGGTCTTTGGCACATGACCCTGTGTATACGTGGTGGGTGAAAAGTTTGCATATCAACCATTGCAGTGTCATTTCTTTTTTTAAATTATAGCTTCTAAAATATCCAAATTATATTTGAATATTAGAAACAGATGGTGGTGTATCCTTGGAGCACTTCATAGGAGTCTCTTCAAAAACATTAGTTTGTATTGACTGGGAGCTGATTTATGTTAGGAAAAATGGTTCTCTGGAATACATAGATCTTTGGAGACAGCCAGGTAATGCAGATGAGAAAAAAAAATTATCATTCAGAAAGTGTGTTTATGTGCACAAAGAAAGAGCAAAGTAACTTTGAGTACAAAGTGGGGAGCGAGCTCTTCTGGCCAGGAAACCAGGGAAGAGTCCCAGAAAGCCAGGGAAGGGTCTCTGGGAGAGAAGACATTTGTGGAGGACATACAGGACTTGTGTATGAGAATGTTAGGGAGAAGGAAAGTCATGTTGTTATCACTGCGTTCTTAGATTACCTTCTTCATTAACAAATTAACTCTATATACATTTAAAAATAGATTCCATTCTTAATAAATTCAAGGTTTGGATCCTTTTCATACTTAAATATGCCTGAAGTTTCTTTCAAAGTCATTACCGTGAGACAGGGATTTTCTTGTTCTGTAGGTCTTTTCAGGCTTCCTAGGTGGCTCAGTGGTAAAGAATCCACCTGTCAATTCAGGAGATACAAGAGACGCAGGTTTGATCCCTGGGTCGGAAAGATTCCCTGGAGGAGGAAATGGCCACTCACTCCAGTATTCTTGCCTGGAGAATCCCCATGGACAAAGAAGCCTGGCGGGTTGCAGATTGGGAAATGACTTAGCAACCAAGTGTGTGTGTGCACACACACACACAGCCTCCCACCCACCCACCCACCCCTTTCCAGGGATACTTCTGCCCAACTTGGCTGCCACTTGACGATCTACCTGCTTCATAAATACGTGCTAAGCCTGACCTCTGCAAGAGTTATGGCCATTCAGCCATTCACTTGTTCACCCACACTGGTATATTGAGCACCTGTTTATGTGCCAAGTCTTAGAGAGTCCTAGACACTCCGCAGAGAACAAGTCCGCACTGGACAGGTGAACCTGATGCCTGGAAACCGCCTGAAGTTGTTATCATTAAACTTACCATTGAAAAGATAACAACGCAACTTTCACTACAAATTGATAACAGCATAAAGAGTACACCTCCCAGAACTCTTACATGTTAACAGGGATCAAAGCTTTCCTTCGGACTGCTTCTAATCAGGCAGCCCGGGAGGGGAATTGTGGTTTGAGCCTTGGGACTTTTCCAGCTTATGTGGCTTTTTGAGCAGCAGGGTTAAAGGTGGGGACTGGCTCTGATAATATTCCTCCCAGGAAAGTAGCTTTAAGAAACCCCTACTGCAGAAGAGAAATCAGCTAGATATCCCATAATGGAAAAGAGCTCTTGCTATAATTGTACCTTTTCTTCGAGGGGCCAGAGAGCCAAGCTCAGAGAGGCAGTATAGCCTGGGGGAGGTGCACAGGGCGCCCTGCTCTTGGTCATTGGGCAGGTCACTTACCCTCTCGATGCATCTATAAACAGGTGTGATAATGGTAATAGGACCCCCTCCCCACACAAAGAACTGTTGAGGGTCAGAGAAGTTAATATATACAGAGCACTTAGAATTGTGCCTGCCATCGAGTAAGCATTATGTTAAAGTTCGCTATTATTTCTTTCAGCTCTGCGTTTTTGCAGTGTGTTGATTTTCTGAGAACGTGTAAGGGGACATACAGGAAGAGTGGTCAGAAGATAGTTCAAGCGAGGATGGTCACTTCCTTCTTTCCCCTCCTCACGCTCCCTACCCTCCTACCCCACAGACCCTGGAGCTGTTCTGTGAGGCAGTAATGTCATATTTGAATGTATGACCTTGAAAACTTCTGATTAAGTAGTTCTGGGCAAAGCTCTGCTGGTTGGAAAATAAATCAGGCCTCCCACACATACCTGCTCGGCCAAGAATCTGTTTGCCCCAGGAGCCGTGGGTAGGCGGGAATGGGAGCAGGCACACACCCAGGCTTATGTGAACTCTGCTCTGGCTTGGGACCGTGGTGTCACCCTTCTCCCTCTGCTCACCAGTGATTTCTTGTCATTGCTTTCCATTCTCAATTCTAGAGAAAGAAATATTTTTATTTTTAAAAATTGCTTTGCTTCCTCTCTCCTTTCCCTGACTCCGGGGAACTTCACTCCCCCTTCCTGCTTGTCTGTTTCTCTGAAGTTTGGCTCTTTACTGCCCTTTGGTACTGCACTAGTACAGATTTCTCCCAAGCCCAGGCAGTCACCACGCAGGTAAGATGATGGACCGTAGGGCTCCCTGAACGGCTCCTGAGTTTCAGGGTCTGGGGCGAGGCCCTGGAAACGTCCCAGAATTTTCTGTTGGTTCTTGTAACCAGGAAGAGAGGCTTCCTGCCTTTGCACTGGGGCGTATCATAGGTTCTGCTGGCCATCTCCTATCTCATGGAGAAGTCCTCTGCACTTCCCTCTATAAAAAGGAAAGGGGACAGCAGTTCATATGCAAATACCGCACCACCCACTCACTGCGAGGAGGCCAGGCCTCTGGGTCAGAGGCTGGTCAGTTGCCCGGCAGCCGCTGCAGTTGGCTGGGTAGACACGCACAGAGCCCAGACCTGTCCTCTTGCCACCCAGGGCTGCGGCACAGGGAAGAAGGTGGGGGTAAAGGAGGCAGGCTGTGAGGGAGGCAAGGGTGGGAATGTGTTCACAGGCGTATGTGGGTGGAGGGGATGTCAGGCTGATGCATGGTTTCAGGTGTGGGTTCACCTGTGTCGTCTGTTCTTTGGGAAACGTGCTAATGTGGTTTACAGAAACTCCTCCCAAAGAGAAATTATGGTCATTAGCAATGATTCTGTAGTTCCCAGATGTATTCATCTGCCTGTCACTCCCCTGAGACGCCCTTTCATGCTGACCACAGAGCACAGAACTGTCTTGTTTTGATAATTCGCCAGTAGCAGGGTAAAGAGCAGATTAACTTGGGTGTAGACTCTTTACTGAGAACTAATGGTAAAGGCTTGCATGAATTAGGAAAAGTTGGAAGAGAGAGTTCTCTTTCTGGTAAGCAGAGTTCTGCCATAAAGGCTTACAAAGTCTTTTGCAGTAGTGGTCCTGTACTTGCTTTTGTGATGTACTTATTCCACACTTGAGGAAAATGACATGGGCACGTTTTCTGCAGGCTTCCCGGTAACCATGAAAGATTGTTTGTTTGTTTTTTTTTTAATATGCAAACTTTGGGGGAATTATTTGTATTATTAAATAGCATATGTAAATATATGTACTTAGATACATGCAGTTCAGTCCAGTTCAGTAGCTCCGTTGTGTCTGACTCTTTGCAACCCCATGAATCGCAAAGCAAAATACTGGGACTGTTGCTAAAGCAGCTGCTGCTGCTAAGTCACTTCAGTCGTGTCCGACTCTGTGCGACCCCATAGACGGCAGCCCACCAGGCTCCGCCATCCCTGGGATTCTCCAGACAAGAACACTGGAGTGGGTTGCCACTTCCTTCTCCAATGCATGAAAGTGAAAAGTGAAAGTGAAGTCCCTCAGTCTTGTCCAACTCTTTGTGACCCCATGGACTGCAGCCCAACCAGGCTTCTCCATCCATGGGATTTTCCAGGCAAGAGTTCTGGAGTGGGGTGCCATTGCCTTCCCCGGCTAAAACAGCTACTAACAATAATTAGGTCAAAATACACCCAAAGGGACTTCCCTGGCAGTCCAGTGATTAAGACTTCATCTTCCAGTGCAAGGAGGGCAGGTTCAATCCCTGGTCAAGGAGCCCTCACAGCCAAAAAAACAAAACATAAAACAGAAGTAATAACGTAACAAATTCAATAAGGACTTAAAAAAAAAAACCTAAAATGGTAAACCTTAATGAATGCACAGTAATTTGTGTGTTTCTCTGTTGAAAAGCTTCATTCAAACTAATTCTCTCCCAATGTCAGAATTCCTTCTGCAGTGTATGTAAGATGTGATCATCGAGGCATCGTCTTCTCTCTCTTCACTTTCTTCCTCTCCTCTTCTTTCCTTCACCTCTCCACTGATGCCTGCTGTGTCCAGGTCACCTCAGCAGGCACTGCAGATACACAGATGAGTACCCATAGTCCTGCCCTCAAAGCCTTCCCAGTCTAGAAGTACATACAGTGGGGGTGAGGACAGGGAAGAGGCGTGTGAAGTTACCTGGATGAGGAGCAGGCTCTCCCACCTGTTGGGAGAAAGAAAGACAGCATGAGATTCACAGAGGAGCTTATGTGGAAGCGGAGATTTCAAGTCTAAAGGGCAGGTGAAAAATGAAAAAGCATCCCGGGCTCGGTACAAAACCACATTTGGGCTGCGGTGTGAGGCTGGTGCAGCTGCGGTGTTTGATCCCCGGGAGGAGCGGGGGGCAGGGCAGCATGAGGCTATCTCAGAAGTGATGGGAGCTGACTGCATGGCAGAGAGAATAAAAGTTCTGTGTCTGAGAAGTGTATTTTGTCAGAAAGTGTTTCCTCCTTTTGCCCCCCGTCTGTCTTTCTTTTCCATTTTTCCTTTGGGTCCAAGCGGCAGGAGCAGCACAGAATGAGCCTGCCCGCTCTCTGCCATCTGCCTTGATGTGTGAGGGGTGTTTTGCTTCTTTAAATATTGTCCCAGCCTGTGTGTACCTTTGTTTGTCCTTCTTAATAGGTTTTGGTTAGTAATTTGTTTCCTTACTAGAACCCAGTGGTAATTCCAGTTGGTTCTTTCAGGGTTTTACAGACAATATATTGTGTTCTCCTGGACTGATCTCACAGACCTCCAAAGAGCTGCTGCCACCGTACCCTCCCGTCTGTTGGCCTCTTTTCTGCCAGGTTCCTCCCAGTGGTTTCACAGGATCCCAGAGGGCGGGAAGCAGTGTGGTGTGAGTCCGGCATCTTCCCTGCTCTTCTTCCCTACCATACCATCTCCTTTTGGTCAGCTTAGGGCTTTAGAGAGATAGGAAGTCGGTTTTTGTCTCAAATATACTACTGGGAATCCTTGCCCTAGAGGAAGAGTATCTTTACAGTCTTACAACTATTATCTTACACTTTAGACACAAACTGAGAAATATATACCTGTGAAATGTTAATACAATTAATTAGGATTGAACTTAAGTAGTTCAGAAGTTAAGGGTTGAGACAGACGTGTGAAAGCTCAGGTTATATTTTCACAGAAAGTATCTGCAATTAGAAAATACCAGTTATGTTCCAAATGAGAGTTTGGCCATGTATGTAATAGGAGACCCCTCTGTCTGAAAGTGCAGGGTTTGGGTAGGTCCTCGAGAGAGAGTCTCAAAGCCTGTTTGTCAATGGAAGCCAGTAATGTCAATGTCAGTACCTGTAACGAGTCATTAATCATCCATTCTCACCCCTTGATAAAAATTCTGTACTTTCCAAGCAAGCACCATGGTTTTCCGTGGATTAGCCTCTTTACAAAGAAAGGATGAGATGGAAAAGTTCCATAATTTTGCCTTTTTCACACCATCACCTAGTGCTAAAGCTGGGAGCTTGCCTATAGCCATGGTCTTTTGTGGAGGACCTCCCCAAAGACACCTCCACGTGGAGAGAGGATGACTGAAGAAAAATAATAATAAAAAGAGAACCTTATGTGGTCACTCAAGTAGAAGTCTCACATCCAATCAGCTAGCTAAGGATGCCCCAGAAAAGACTGTTTGCTTATTGTTGAGATTTAATTATCCTACACCATGGAAGGCAAAGTCTTAATTTTTAATATGAGTAATAAAACAATTAGTCTTCAGTGAAGTGGTTTCAGTCTCTATCAGTGGTACTTACAAAGGGTATATAGTAGGGAGAAGGGCAGAAGTGTGTTAATTGCTCATTCATTTCCGACTCTTTGCAACCCCATGGACTCAGCCCGTCAGACGCCTCTGTCTATGGGATTCTCCAGGTAAGAATACTGGAGTGGGGTGCCATTTCCCTCTCCAGGAGATCTTCCCGACCCAGGGATTGAACCCACGGCTCCTGCATTGTGGGCAGATTCTTTACTGTCTGAGCCGCCAGAGAGGGGCAGGAGGGAGAATAATAAACACCCTCCCACTGTGTACGCCTGTGGTGGTCCACAGACCAGCGGCATCAGCGTCTCCAGAAAGCCTCCTAGAAATGCCGAGTCTCAGGCCTCAGCCCAGCACTTCTGAATTGGAATCTGCATTTTAACAGACCCCCTGGCAACTTCTGTGCACGTTGAAATTTGCAAAAGGGTTCTAGTGGGTGAAGACAGGATCTCATTCACCGTAAGCAATTTACCTGCCTTAGCCCACTTCAAGGAAAGCTGAACAAAGAAGGCATATCCCCCAAAAGTACTAAACACTGAGAATCAAAGTTTAGTTTTGTTTGTCACCATTGACTAAGCAGCATTGTCCTATCCAGGGGAGGAAGGGACTCTGTTTACTGCGCAAATGACGTGGCCCATGGCTTAGATAGCAAGTGAAGAGCTGCTTCCCTGCTCTAGAGTGGGATGGTTTCCATGATGACAGTTATGTGCTGTGATCTCCCCCTACGTCTCTCCCTACCCCATTAACCCCAGACCAGAAAATAAAAAGGATACTTTACTTTTTTTTTTGTTTTTAGAATTCATCATGTCCATTTGTTACATCATGTTATCATCTTGGGTTTCTCAGGGGAAAATACTGTGCAGAAAAATGTAGCTTCCTTGATGTGCTGACATTCCTTTTGGGCTAAACGCAAACTGGTCCAGCTGACCAGTGTCAGGGTTGGACCATCTTGGCCTCAGCCTGGTTTTCTGAAGAATGCTTTTGTTTGGTGTTTATCCTGTTGTACATCAACAGATCTTCAAGCAGAAAATCTTTGTGTTAAGTAGTCATTAACTCCCATGGCCACGTGTATTCAATGATCTTTCTCCTCACTTAGAGAAGCCTTTTATTTTCAGCATAAAGGAAAAGTGCTAATGTACCAAGATGACCAGTATCACAAGCACTCAGATGTTCCATTCGTTTATAATGTGATGTGCTGACTTTTTTTGTCTGTTTGATCTTTTTCACTGTCTGTGATGATCGTATGTTATTTCTTGATAGGTAAAAGTCTGCTAAGTTTTCTTTAGAAAATAATTGAAACCAAATAAAACCCCTCTAGAGATAAAAAAAATATTGAGGCTGCTAAAATCAACCATTAAGGGAGTTAGATTTAATCCCAGAGCATTTTCTTAAAGTCCCATGAAGAATCCATCAGCTTTCTAGAAGCCCTGCTATGCATCACCACTGCACTCCAGTCCAGGCCCCTGTAATCTCTTGCCCAGACTGTTCCAGAAGCCTGATAACTGGCCTTGCTGCTTCCTCCCTTGCTGTCGCTTCAGCCCATTCTCAACACAGCAGCCAGATAATATTTGCCTCTGCCCCAGGCACCTCTGTTGTATTGCAGGGCTATCCAAATAAAAGCCCAAGACCTTTGGGTACCCTAACAAGGTCCCTATGTATCTTGCTGACCCCACATCCTACTGCCGTCTCCCAAGCATGCCCTAGGTCAGACAGGCCACACTTCTGTCTCAGGGCCTTTGCACTTGCTGACCCTGCATCTGGAACTGTCCTTCCAAGATATCTACATGATTTTTCTCTGGACTTCCTTCAGGTCTCTGCTCATATGTCAGTTTCTCAGTGAGGCTTTCCTTGTCCACCCTGTTTAAAATTTAACATCCCCCACATGATGTATTTTGTATTGTATTGGAATACCTCATTTTATTGCACTTTGCTTTATTGTGCTTTGCAGATAGAGTCCTTTTACACGTTGAAGGTGTGTGGCAACTCTGCTTTGTCCAATGATGATTAGCATTTTTTAGCAATAAAGACTTTTTAAATTAAAATATGTATTTTTTTAGACATTATGCTGTTGTATACTTAATAGACTACAGTATAGTGTAAGCATAACTTCTGTATGCCCCGGGAAACTAGAAAATGCATGTGACTCGCTTTATTGAGGTGATGGTCTGGAACCAGACCTGCAGTGTCTCCAAGGTATGTTGTTTAGTCTCTTAAGTCGTGTCCAACTCTTTTGTGACCCCAGGGACTGTAGCCCGCCACGCTTCTCTGTCTATGGGATTTCCCAGGCAAGAATGCTGGAGTGGGTTGCTGTTAACTTCTTCAGGGCTCCAAGGTATATGCGTACTTAAAATATGTTCATTGTTTGTCTCCTTGAATGTTACCACCTTAAGAAGTAGGGGTTTGGTCTTCTTGTTCATTGTGTGTCCTCAGTACCTAGGATCATGCCTGGTTTGTTCAAGGTGGATGCTGTGTGCTGAATGAATGAGTGAAGTTGGCCCTTTCTAACCCCATGACTAGGTGTGAATGTAGAGTCGAGGGCATTGTGGGACTTCTTCCTATCATTTTTGTTCTCTCTCTCTTTCATTATATAAGAGGACTGAAATGTTAGGAGAACATCTTTAAAATGTAAACCACAGCCATGAGCCATATAAAAGATTCTACACAGTGAGTTGGGGAACGGCAGTTAGTTGTTGGTTTGTAAGGCAGCGGGAGGACGACAGTACACACCAGGTCTCCTGTGTGCCAAGTGTGCAGAGTCAGGCCCCGGGGATCAGAGGAGGCGCAGGGTGTGGGGCCTCCTTCAGGGAGCTCACGCTTGTTGCTGTCGACCCCTTAGTCGTGGCGGCATCCCACAGCAAACTCAAGCCTTCCATGCCGTCTCCGAGGACCACTGCTTTGGGTGCGTGTGCACATACATGTGTGTATGTTTGTTTTCCAGTGTTGTCTCATCAGGGGCTTCCTTTGGCCACAGTTTATGTTTTCCTTTTTGTTTGTAGTGTTTCTTAGTAACCCACTGCCACAAGTCCTCTCTGCAGAGTTGCTAGTCAAGTGTATCTTGAACTTTGTACTATTTCTCTTTTGGTAACTTAAGATTTATTTTGGCTACAGAGTCCTCGGAAACAGTAACGTTACAGACGTGAGTTCCACAGTGCGCATCTAATTGTTGACCTCCCACCCCCACCCCAGGGTCAGAGGGCACACCAGGGGGAACGGAGTCCGTTCAGTGAAACCATATGGTCTGCCTGGCAGAATTAACTCTGTTTTGGCAATGGATGCAGCAGGTTCTAATGGCCCAAAGCCATCATTCACTCAATAAAATATCTCTTGAGTGTCCACTATTGTGGAACATGCTTAATAAAGTGAACACAGTATTCAGCTTTATGGAGTGTCTTACAGTCTAGTGAGAGAAATAAACATGAATAATCACATAATGTGTAATTATAAACTGTGGTAAGAGCCACAAAGGAGAACATCCAGAGGCTGTGGGAAAACCAAGGAATTTGTCCTAGTCTGGGGTCGTGTGACATACGAGCTTGGATCTGCAGGTGGCTAGCCATGTGTGTGCTTTGTGGGGAAGGTGCAGCTTAGGTGTATTCGTTTCCAGGCAGAGGAAACGAGGCGTGCAAAATCTCTGAGGTGCTGAGGGGTCTGTGCATTCAAGAGAGTAGAAGGAGTTGAGTGTGGCTGAAGTGTGAGGGTGACAGGAGAGAGTGCACGCAGCAGGCTGGAGGAGTGAGCAGGGCCAGAGCAAGGCTGAGCGTCTGCTCTCAGCCGCCTCCCACTAGACTCAGGCAGAGCATTAAAGGAGCTGAAGTAGGGCTGAGCTGTGGCCTGTTTTCTGTCTTTAAATGTTTACTTTGGACACTTTGCGGACAATGGATTGGAAAGGAGGAAGCGGAAGTTGGGAAAACGGCAAGAGGCATTTCATGTTTGTCCAGGGAAAGGGTGATAGCCACTTGGACTAGGATGGTGGTAGTGGAGGAGAGAGGAGGACACTTGTCTGGAGAGAGAATGCTGGACCCCCTGGCATCTGGATTGTAATTGCTCTGACATGCTCATGCAACAGTCTGCTGTTCATTTGGCTTGATCTTTAACCTGCCTGTGTGGTATCTCTGCCTGGGATTTCAGGAAGCATCTGTTGACCAAAGAAATATGAATGCATTGGTCATGCTGGGTGGAGCAATTGTCCAGGTTGTCTGGCGACATACTTTAAATTGGAAATGAATCCTTAGGCTTTGTGGCTTATATGTCAGTCTCTGGTGAGCTTTGTTTATTGTTAGTCATTATTGATGAAACATGATCATTTCTGGAACCTTAGTGAGAATAGACCTTTGGGAGTCAGCAGTATGAGGGACAGAACCTTAGACAGTTGTGAGTTCCCCCAGGTAAATATCACCTGTTGGAGACTGTCTTAACTGCTACCTTTCCTAGGCGGCATCCTCTTTTTTGATGAATGCTTTTCCATTATCATTTAAAAATTTTTAGGTAAATCTATAATAGCTATATTCACCGATTGTTTCTGTCTTTGGTACAGCAATTACTTAAGTAACCCAGTGGGGCAAGATGCCGCCACCTAAAAGAGAATTTCAGAGGGAAAGGAGTTTGAAAAGACAAATTAAATGTAGAAGGATTCAGAGTCAGGGAGAATCTTAGCCTGCATTATTTCCCTTTGTGTCCATCTTTTTTTTTTTTTAATGCCATGTTGATTTCTTTTTAAGTATTTGCTTTTCAAATCTCCTATTACCAATACGTATAATGATATTGTCTTAATAGTTTTACTTAGGAACTCAGTAGTTAGGCAGGCGAAGTAATTCATTAAAGTTTAATGAAGCCCTGTTAGAACTCTCAAGTCCAGAAAATATCAAACAATGATATAAAATGTATCCTTCTGTGACTACTCACTAACAATATTTTCCTCATCTTTTGCAGGAGAAAATGGGAAAAACAGAGGTACCTTTAATGGAACAGAGTAAACCACTGAACAGGTAACTAAATTATCAGGGGTTGGTACACATTGATTAGAGTTAATATTTGTGAAGTCCCTAGGTGGTTACCTGGGCTTCTCTGGTGGCTCATTGGAAAAGAACCCACCTGTAGTGCAGGAGACTTGGGTTCAATCCCTGGGTGAGGAAGATCCCTTTGAGTAGAAAATGGCAACCCACTCCAGTATTCTTGCCTGGAGAATTCCATGGACAGAGGAGCCTGGTGGGCCACAGTCTGTGCAATCACAAAGCGTCAGACACACCTGAGCACACGCTGTCTCTAGAGGGTTGCCTGGCACACAGTGAAGAACTGCAGACGTGTACCTGAGCCTTAAGGCACTGATGCAATGGGCATGGACTTGGGCAAACTCCAGGAGTTGGTGAGGGACAGGGAAGCTTTGCGTGCTGCAGTCCACGGGATTGCAAAGAGTCAGACTTGACTTGGTGACCGAACAACAACAACGACAAACCTGAGCCTAAAACAGATAACTCATACAACCAAAAACTACCCAACAAAAACAAGCCCTTTGCCCCTAAAGCAAGTGTGAACATCACCAGTAGGTTCTGACATGGTCTCTCTGTGACCCTTCCAGTAGCCTGGAAAAATTACTTTCTTAATCGCTGAGCACTCTTGAGTAGTTGAATTCGCATTCATTTTTGGTTTTGAGCACTCATTCATGATAACCTTGTAAGTGTCAGATCAGTTTCAATTTTTTTAGAAACAAAACAAACGTCTTTAAAATTGGTGAAGAGCTTATCATTTGGGGAGATGGCTTTGTCCAGAGGTAGCCACTGACGTGGCATGTGGATAGTTAGTAAAGACAGAGAGGATAGCATTAGAAACAGAACTCAACATTTGCTGATGATGCCAGTGATTACTTGGAAAAAGAAGTTTCATACTGTTGGCCCTGCCCAGGTACTAACTTAACATCATAAAACTGTCAGTGTTATTGAGAACCTACTGCCGCATTCAACATACATCGGTTATGTGCCAAGGACTGTGCTTGGCCTTAGGATTGCAAAGTTGAACACGTCATCTCTCTGCTCACCCACCCCATCTCTCTGGACCTGCACTGGTTCCTGCCTTCTTTACCTCGCTGAAGGGAGACTGGGGTCTCCTGGCCAGGGGGATGCTCTCGACCCTTCCTTCCCTCTCACCTTCAGCTCTTCGGTCTCCCCCTGGCTCCTGTCCCTCCACTCTTTATCCAGGGTGGAGAGAAGAACTCTGGGAGGAGGGCCCTACAGTCTGGTTTGGTCACATCAGACATTCCTCTAGATGGCCTTCTTTCCCTGGACTTCTGTTTCGCTGTTTACATAGTTCACTTCAGTACTCATTGTTTTGTGATTTGCCATGCTCCCACTCTGGGATTTGGGGATGTTATCTTTAGAGATCACTTTTCTGTTGAGAAGTGTTACAGATGATGTCATTAACTTGAGAGAGGTAGGCACTGGTGGTATGCTTGATGTGTCATGGTTCTCAGACCTTTTTATTGGAACCCTGGGAAGAAATACATGTCACATTAGGACCCAGTGCACACACTCGCCCATGTGGATGCATGGTTTCCTGATACACCTTTACAGTATGTGGGTTGTGGTAGAATTTTCTAGTCTGTTGTATCTTCCACTGTTTCTTTTTTCTCATTTTAATGTTCCCCATAACCTACCAAATGGGTTTCACAACCTCCTAGGCAGTAGTGCTTTTACAGATTTACAGCGAGCTTGTGCTATGGCAGGCCCACCTTTTTTCTTGCCTTCTGTCCTCATTCTGTGGTAATGTGCATATCTGTTTTATCTCTAAACTCCGACTCCCCCAAAACTGGCTTGAACTTTATGTGCAAAAACTCTGGTCTTCATTTAGAACTTCGCTTCTGTTTCTGTTTTCTCACACTTCATTCACTCAACTTTCTTTCTGTTCGAACTTTGGCATTCCTCTCCTGACCAGTAGACAAGAATCTTCTATTTACCATTTCAAATAAGATAGATATCTGTGTGCTGTTTGATCTTGCATAGTAAATACAACTTTTTAAAAGTAACACACATATTTTCATTAATCTCAATGTTTATTTAGATCCCCATATTCAATTTCCCAGAAACATAACTATTCTTACGCCCTGACTTGGTCCAGAAATCTCAGAATTGTACTTACTAGTGGTGGGGTCTCCTGTACTCTGTCGTCTTTGTTGGTGTCCTGGGCTGTGGAGAGACGCTTGCTGGCCCAGATATAGTGCTGAATTGTTTTTCCATCCTGAAGTCCATCAGACTGTCATTTTTAGGACCTTAAATTTTCATAGTATGCAGGAAAGCTTGTAAATATATTGGAATGCGTTGAAGTTACCTACTTTAATCACTTAATCTTCTCAAGCATTTTTAGGATTTCTGGCTCAACATCTAATGAACTGAAATGCATTCATGCTATATCATCCAATCAAGGAGCTGATAATTAATGAGGGAAAAAGTTTTCATGGTAAAACTTGATTCCATACCTTCATGTGTTCTTAATGGGACTAGAAAATGATAGTTTAGTAAAGCATCCAACAAGCCAAGATCCATTCAGAACTTTTGGAAATGATACTCTTCCAAGGTAGTTAAGAACTTGATTTTAAATGTTGTAGGTTAGCTGCTTGATTTGTTAGAGGAGAGATACTTTTGATTCTTGTAAATCTAGTGTTGGAAAAACAAAAAGCTAAAATCTATTGCTTATCTGTTTGAACCCCTAATCACAGTATCATATTGATCACAGTATCTTATTGATTTCAGAGGCAAGTTTGTTTATAAAGGAATCTTAATTATGTACATCTAAGATTGCTTGGTATGTACAACAAATTTTAATGGTTATAATGTACAAAATGTTTTTTTTTTTTAACCTAAGATAAACCAGTATTCACCTGTCTTTGGGGAATATTTCTAAAGTTTATAGGCAATGAATGAGACAGAATGTCCCAGTTTTCTGAGTTAAAAAGATCTCATTTGAGTAATCATAGAAGTTTCTAAATATTTTGTTATAGAAGCCAAACCAAAGTCATTCATTTGCTTCTTTGAGTATGTTCTAATTTCAGTCATTAATGAATCCTTTTCATATAAATATAGCATATTTGCCTAAATTTAGCCAAATGTTGTATTATACTATACTGTATTATATTATAATACTTAGTCTGGTATTACAGATTAACCGCATCCTGTACTTTGTAATTATTTTAAATGCCATATAGCATAATTTAGATTGCTTTGTTTTAGTGTCTAGGGTTTGAAAGTACTGTAAGAAGAGAATAAAGCAGACTTTGACAGCTAGTAGATGTTAAGGTGTATTTATCAAAATCCTTTGAAAAAAATCCATGATCTAGGATTTCATTTTGATTTCCTCCCTCCCATTCTTTTTTTTACTTTCTCAGGGATTTTTAAATGAATTATAAAGTATTTTTCCATTAAGTTAGTAGAGTGCACTCAGTAATAAAAATTTCTGATGTTTCCTTCTTAGTCTTGATTAAGGGACACTAACTCCTCCCTGAACATCTGTTCCTCAGATATATTTATTCTTTCTTCTTTTGCTCACTAATTTATTTGATTAAATCGGTGTAGTATTCTATAGCCATTTCCAGGTGGCACTAGTGGTAAAGAACCCGCCTGCCAATGCAGGAGACATAAGAGATGCGGGTTCGATTCTTGGTTTGGGAAGATCCCCTGGAGAAGGGCGTGGCAGCCACATCCAGTATTCTTGCCTGGAGAATCCCATGGACGCAGGAGCCTGGCAGACAGACTACCATCCACAAGGTCCCACAGAGTCAGATAGGACTGAAGCGACTTAGCACTCATGCACATGGTTATTTATATCATTTGGGCTGGGACATAATGCATCATCTCAGCATACAAGAGCATCTCAAAAGGTGCAGGCGATGCAGCGGTACCTTTCTGGCAGTCACATCATATCTCCAGACAGTCGAAGGCCAGTCCTAGGAACACGCCAGAAGGACTGAATCTGATGGTATGTGATCCAGAGCCCTCTCTAAATTGAGGATAAACAAAAGTGACTATGCAGGGAATGGAAGAGCCTGTCTTGGAAAAACTGAGTAAGCAGTTCACATATAAATAAGCCGCGAGGACAGAGCCTTCCTGCCTTTCCCTCATCACATCACCATCATGACTGAGACTGCGCCAGTCTTGGTCTTGTGTTTACCCTTACTACGGGCTTGTTTTCATTCCTTTCTGTTCTTTGTCCTCTTGCCTTCTGAAGTACCTACTACTCGTACCTCCCCAGTGATTTCTTTCAAGTAACCTTATGAGCGACCCTGCCGCTTTGATATGAGTCCTGAGTCTTCCCTCTGCCCCTTCCGTTCCCGGCCCGTGAGCTCACAGTGTTGGCACAGCAGAGGCAGGGGCAGGTGCCTGGAAAGTAGAGACAGGGAGAGAGAAAGAGAGTTCAAATAAATACTAAGAAACTACTTCTCCTGAATACCTACTTTTTGAAAAAAGGAAGAAACCATAAAAAACCTTCAGGGAATTTATTTTATTAACAGTGAATTCTAATCTGTTTCCTGTCCTGCTCTTGTTTAGTACAAGTGCACAAAACATGCCTAGAAGTCAGTAGAAAAACACCAGAGTGTCTATACGTTAGGTTAGTCCCTTTAACCAGAAGCTTTGAGAATTTTCAGAGGTGGGAGCTGATCCTGGCCACCCACCTGGCTCCATTCATAGGCATTTTGTGTCCCCTGCCGCCCCCATTTCAGAAGGTAAACCACGTGTCATAAGACAAGGTAATACTGGCTTCAGAGACTGGCAGAACTGAAAAGGATATTATTGATGGTTGAAGGGGTCAAATTATGGCACAAATCTGAACAGTATTTGGGAACATAAACTACTGTGAGTTTAATAACCCCAAACAAGTACAACTTGTATTTTTAAAAGCATTTCATCCTTGTCCATTTTTTCTGGCCATTTTCCTTTATTCATTTTCTGTGAGGGGGAAACTGAAATGAAAAAGAAACGATTATTACCCTTGTATTAAGGCACTTATATTGATCATGAAGAACATGAGAAGTCATACTGGGTAGCCAAGCACTTCTTTTAAAGCGTGAATAAAAGAAAAAGAGATAGTAAGTATCAAGATATGAAGTAGCGTATTATGGGTTGCTAGTTTTGAACTTCAGTGCTTCACCCACTAAAGCCTAAGTATGTTGCCAAGAAATAAAGTGAAATGCTTGGTTCATTCTAAGTACTTAGGACTTGCAGTTACTATTGTCACATTGAGGATACTCAGGACATTCTTTTAGTTGTGTTTCCAATAGTTCAGGATGGGTTTGTTTTGGTCTATCCTATTTTTTGGTGATAATTTGTATGGCAAAGAAAACAGTGAGGTTGATAGCCTTTACTGAGTATCTCCTATGTGCTAAGCATTGGGTGAAGAGTGTAAAGGGGGACTTATCATCAGCATTCCAGTTTTATAGAACGTGCTTGATAACGTAAGGTTCTTGTCAGTTCCCAGCAGAGACCATAGTCTCATCAGGGCCGAATGCTCGTTGGCCTTAAGTAATGTTGCAGTAATATTTCAAGGCTTAAAAAGCTTCTTGTTTTACATTGTTTATTAGCTGTGATAGATAGCCACACAAGGGAAATGTTCCTTATTAAAAGAGGGGGTTTTCACAGAGTAAAAAAGTAACTCAGATTTTCCTAAACTTGAAGCATTACTTTCATATTTGATGTTAAAGATTTGTAAGTAAATATTTGTAGTTTGCAATCTACTGTTTAGTCCCCAAGGATAAAACAGTGTAATATAAAAAAATTGAAAGCAATACACCCTTTTTAAATGTATATAATCAACACGTTTCATGTATTTCCTGAATATTTGTTATTTTCAGTTGTACTTAATATAACTTGCTATTTCAGTAGGAAGTAAACCTCTTAGCCAGACAGATTCTGAAGGATTTCAATATTGGGGGTTTGTCACATCAGTAACTGAAAGAAAATAAATCCGGTATCTCTGGTTGAAGAGGCAAGTAAGTATATATGTATAATAAATTTTCAGCTTACCACTTTAATGGAAGGGAACATTAGCATGGGTAATCAAAAGTTTTCAGCAACCAACACAGCCAGCTTTTTCTTTTTTTTACTATAGCAAGGAAATAAAGGCTTAACTTCTCTTTTTAAAAAAATTTTTTTTTCTTTTCACAGTTACTTACCTTCTGTTTAGTTTTGCTTTGGGCTCTTTGGTTTCTGGAGTGCACAGAGATGGCAGTGGATTTGGAAGTGACTTGATATATATTTGTAAAATAGAGGAACATCATTATAATCTAAAACATGTTGTAAATATTGCAAAATGTTTGAATTAATATTCAATTACGTTATGGATTTTATTACATTTCCACTGTAGATTCAAATCCATTTGCCTATTCTTAAAACTATAAGTGTCCAGGGTAAATCTTAACACTTGAATCTATTTTAACAAGCCCTCCTTTCTCCCATCCCCCACTGTCCCTATCTTTTTAAAGGTGAAATTAGTATAGAATGATGATCCAAGATACTTGAAGGGGAAAATAAGTCACAGAATAATTTAAATTTGACCATCTGAATTTGGAATTGGAAGGAAAGTTAAAGGACGTTTACCTTAACCTTTTCAATCTACAGGCGAGGAAACTGAGTTTCTGAGAACTGATTGGATTGCACCATGCCACAGAGTTGTTAAAGGGCAGAACTAATATAGATAGACAGCACTTCTTCAACTGAAATTTTTAATGGTTTTTTTTCAGCTTTATTGAGATCTAATTGACAAATGATATTATCTTTAAAACATAACATCATCATCAGGTTGAATGCATGAGACAAGTGCTCAGGGCTGGTGCATTGGGAAGACCTAGAGGGATGGGATGGGGAGGGAGGTGGGATGGGGTATCAGGATAGGGAACACATGTAAATCCATGGCTGACTCATGTCAATGTATGGCAAAAAAACACAACAATATTGTAAAGTAATTAGCCTCCAACTAATAAAAAAAAAAAATCATCATGATTGATGAATATATACCTTGGGAAAGGATTCCCCTCACTTGAATAATTTTCAAAAATTAATTAATACTAAACCCTCAGCCCTTTTTTGTCTTTTGCTTTTGTCTTTTAGCACACTATTTGGAAAGTGTGCATCCTTTAGCAAAAGGTTCTGAAAAGCAAAGCCCACTCATACCCGATGCACTGTTTTTTCCATTCTTCTCGATTGGGGCAGCCTGATGGGTACAGATAGGAAAGAGAGAGAGAGACCCAGTCCTCACCTCAGTGTCCATGAACGTTCTATGGGATCATTTTTAAACCTGGAACCACTTGCTTTTCTAACAGTAGTTGCTCCCTGAAGAGTTCCATGTCTCTCTCAGCTGCTCATGGCCCTGTCCAGCCCAGAAAACAACACCCCTGATTCTTATATTCTAGGGAGGCCTCTGGCAGAGCCCCCTCCTGTTTAGAATATTATCATCCGTATGATTATTTTGCTGGTAGGAAAGCAGTTCTAGTGTTGTCCATTAGCTTAGAGTTTTAGTGTGCTGGGCTTGCTGAGGTTACAGCTTTACATTGGACTTCCTTCCCCCTAGCCCGTAAATCATTCAGCTTCCCAATTTATTAAAAAATTGAATTCTTAGAACCAAGTACTATTCTCATGCAGATGACACCAAGTGAATTCTCCCGGTTCCAAGTACAGTTAATGAGACAGGGTAAACAGGGCAGGAAAATGCGCATCATCACCAGAAAAAAACCCCATGTGTAATCCCACTAGTCAGAAGTGTCATGTTTGTCAAGTGCAGACCTTACCACTCTTTTATCCAAAAATGTATCTTTCTTAGAAGCTGATTGACTAGATTAGTATATACTTGAGTCATACGTTTAAAAAAAACACTACAGAAAATGTACCCTATGACCCATGTGAAAAGTATTGATTTTAGACACAATACCTGGTAGAAGTAAATAGTTTAATCTGACCTGGAAAAGAAGTAACCTAAATACACCTAAAAATAACCTAACAATTGAGATATAGTGCTAAATAGTAAAATCATATTTCTGCCTTCTAATATTGTCTTGACACCAGCATATACAGTTATTATTCAGTTAGAAATCGTATTTTGACAGCATTCTACCTGATACATATTTTTTCTAAAGGGTGGTTAACCATTGCCTTACTTCAAAAAGAAATTTATTTGTTTGGCAGTGCTGGGTCTTCGTTGCAGTATGTGGGACCTTTAGTTGTGGCCTGTGGGATCTAGTTCCCTGACCAGGGATCAAACCTAGACCCCCTGCATTGGGAGCACGGAGTCTTCATTACTGGACCACCAGGGAAGTCCTCCTTGCTTTTTGACAGATTTTTGACAGACTCCTTACGGAATGTATATGTAGCAAAGTGTCAAATGTGACAAATTGTGACAAAATGATTGTCACATTACACCTAAGCTTCAGTTTGTCTTAGTTATCTGAGTATTTCATTGCATTTTGAGAGAATCTTGAATTATTTTAATAATTTAATCCTCCATATCAAAATGTATAGTGCTTCATTATGCATTCATTTTTAAATAATTTAAGTTTGAAAGATAATTATGTTTGTTTTGCCACAAGATGCTCTCGTGAGAAAAGTTCCAGATCTTGTGGCCAGATGTAGTTGCCAGACAAAGACTTTAATGTTGATTATCTTTTGTTTCAGAATTTGTTTGCACTGGTTACTTCAATGCGGATTAAATAAAGGAGGAATAGTACTTCCTCTTCCTTCCAGTGTGTGGAAACGTACAGTATTTGTGTGTGTGTGTGTGTGTGTGCGCGCGTGCGCACTCTCAGTTGTGTCCAGCTCTTTGTGGACCCATGGACTGCAGCCCGCCAGGCTCCTCTGTCCGTGGAATTCTCCGGGCAGGAATACTGGAGTGGATTGCCGTGCCCTCCTCCAGGGGATCTTCCTGACCCAGGGATTGAACCTGAGTCCCTTGCGTCTCCTGCATTGGCAGGCAGGTTCTTTACTATGGTGCCGCCGGCACTCCCCTGGTACTCAGCATTTAAACAGTCCTGTTTTGAGTTCTTAGGTAGCTAGGAAAAGTTAACCATGCTACCAGGAATAAAGTTGATTTTTACTTATTACCTGTGTAGGTCCTATCTGTAAGGCTTACTATATAACCGGAAGACAAGGGTGGGTAGATGGAAGAAAGAGAAATCCTTAGTACTGGGTTGGCCCATAACATCTCATGGACAAGCCAGATGAGTTTGGGCCCAACCCATAATTCTTTCATATTTCTCTGAAACATGATGGTTTGCTTGCCCCAGTGTATGTTAGACCTGGCAATTTCATTGGATCTTACTTGAAAGCAGTGAGGGGAGTCGCACCAGTGGGTGCGAAGGAAAAGGTACCCCCCACAAGCTCCATATCACTGCCTGGCTTTGCTCACCACGGCTGCAGGGCGTGTAGGGTGTCAGACTGACTAGTAGAGAAGTTTAAGCGCCAGCACCTGAGAATGAATTCTTTTTTAACTTCTAAATAAATGAGAATAAAATCATCTCAGAAAAGTAGGGACCCACTCAGTCACATTCGTGAGTGTTTTCTAGGGAGGGAAGAAGGGTTGAGTTTGAACTAATTTGCTGGGAATTGTGTTTAGAATGCATCCAGGGTATCAAAGTGTAAAAGGGGTATGCTGCCTCTGGCCTGGACTGTGGTGTGTACTTTACTAGCCGGAAAAATGAGCACAGTCAGCAAAGCCTGGGCAGGAGTGTTCATGGTGTAAGTTTGCCTCTGGGCTCCAGTTTCTCCAGGGCCACAGTCTCTCAGTTACGCATGATTGTGCTCTTAGCTGTTAAGGATACTATGCATTAAAAGTGAGGACTCTGGATCCAAACTTCTTAGGTTCAGATACTGGCTTTGCCGCTTAGGCAGCTGACTTAATTTCTCAGGTTCTTCATTTGTAAAACAGGGTTAATACTACTATTTAACTTCCCGGGTTTATTAAGAGGATCAGATGAGTTAATGGGCTTCCTTGGTGGCTCAGAAACGGTAAAGAATCCACCTGCCAATGCAGGAGACTCAGGTTCGATCCCTGGGTTGGGAAAATCTCCTGGAGAAGGAAATAGCAACCATCTCCAGCATTCTTGCCTGGAAAATCCCATAGACAGAGGAGCCTGGCAAGCTACCATCCATGGGGTTGCAAATAGTCAGACATGACTGAGCAACTAACAGTTTCGAAGTGCTTAGAACACTATCAGGTACACGATAAACAATGAGTATGTATTAGCTGTTATTATAATATGTGACCCTAGTTAATTTTTTAAAGAATATGATCTTCCATAACCCTTATATAGGGAAAATAGACACTTAACTGGATGAATGAGTAAATAATAACTTGCATGGTATCTTTATAATTATTGATTGGTTATGTAAAAGCATTTTGGTTTGTGAGTTAGTTTCCAAGATAAAGCTATGGAGGCACCACACTAATTAAATTGCATCCACCCATGATCCTCCTACCTCATCTCAAACATGATCCTTCATCTTCTTTATAATAAACCATTTTCTTTCCCAGAACTCAGGAAAAGGATTATGTTTTGCATCAGGAAAAAATACACACAACACACATATGTGAAACAGTACTTTATGAACTAATAGTTGCACTAAGTGCAGTGAGCTCTTGTTTTCTGTTTTATTCTCTTGTTTCATTTTTGTAAAAGTGTTGCTTGCAGTGCATTGAAATTATTTCAGAGCCCACTAATGGATTACCCAACAATTTGAAGAACACTGCCATAGTCCAGTTTGACTCTTGTCCAGAACCAAAAGAGGGGTTACCTTTGATTATAACCAATATTCCCTTTCTTTGCATTTTCTTTCCTGACTTCCCGTTAGTGGAGCTGAGATTCATTAGCTTTAAACACACACACACAAATTTAAAGACCACCAGCCTGTTTAGTAAGGAGAGAGTTTGCGTTGTGTTGTCATATAAAAGGACTTTAAGCTTTACTGTATTTCAGATTCACTTTTAGCACATTTGTAACATTAAAATGCATAGAGCTCATGTAAGATAGGATCCAATAATCATTTTCAGGAAAGAGTTTAAGATTAGGTATGATAATAGTAACAGATTTCTCAGATTGTGATACCTAACTTCTACTCTGCCCCAGTCCTCCCCAGTTAAATAAGGCATTAAGAATGTCACACAGAAAAGTAACTTTATTGATAGAGCAGAGCTCTAGAGAGCTGTTGGCCTCCAGAGTTGTCCCTCTGGACCCCGCACAGTTCCCGGGCACTGACTGCTTGGAACTGTTCGTGCGCTGTGACCATGAAGCTAAAAACACAGCACTCCCCGCCCCTGCTGGACCCCGACTCGCTTCTCACCAGCTGAGCCACCAGCCAGACCAAATAACTTACTTCTTTGAAAGACTAACAACCAAATTCTGACCACGTTCACCACACGAGGCCTTACCCATGACCAGTTGCATGTTTCCTTTGGTCAGCACCCAATACCCTGCTCCACACAGCAGCCAAGCTCTCCTGACTCTAGTGCTGTGTCTAATCCAACACCTTTCCCATCACCTTTGGTGGAAGTCTGAATATTACATTCTCTTCCTGCCCTGCCCACCCACCTGTGGCCCTTAGTCTTTGTTAAATCCATGCACATTCCTTTATCATATTTCAAGTAAACCTCTTCTAAGGCTTTTTTCTTTCTTCCCTCTGATTTTGGAGAGCCCCCAAAGGTGCTAGTCATAGCTAATATGTCAGGAGTAGGGATATGGTCATTACCAAGAGGAAAGAACGTGGTATATTTGAAGGTAGCATAAAACGTAATAGTCAGTGTCATCCACTTTCAGACCTCTTAAATGTCTTAATCAATTTTATCCTTTTCTGATTATACCTTCCGTCACACTCGCATAGAGAAAGAAAAAGCATTCTTGGTTTGTTTTATTCCTTATATAATTGTTGGTTTTGCAACGCAGTTCCAGTATACATCTCATTTTCAGATATGTATGTGTGTGTGTTAGCCACTCAGTCATCTCCAACTCTTTGCGACCCCATGGACTGTAGCCTACCAGGGCTTGGGGGCCTTTTCCCTATTCAAGCTGGTGGTCCCAGGTGATTCAGGACAGTCCCCTTCACTCTGGCCACTTTCTCACACGTACACTTGAAATGAGATGGCTTTGGCTAGTGCAGCATACTGTCTTGGGAAATGGCAGTCAGAAAATGTTTAAAGAGAAAGGGCTAGTACATTTTCCTGATGGTAGAATTTTAGTGATATTGGATTTTCACGAAGTCATTTCAAACTGTGCCCTCTGCTGACCTGATGTTAATATTATACTTTTTAAAATAATGGCTACCTAACAACTCTTTAAATTCATTCCTCATTTTTAATCTCAGGGTAATACTTTTCTTTTGCTAGAGTTTTAGTATATAGTCTGCAATTTACCATACCATAGGTAGCAAGCTAAAGGCCACTGTGAAAGTGAAGTAATACATCATGAGTGTGGTCTCACTAGATTATCCTGACACAGTTTTGTGTTTAAAATGGCCTTGAACTTGCAAATAATGCTTACCGTTGCCAGTAGAGAAACCAATAGAGATTATAATTTTTCTGTTAGGGTCCACAAAAACCAAATATGCAATAGAATTCCTAAGCTTCAGGTAGTCCTCAGCATTTTAAGCAGGACTTGACACCGTTTTTAACAATTTTTGTATATAACTCCCTTTGAGAGATACAGGCATGCATAGAATAAAATGATAAAGTATACATTAAAAAAATCATTAAGATCTGAGAAAAGATAAAACAGCACCCTTGGGGTTTGGCAGTGTCGCCTCAGTAGCCACCTGGAGGGGTGAGATGAGTCAGCCGGCCCAGGTCGGGAGGGCTCGCATCCTGTAGCCCACCACATCAACGAGGATGCCTGCTTTCATCTGGTGCCTGTAGTGGGCTTTCACCTAAGATTTCATTGGGGGGAGGGCTTCCAACAGCAACATGCAAGTTTGAGAACTCCTGCCCCGATAGATACAAATTTTACCTGTTTTTGGCGAAATAGTTGGAATACAACACCAAATACACTAGATCAGCTCATAGTAAAAATTAAAGCTCTAAAGTCAGCTTCCCTACAACTCTGTCTGTGTTAGGGTGTCAGAGTGTGTAGTCATCCTGAGACGCAGTGGGGGAGTACATGGAAAAGCTTGTTCATAGACATACTGTTTTCTCAGTTGAGCTCCCCTCATCCAGAAAGCTTTCTTAGAAAATCTTTGCATATTGGAGGAACAGGTAAAACCTTTTTTATTTAGTAAAACATAGTATACATCCTGGTTGGTGGTGTTCAAATAACATTTTTATGTCCATTATAAAATTATGTCCATTTATAATGATGGTGCCTCTCCCCTCTGCCCAGCACTTTGCACTGAAGTGAACTGACAGCTTAAAATGGAGAGCAGGTGATGGAAAAGGACTCTGAGTTTTCCGGAAGTTCACATAGTGTTTCACTGGATAAAGAATGAACCAAGAATAAGAAATATGGAAATAAGAAATAAAATATGATACCATTTTAAATGCATCTGACAGTGTTTTCTTCTTTTTAAAAAATCTTTTATGTTTAGCAGATAATGAAGTGTGGAGGTGGGCACACAGGGCCAACGTGAAGTCTACCATAGAGAATCCACTGCTGGCCGATCCCTACCATTAGACTACCATTAGACGTGGACTCCAAGTTTGTGTGTTCATGCACTTGTGATGAAGGGCTTTTTTTGTTTATTTTTGTCTTTGGTGAGACTCCCGTGGCACAGAAAACTGTCTGTGGGGTACCTGGAACATCATGAGCAGTCAGATTTTAGCAGTGTGTTTTTCTGTTTTCCAGTGGTAGCATCTTTGAACGTAATGTTCACATTCGGCATCAAGTACTGAGTGTCTCAGCTTCTGCAGCTCAAGCTTTTGTCTCTCAAAGAGAGGTGGCGGGAGGAAAGGCCAGGTGAACCCAGTCAGGCTCTCCTCTCCCTTGGAATTAAAGCCTCACGACTGAGGCAGCCTCAGTGTGACTACTGCCGCTTACTTCAGCAGGAGTCAGAGACAAAATAACTGAATGTTAAGGAAGATAGCAGCAGCTGTAATCAACTGTTCCACTGACGGGAAAAAACTGATCTGGTAACTTGAAAGGATTTAGAAGTAACCTGGAATGCTTGTTATCATGCAGATCGTTGGGCTCCACCCCATAGACTGAGTCAACCTTAGGTTATCTTGATACACATGGTCCAAGAGCTGCGTGTTGAAAACCCCTAGTTCTAAGAAGATCAGTTACACTACTGCTCCATTATTCTTGGTTTTAATTTCTTAGTTGATCATCAGTGTAGCATGAAATCTAAATTTCTTTTGAGAATTTTTACCACTCTTCCTTGGTAATTCTGAGCCCGGAAACCATGGCTTGGAATTCTTGGCTTAAAAACATGGGTACTGTGCCTGTACTTCTGTATAACTCTTAGGCAGCCACATAACACAAAAAAACTTTGGCAGTGGTGTGAGATTTACTTGTAAATTGCAGCGTCGACAAAGTTCCTCCTTCATTGACTTTGCCCGATGAGGGAGTCCTTTTCTTACTGTGGTTTGTTCTCCTCGTGGTTTCCGAAGCGTTAGGGAGAATGCTAGAGAAAAAAACGAACCCTGTCTAGTTTTTACTCACTCGGACGTGGTGTGTCTTTTGTCTTTCTGAGATGGGATACGAGAGGCATGCCCTGAAGGTGGCAAATCAGACTTCCACACGCGTTACCTTCGCTTAGCCAATAGCTTACTCAGAACGTGTATATTATGATGTGCAGTTTCATTCATCAAGGGGATTTCGGGCTCCAGCAGCAAAAACAGCCTTGAGTCGTGGGTGACTTCTGGGCTTTGTTCTTTGCATCGACTCCTCCGTAGTGGCAAGAAAGTGCATCTGGCTGTTAGAAGAATTAATGGGAATCCAGGTAAGGGTTAAATGGATAAATCATTCTTTTTTTTTTTTCCTTTGGGTGGATTTGAGATTTTAGAAATTTTTTTTTAGTCCTTTGTTTGGGAAGAGCTCAGAACTATTTGTCTGAAGTTTTTCCCTCTGGGTTGCTTTATAGTATTACCTTGTATATCAGCATCCCTTTGATGTGAAATCCACCCTCTTCAAATTGTAGTTTCATTTTCAAATATTAAAGCATAGGATTCCATTTTTCTTTCTGTGCATGAAATTTTTAAAGTAAAATAACTATAGTTGCTAAGATACAAATTACACATAGGTCCCTGGTTCAGAACTGAAGGCTCTCTCTCTTTTTTTTTTAAGGAAGTGTGCTTTAAAAGTTGGGCGGGGAAAATCGGTGTTTGCATATGATTTATGAAACGATGATGTTAAAAATATATCAGATTTTCCCTTATGTCAAAGGTCAAATTTTGAGGCATGCCACTTAATCTGTTCTGAGGAAGGGGCCCTGAGACCTCTCCCCTGCCGCTCCCCGTGCTTTCTCCGGTGGCACGAGCTCCTCCTCTCTCCCCAGGCGGGGGTCCAGGCTGTGTACATTCAGTGCAGTGGCATTTTTCTTGAAGAAGTGACTAAGACTTCTTGGATGAATTCTCTCTTTGAAAGAGGTGGTAGAATTGCATCAGAAAGGCATTTACAGTAAATGGCTCCCCCCTCCTTCCTGTAATGACCACATATGAAAGAATGCATTAATTCTTGTTTTGAGGAAATGAGAGTTGTAGAGTTCTATGGAAAACTCTGTTCTCATCATTAACTAGATTTGAATGCTAAAAATCCCAGAGTCAGTATCACTTTGTGCTATCTAAATAAATATCACAGAGATACCACAATATCACAGAGATAATGGAGTAACCAATTATCTTGAATTCGAAAAGAGGAAATAATGTTGAATATGGCTACAGTTAATGGCTTAAGCTTAAACTAATTTCATTTTTCTTAAGTGTGAAGTGTGTTGCTGATTTTGTTCTTCAGGATTTAATTCTCCGTGGTAGAATATGAAGGCTAGAGGGAAACTCCCATAGGTCATCAGCCAGGGGTTCTTGTGGGAACAGTGCTGCCCCCTAGAGGACATAGTAGGAATTTGGTACTGTGTGTGGTTTTACGCGAAGGCAATGGCACCCCCCACTCCAGAACTCTTGCCTGGAAAATCCCATGGACGGAGGAGCCTGGTGGGCTGCGGTCCATGGGGTCGCTAAGAGTCGGACACGACTGAGCAACTTTACTTTCACTTTTCACTTTCATGCATTGGAGAAGGAAATGGCAACCCACTCCAGTGTTCTTGCCTGGAGAATCCCAGGGACGGGGGAGCCTGATGGGCTGCCGTCTATGGGGTCACACAGAGTCGGACACGACTGAAGTGACTTAGCAGTTGGTTCTACAGTGAACGGCATTGAATGGGTGGGGATCAGAGATTTTAAATGTTCCACAGTGCAGTGGAAAAGACAGAAAGAATTACCTTGTATCCCACATCAGTTTCAGTTCCCCTGTTGGATAATTCATGCAGTGAAAGTTAGTTTGTAATTGTCTGAACTTAGACCTAAATCCATTTTATATAAAAATATAAGATGACTTTTGCATACTTTTAGTATACACAGGATATACTTATTTTCATTCTGGTGTCCACCTCTGCCTCTCCTATTTTCCTGTACTGTTAAAGAAAGCGTATGATTTGACTTCTCTTAATCCGAGTGTTCTTTATAAGTAAGTGGTAATCATCTATTTCATTATATAGTTAATGAGACCTGAAAATTATTTACTTACTGAAATATGTAGTGTTTTTATTATAAATTGCTTTTCTTTTAGGTTCTCCTTCATACTACATTCAGGGTATTATATTGATGTTTTAGAAATATATGTATACTAGGTAATGTTTATCAATGAGTTGTATTTCAGAATAGTGAATATAAATAGAGCAGAATTTTTGGTTATAAAAAGAAAGCTTTTGGACTAGTAGCGTTTTGAACCAGTGATCCAGTCCCTCTCTCTAGTTCCAGGAGGGACAGCAAAGCACCCAGATGTGAGGGATACTTGTCTTCTATGTGAAGATCTCTAGGGATGATGTCACATGTTCTACATTAATATGTTTTCATATTTTGAAGTCTTCACATTAAGCTAGTTCTTATTAATACTTTCCTGGAGTTTTTATTATGTCACTCTAAAAACATCATCTTTGGTTTCTCCCTTTCTGTAGGAAAGGACAGACAGATATGGAGAGAAGCTCATAGATAATCTTGCAAACTCACCCAGGAGTTAAAAACAGACTCAATTTTCTTGAAAAATGAGGCTTTGTGTCACCATCTTTCCAGCAACATGTTTTATATGTGCCATTTTAAACTTCTGGCTGTAAATTTACAGCATATTTTATGTAAGAAGGCATTGTCTGTGTCACAGGATTATGTTATCGGAGTCACAGCTGTGAGGTCAGGGTGTCTAGGCACCTGCCTGCAACGCTCACTGATGCCTGTTTGGGGTCATGTTTTTAATTCTGTAGACTTTCTTTTTTTTGGATTGCTATTTCTTGTGCATTTTTTGGGTGTTTTTTTTTTTTTCTTGCATGGATATGATTATGCACATGCTCAGTCATGTCTAACTCTGTGGCCCCACAAACTGTAGCCCACCAGGCTCCTCTGTCCATGGGACTCTCCAGGCAAGAATACTGGAGTGGGTTGCCATTTGCTCCTCCAGAGGATCTTCCTAACCAGGGATCGAACCTGTGTCTCTTGCATCTCCTGCACTGGCAGGTAGATTCTTTAACACTGAGCCACCGGGGAAGCCCATGGTTATTTTTTTTGCTTCTCAAATAGTTTTTAGGGACACTAATAAAAGTTGTTTTGAGGGTTCTTGGTGAAATATCTTTACTGCTTTGAATTTTCTGTTTCTTCCGGTGTCTTGTTGTTTATCTTGGTTTTCCACTTTCCTGTTGCAGGCTTTCTTTAAGTGTGTATTTATCCTTAACTTTTCACTCATCTAAAGATGAGATGGCCTTAAGGCTGCCAGGGCTCTGTCTGTTGGGTGCATCTTGCTTCCCTCTGGTGGCAGCCAGCCCTTGCGTGGAGAGTTGCTAAGCATCAGAGTGAAGAGGACTTGACTTGGGGGTTTTCAGAATCACATTGGCTGTTTAGTTCTCACTAGACATTGTGTTTCATTTCTTTAGAGAACCGTGTCCCTTTTTTAAGTTTTAGTTTTTGCCCAGGGGTACCTATGAGGTTTGTTGTTTGTTATATAGACAGGAATTAGGTATGGAAGTAGCACTTGTTGATGCTTTGACTTCTCAGTTAATCTTCTTTCTACCCCTTTTATCATCTCTGGCCCATATCGCACTTGCTTTTTCTGAGTCTAGAGCCTCCTTGAGGTTTCACTGGGTTATCTCCTTCCTCAGTAGCAGCCGTCTCAGAGAACCTCTGGGGCTATGAGCTGCATCTACTTAGCTTCATCAGTCAGTACTTTGATATTTTATGGCTTCCAGATGTTTGTTGAAATCTCTCAGGCCCATGATAGTCTTTTAATTGTGGTGAGTATGTATACTTATTTTTAATAACTCTAATGGTATCTTTCATGTGTCCTGACCACCATTTTGAAATAGTATCTTAGTTTGGGCTGCTATAATAAAGTACCATAGATTGGCTGGCTTATAAACAACAGAAATTTATCCCTCACAGTTCTGGGGGCTGGTTTATAGAAAGCTGCTTTCTCGCCATGTCCTCACAAAGTTGAAGCGGGTGAGAGAGCTCTCTGGAGTCTCCCTTTATAAGAGCACTAATCCCATTCATGAGTGATTAAAACACTCCGTGATTTAACAACCTCCCCAAAGACCCACCTCCTAACACCACCAAATCAATATTTCAACATATATATTGAGGCAGGAGAGACAAACTGAGTCCATAACAAATGAGAAATCCTTTCATTTGTTCATTTGTCAGAAGCACATCTGAAGAATTAAATCAGAAATGCAGTTAGCCAGGAGAAAGTTTAAATGAGGTCACAGTAACAACTGCAGTGGGTGCTGGAGTTTGGGAAAACTAACCCTCAAAGTAACTTGGCCGGAAGAAATAAATTAATAATTAAATAAATAAAATAAATAAATAAATAAATCTATATAAAATAGATTAACTAATAAGGACCTCCAGTATAGCACAGGGAACTCTACTTAATACCCTGTAATGACCTATATGAGAAAAGAATCTAACAAAGAGTGGATATATGTATATGTATAACTGATTCCCTTTGCTGTACCCCTGAAACTAACACAACACTGTAAATCCACTATGCCTGTGAGCTAAGTCGCTTCAGTCTTGTCCAACTCTCTGTGACCCCATGGACTGTAGCTCGTCAGGTTCCTCTGTCCGTGGGATTCTCCAGGCAAGAAGACTGGAGTAGGTGGCCATCCCTTCCATCAGGGGATCTTCCCAACCCAGGGACTGAACCCATATCTCCCGCATTGGCAGGCAGATTCTTTATGAATGAGCCACCAGGGAAGCCCTACCAGTAGTACTGTTGCATATTCATTTTGTTTGTATGGTTTTTTTTTTTCTTTTTTTTTTTTGGTAATGGCTTAGAGGTAATTGAGGATAGTAAAGATCCCCTGGTATCTGACCTCTGTATTCTGTAAGTCGTTTACCAATTTAGAGCCTTCTGGATAGTTCTAGATCAAAGAACAGGCCCTCTGAGGCCATGCCCCGGAAGCAGATGTGGAGAATGCTGAAGTGTCCTGAGCTCCAAGGATGCCAGCCCCAAGAACATGTTTGTAGTATATTTCTGTTACTAGCCAGAACAGATGGATCATCAGCTTATTCCAGGTGCCCTTCTGTCCAAATTCACTTGCTCCCATCTCTTCCTGTAACCTGCTGGAGGGGGAGGAGTATGTTGAGTGTTGCTTGTCAGTTGTCTACTGAGAAATGATGGACCTGAAAAAGGACACTCGGAGAATTTAGGGCACCATCACACTGGTTCTGGGACACGGCGTATCAGTTGACTGCTACTATTGGATGAGAGAAGAACAAGCAAGTTTTATCTTTTCCTCTAGAGGACTGTGTGGATGGTTCCACAGAAATGGGACAGCCATGGTGCAATGCTCTGATGTTAAGTACACTCGACGTAGCTCGACGCTCGTTAACATGTAGAACATGTCTTCACCTAGGGTTTCTTCTGCCCAGTCCAATCAATCTCCACCACCATTGGCAAACACTTTCTGATTTATATACCACTGCTTCTTTTCCTGTTCTTGAACTTCATCTGAATGGAATCACAGAGCATGTACTTGTTCGTGCCTGACTTCCCTCACGCAGCAGTTTCATATTGTTGGGTGTATCCTCGTTCATTCTTCCTCCTCCCATGCTGGGGAGTATTCTCTTGTATGAATAGACCCAAATCTTTGGTCCAGTTCTCCTGGTGATGGACATTTGGATTGTTTTTTCCTTTTTGGCTGTTACGGATATTAAGATACCATGAAGCAGCTCTCTTTTTCTCAGTCTCATTCCTATTTGAATATCAGTTTTAGTTGCTGAACCAGACAGCAGATACATGTTTACATTTATAAGAAACTTCCAGATAATTTTCAAATAATTATACCATGTTATACTCCAGCCAGCAGTAGATGAGAGTTCCAGGCCCTCCAGTTCCTTCTTAACAGTTGTCTGTGTGCATGTGTGCTCAGTCCTGGCTGACTCTTTGCAACCCCGTGGACTCTCGCCTGCCTGGCTCCTCTCTCCAGGGAATTCTCCAGGAAAGAACACTGGCGTGGGTTGCCATTTCTTCTCAAGGAGATCTTCCCGACCCAGGGATCGAACCTGGGTCTCCTGCATTGGCAGGCACCTTCTTTACCACTGAGCCTCCTGGGAAGCCCCAACAGTTACCACTATTGGTTTTTCTAATGGAGAAGGCAACGGCAAGCCACTCCAGTACGCTTGCCTGGAAAATCCCATGAACGGAGGAACCTGGTAGACTGCAGTCCATGGGGTCGCTGGGAGTCTGATATGACTGAGCAACTTCACTTTCACTTCTTACTTTCATGCACTGGAGAAGGAAATGGCAACCCACTCCAGTGTTCTTGCCTGGAGAATCCCAGGGACGGGGGAGCCTGGTGGGCTGCTGTCTGTGGGGTTGCACAGAGTCGGACACAACTGAAGTGACTTAGCAGCAGCAGCCATTCTACTGTAGAGCAAGTGGTTAGTTCAGTTCAGTCACTCAGTCATGTCCAGCTCTTTGTTACTCGATGGACTGCAGCACACCAGGCTTCCCTGTCCATCACCAACTCCCAGAACTTGCTCAAACTCATGTCCATTGAGTTGGTGATGCCATCCAACCGCCTCATCCTCTGTCGTCCCCTTCTCCTCCAACCTTCAATCTTTCCCAGCATCAGGGTCTTTTCCAGTGAGTCAGTTCTTTGCATCAGGTGGCCAAAGTATTGGAGTTTAAGCTTCAGCAGCAGTCCTTCCAATGAACATTCAGGACTGATTTCCTTTAGGACTGGACTGGTTTGATCTCCTTGCAGTCCAAGGGACTCTCAAGAGTCTTCTCCAACACCACAGTTCAAAAGCATGAATTTTTTGGCGCTCAGCTTTCTTTGTAGTCCAGCTCTCACATCCATACTAAGATCATGCATCCAGTCTCACCATTTCGTGGCAAATAGATGGGGAAACGATGGAAGCAGTGACAGACTTTTATTTTTTTGGACTCCAAAATCATTGCAGATGGTGACTGCAGCCATGAAATTAAGAGACGTTTGCTCCTTGGAAGAAAAGCTATGACCAGCCTAGACAGCATATTAAAAAGCAGAGACATAAAAAAATAAAAAGCAGAGACATTACTTTGCCGACAAAGGTCTGTCTTGTCAAAGCTGTGGTTTTTCTAGTAGTTGTGTATAGATGTGATCTCTCATCAAGATCTCTCATCTTATTGGCCATTTGTATACCTTCCTGTTTGAAGTATCTGTTCTATCTCTTAGCTGTTTTTGTTTTTCCTTTGGCCATTTCAAAATTGAATTTTTTATATTATTGATAGGTAGGAGTTTTTTTCCTATGTTATACTCCTAATAAAATTCTTTGGTCAGAAACTTGTAATGCATATATATTCTCCCAATCTGTATTTTACCTTTCATTTTCTTGTAAATATCTTTTGATGAGCAGAAGGTTTTAATTTTGAAGTAACTTAATTAATCAAATTTCCCCATGTATTATCAGTACTTTTTGTTTCCTAAGTAATCTGCCTCTCCAAGACTATAAAGATATCCTTCTGTGTTTTCTTTTTAGAAGCCTTATAGTTTTAGCTTTTATCCTTTGGGCTATGATCCATCTCAGATTAATTTTTGTTTAATCAGGTAAAGTAGCGGTTAGGCTCGTCCTTTTGCGTCTGTTTCCCAGTCGTTCCAACGTGATTTGTTGTCAAGGACTTCCTTTTGCTCATTAAATTGCCTTGGCACCTTTACTGAAAATTGGTTATCCATGTAAGTGTGGGTCTGTTTCAAAGGAGCCCTGAAGAATGTTTGTGCCGACACCATGTGACATGCACTTAAGTCTAGGCAATAACAGTTCACACCAGTCAAGCTTAATAAGCCTCAAGTGATTGGCGGTCTTGAACTTACATATCATGGAGCGTTCGCATCAGAGGTCACTGACAGAAACTCTGTGGGAGCCATTTTCGGGGCCGTTTTTTGCTTGTTTTATAAAATGAAGCTTGCTGAGGTTTCTAGAAGTTGCAGCACTCCCACACTGAAGATCAGGTTCTCATCTCTACAGAAGTACACCATCAAATCTGTGCAATCCAACCTAAGCCTGCGGGCAACTTCAAAGAGAATGAGATATTTGAACTTCAGTTTTCTTATTTGAAAACTGGGAGATGCATTGATTCAAAATGACTGATTTGGGACTCAGTATAATTAAGTGTGGGGTCAGACAAAAAAAATAACTACTCTTAAGAAGAAAATTCTTTGTAATGTAAAGAAACTTGTTTAAAAAAATTGTTTTGCTGGCTTGTACATATTGTATGCAAAAATAGATCTGCTGACTTTTAAAGTCTTCTCTGTGCATAGAATCTCTACTTGGAAAGGTTTTCATAAACAGTTTCGCTTAGAGTTTTTATTTGAATATAAATATAAGAGAGTCTTTGATTTGAAAACTGAGGGATGAATAGAGTAGGAAACAACACAGCGACATTACTCTATTAGAGGGATAGAATAAATGCTGATTATCTCTTTTTAACACCCTGAATTTGTAGAGTTTTAGAGTTCGTGTTATCATGGTTTGGCAGCCCAGGTCAGTGGTTGAGTGCAGGACTCTGATGCTGCAGCCTGGGTTGAGACACCAGCTCTGCTGGCCCCCACGGGTGAAGGAGTCAGCCCCTCTGTGCCTCTACCTAAAACTGGCAGGGTGAGAATGCCTGCCTCACGTTCAAAGAAGTCAGGAGACTTGGAGCTGTGCCCGAGTCAGAGTGAGCACCATGGAACTGTTGGCTGGTGCTATTTAATATTACACTACTTTGATGATACAGTCACACGAGGAAAGGAAATCTTTTTTAAAAGAACAAACTAAAAAAGCAAAAGTGTATCACTGTCCTAGGGTTCAGACATCTCACTATTGATAGCAAACTCCCCAGTTGATTCAACTGATCAGATTTTACTGTTAATTTCCCTTCTCTCCAAAAAGGATGCTGAATTAAAGGTTTTTTTTTTTTGTTTTTCTTTTGAGCTCTTTGGGAGGTGTATGCCTTGGAAATACAAGAGATGCTTGATATTAATTGCTAGAATGACTTTTGTCACTGCAAAAGTACTTTACAAGGAAAGGTACTCTTTTGAGCTTGCATCTTCCTCTCCTGCCACTTTGCTCTGAGCTTAAGCAAAACACACAGTCGTTCACTTGAAATACCTTCCCTAGCCTGTGTTTGGACTTGTACAGTTGTGCTCAGCTCCTGGCCCCTGTTTTTGCTTTCTCAAGCAATTTCCTGGCCAGAGCAGGAACTGGAGCTGTGTCTAGGAGAAGCGACTGTGACAGGACTGTCTTCTCACCCGTGTTTCCCAGCATGACTCAGGAAGGCGGGACACGCGGGACCCTCACTGCAATCCAGGGGCCCATTTAGCAGCATGGCCTAGGCCTGAAGGCATAAGCCAACTCAGGCCACACACACAGGTTGTCAGCGCACTATTAATAGGGTTGAAATAACACTGTTTTGGTTACACATACAAACCGAGTTTGACTGTAGACTGAAGTGTGAGCTTTCCACACGTTGTAACCGGCAAGGCCGTCATACCCTGTGGAAGCATCTGTCTTCGTGACACCCTGTGTGGTCGAGGCCTAAGGAGGCTGGTGGGATTCCAGCTGACTTACCCGACCTGACTGTCCTGAAGTGGACTTCCCATGAGGTCTGTTCTGCGTCATCAGGGTTTTTGTTTATGTTCCCGGTGTTGTTTGGTAACTGCCACAGAGGCGCGGTGCAGTGGCATGTGGCCGTCATGAGCTGGCGTCTGGGAGGTCACCTTCCACTGACCGAGGCTGCTCCCTGCCGTCCTGGCCACTCTGGTCTCCCGGCAGCGCTCTCTCCTGGGGCTCGTTCTCACTGCTCAGCCTCTGTGGCGGCCACCCTCCTACGCACAGAGAAAATAGACACCAGAAGGTGAGTGAGCTCAGGCTGTGGCCCCAGTCAGCACGCTGCATCTACACCTGTCTTGTTTTCCTTGCCTCCTGCCCTAGTGGAGGAGGAGCCCACCCGTGTCCAGGCTCTGACCCCCATCCCCTCTCACCTCCT